>NC_092860.1:88215529-88538288 GCF_032062135.1 Pyxicephalus adspersus
TATGTCAATATGTGCCTGTTTATGTGACTTAATTCCGATCCGGCAATATTTTGCATCCCTTCCACTGTTTTTTTTTGTACCCTATTTTTAAAATTTTAAATAAAGAATGTTTAAAAAAGAAAAAGAGGTGCAATGTTATGGATGTAGTACAGAGATTATTTAACTTTGTTCAAAATATTAACTAGTCTGTTTTTAAAAGTTGTCATCCAAGATTCACTAAACTTTTATCCAAAATGTAATTTTTTTATATTGGATTACATTACACAAATATGAATTATGAATAGAAGGTCGACACAAAGGGGTGGTCACAAATATAAGCCATATTTTTATGCAGACAAAAGCAGAATATCACACACTTAGCACTTGTGGGCAGTTTTCTGGTAATGGGAAGGAATTATTTTACCTGACTCTAAAAAGGCATTAGAAACTATTCCCTGGATTAAAAATAGACACATGTCTCCCTTCAGTACATACTGCAATGGAAACCATTAGTTACAATAAATCATCCAATCCTTTGTATTTACATTCCACTATTGACTTTTCTATAACTATGTCATGTGATAAAACATTCACACTTTAGCCACCATCCATTAGAAATCTATTCAATATAGAGCATATAAATATTCTCTATGTACCTGTTGTTGCCTTGACTTTTTTCCTTGGATGTATTTATAGATGAGCTATATAGGGGGTATATTGAAGGGGGAAAACAATATTCCCTGTGCTGTTTTAAAGAATCACCCCATGAGTAGCTCAGCTAATGTGATGTAAAAAATGTTCATCCTCTAAATGTGCAGATATGGTAAACACTTTGGTATTGGATTCCAGTATGGTCCAAAGCAGTGACATTTGTTTAATGTAATGTAAGACCTATGAGAGATCATTTTTGTTTTATTTAGCTTTTTTATCTGTCAGTTCCTATCAAGATGTGAAAATGAATGCCTTTTGTGTCATTCACAAAAAGGGGTAATTTATTACATTATAAGATAGTATAAATGAAAATTGATTATCCAAATTTTTGGATTTACCTTCAAAAAAACCTAAACATGAGTTGAACCTGATGTACCATTTTAAATATTTCATGTCAGTTCTGTGCAGCAGAAATTATGCAGTAAACTATGCAAATAGATGCAACATGCAAGTAAATAATTCTAATAGGTAGGACTCTTGTATCTGAGATATTTTATATTGGCCTATTGATACAAGGTCTTACCTCATGTAATGTTGTTTAAGTGCCTGAGACCTTAAGTGTGTTTTTTTTTTCCTGTGACTTTCCTGTGTATAAAGTTTTGCATTATATGCCCCAGTGTTCGCTTCAAGGTTAAATTGCAAAAAAATGACTCTTAGTTTGTTGTCTCAATCACATCTTAAATCTAAGGATCAGATTTGTGTTATGGTCAAACCTACAAAAACAGCAAATTTCCAATAAGCATTCAAACTTGTCCGGGTATTGTTACATTTTCCAAATGCTGGCTGATGCAGCTAATGCTCTTTGTAACCCTTTTCACCTGATCTTTCACAGCCTCCAAGCAGCCAAAAAGACGTGGAAGTTGGATAACCCAGCCTTTCATGCTAATGATAATATGAATATATGACTGCATAGGACGAGATTAGTGTAAGTTGATCAATGAACTGTGGGAACTAATGTGACTGTATAAATACCTTTATTAATGTTTATCAATTTCACCACTGTTCTATGGAACCCTAGGGTTCCTCAAGAGATTGCTAGGGTTTCCTTGAACAATGAGCCTTCAAAGTAAGTTTACTGAATACCAATGATCTTTTTGGCTATCTGTAAGGGTGACATTCTGCCCAATGACTAGCAATGTAACAGACATTCTTCCTACTGACAACCATACTAATATACTGTAAACTGCTGGTATAGTAATGATAGAAGGGGTTCCATAAAGTTTTAAAAATTATTTCAAGGGTTTTCCCAATGTTAAAAAGGTAAAAAAAAAACACTACGCTATATTGTCAATCCTCAGATACAGATGTGAAAAACTGACTAGTGACGTGGCATCATGGTGTTTGGCATCAGGGAAAACAAATCATAGTGTCCAAACATATGAAATAGTGAAATAGGGGGTGAAATAGTAATAGCAAATCCCATTACGATTTAAACTGATGCAGTGGTGTGCTGAAAACTAACTAAAACAAAACATTAAAAAAAAAAAACTAGAAACATCAATTAAAATAACTATACATTTAAACTAATAAGGCCATGATATTGCCCCCCCTTCCCCAGGCACACAAGTAAAAGCCTTAAAATGTGTTTGTTGGCATAGAGGGCAGATTAAATATTAATAAAGGAAACATGTACAGCATCAGCAACTTTATTTCGGTGACAATATAAATGCTCTGAACACCTACCCACTATACTGACTGGCTGGGTATCAATTTCCCCCATTTTAGACTCTCCTGTCTGCTGGCCAAGGTTAAAGGGTGCATAGATCATTAAATGTAGTGGAACAAGTCCCCTGTTGGATTCAGAATCCCAAAATTTATAGAGTTATTCTAAACCTTATCTCATCTATTTATGAGTTTGAGAACTTTTATCAAATTACTCTTATCAAGTTTGTCACTTTTTCACATTTCAGGATAAAACAATTGGATAAGCATATTAAATACCTTCTTCATTTCTCTCTCACATTGAGATCACAAAAAAAACATTTAGATTTTTAATTTTAGGAAAATATTGCCTGTCATATTGCTTGCACAGCTTGATAAGTTTATGAGTGAACAAGTGAAATACTGTCTTAATAACACCCTGTATATATTGATGTTGTTTATAATACATTACTTGTGTAACATGCATTTCAGAAGATTGTTACACAGATGAAAATAAATTAAATACAATGTCGCCAAGCTATACCAGCACACCATTATTATATGTTCTTTTTAGCTGTGAATACATATTAGGTTATTCAGAACATGATGATGTTAAACTTGCTACATGAATATTAATTAAAAAAAAACTGATAACATTAGATGTGAAGTAACCAGGTAATAAAAACAAGGCTTTAATCTCCATAGTAGCCATTCTTACTATTTCTGGGTTCCATTAGTGTAGTGTTTGTTGACCTTTTTAGCATGGGGGAACCCTTTGAAATAACTTTCTTCAGAGAAAAGTCTTTAAGGAAACCCTACTATAGGTATTATCCACAGCTCACCATATCAGATCGGACCAGATCTAGCAATCTCTGGAGGAACACTGGTTGAGAAACTGTGGGTTAGTGCATCCCCCCCTCATTGACTTTTATGCTCTGGTATTCTATATGATTATTGGCATTAGTTTAAAGGAATGACATTAAATACAGTCTAGCCCCTTCATAGTATACAGAACATAACATACGTTTGCCTCTGTCCATGTATCTTGTGTGATCACTGCGCCACAAGTGAATTAAGATGTACAAAAACTTCAGTAAAAATATCAACAGTAAAACTTTCCATTAAATATGCTTTTCCCTAAAATGATCCCCATTAAAACTTAGGCACTACTTAGCAACTGTAAACTGTTTTTTTTTCGATACAATAAACATTTTAATAGGCGTATTTAACGTACAGCACAGGTTTAAAAGTATAATCATCAGGACTGTGTAACATATGACATACAACCTAGCCTGCAGGGGTATTCCTGCTTTCGCATTTGACCTCTGATCAGACTTTATTTTTACAAACAACTTCTTCAGATCTTATATGAGGTTAAATTTGGACCTTATATTACATCCATTCTCTTTCAAACCCCAGGTCAGAACCTCTTCAGACCTCAGATCACCCCCTTGCCACCAGCCATTTTATATCTCTGATCACCCTGCCTTCCACTTCAAAATTCAGATCAGCACACCCTTAAGACTTTAGATCATCCTTCATTTAGAAAAAAAAATACCTTCATGTCAATCCCCATTCTTTGGGGGGACCTCGATATTAAAGGGACCACTCTCAAAGCAATGCCCACTGCTGAAGGTCATCCATAACAGGGGGCTGTGCACTTAAAGCTATAGGTCCTCATGCTTTTCTTACATAGGGTGAATGTTAAGGTAAACATTTATTTAGAATGGTGTCAGCTCTTCTGTACTGAAACACAGACTTATTTTCCTTTATTGGCATGATCCACTGAACAACTGGAAATCTACTTTTGTGCATTGGACATTCTGAAAAAGTGTAAGTTAATTTGTAAAAAATCTGACTTGCTGCTCTTGGTATGATTACTTTGTGAACTCCTTTGAGAAAGTGTGAACTCAACTATGTCTTTTTATAATGGAGTCCTGACTTTTTGTGTCCTGGTATAACTCACCTTTTGAGCTGTTTTATGGAAATTTGCAAACTTTGTTGTGATTGTGTCATCTTGGTATATTCCAATTTAAAATATGTTTTGGAAAGGGATTAATTCCTGCAAACTAGTCTCGGGACATGTTATTTCATCTTGTTATATAATATGTATGAATGCCTCTGAATAAGTGTCAGTTATTCATTTACACTGGGTGTAGTAATTGGGCAGCATGGTGGTTCAGAGGTTAGCACTCTCACCTTTGCAGTGCTAGGTCCCACGTTTGAATCTCGGCCAGGATACTATCTGCATAGAGTTTGCATGATCTCCCTTGGTTTACATGGGTTTTCTCCAAGTACTCAGGTTTCCTCCCACATTCCAAAAACATGCAGTTAGGTTAGTTGGTTTCTCCCTAAAAACTGACCCTAGACTGTATTAAAGACATATGACTAAGGTAGAAACATTGGATTGTGAGCCACTTTGAGGGACAGTTATTGGCATGATTATAGACTTTGTACAGTGCTGCGTAATATCCAAGTCCTATATAAATACTGTGTAATATTATAATAATTTGCTACAGAATAAAAAATGTTTTTTTACCTTTCTTTCATAACACTTCACATGGCCTAGTTATCTGAATTTTAATTTGACTTTTTCCTTATTTTATTAAAGACATTTCTTCCAGTTATCTGTTTCCTTCTTATATATGCATATATTGAAAGAGCTGCATTTCTTTTTTAGAATAGGACTTGTGAAAGTTTGCGCCTGCTACATATTCAGGTACTTGCTTGTTTTTTTTCTGTTTAAAACTGCATTAACACAGTTATAAGAACAGAATTTGAAATTTCCAGAAATGCAACAGTCTGAGCTTAAAGGTTGTATTAAATCCATTGTAAAATAAAAACTGTAAAAAATGATAACTAAAGGTAATTGGCCTATACTATACTGGTTATATTTCAAACCATGTTGAGCTGCAGAATTCTGCTGCATGTTTAGCCCAAATCCCAACTTCTCTCAGTCAAGTAATTTAAGAGAGATTGGGAACCATTTTTGCATGTAGCTGGATGGATTGCTGGCTGGAAATCTCATTGATTAGAACTCTAATCTATAGGAAACCTGATGAAGGGGGTTGGCCCCAGAAACACACATTTCCTGTTTGGGGCTGAGGGAGACACTCTGTTGAAACACTAGATATTTACTCTGATTACATGTTAGGAACAAATGGCAGCAGGGTCTGAGTGATTGTACAATTATTGAAGGGTATTTTTATAAAGTGTTGTAGTGAGAAATCTAATTTTACTGAAATATAATGTTATGAGCATCTTTACAAGGCTAGTGTGCTCTATCTGTGTTTCTTATACTTGTATGTTTGCTAGAGATTGACCTCATCTTTATTACGGCAAGACAGATCTTGGCAGCCTATTCAAAACCAAATACGCCCCCCCCCCTCTTCCTTTTCTAATACCACACTTTTTAATTTGCTGGCCCAAGGCCTTTTATTACAACGATTTAAAATTATTCAAATATATAACAATAATTAAGTTCAATATAAACTTCAGTACTACAAATTAAATAAATAACAAATAGCAAAACAATAAAATAACATTTAGCTTTATAAACATTTAATATCAATTAACAGTTTAATGTTTACTGGTTGCTGGTCCTCGTAGGCAAACTAATTACACCTGTCGTCTGCTTTACCAGAAAAAGTATGTGTATAATTTCTCACGGCCGCCAAACCTACCAGCTCAGGAAAGACATACCTTTCTTTAACCACAGACCACCACCACAGATTAAAACCACAATCCACCAAAACCATGGAGACTCCACCCCAAAGATGGATCCCCAATTCTCCCTAACATTACACCAAAAGCACCATCAACCCCGAAGACCTCAACCGCTCACCCCTGCTAACAACCAACCCAACCAAACTTTAAAAATACCTAAACAATCCTAAAACAAATAAAGGTTGGGTGGGCAGGAAAGTTTATTCTCAGTCCCACCAAGGTAATGGCCTCCCACTACCTGTTCCTGACCTTTTTAACCACTTGACCTCTCCTTCACCTCCACCTCTCATTTACCCCACCTCTCACTATCTTCCGAGACTAAATATTAACCCTTTCCTAGCCTACTCCTTGTCTGCCCAGTCATGCAGGCCTTTCTCTATGCGCTTTTTCCCACTAGCTCCAGGCCTGATTTTATCTTTTAAAGCAAGGTGAAGGACTTTGAAAAACAACTGCTGTATTGACTAAAAGTCTAACTTCAGACAGGTGTTTAACTGCTCCCGGGTGCTCACTTTCAAATGTTAAACATCCAGAAGAGTTCACTAGCAGTTCTACAATTATTTGCTGCACACTATGTAGAGAGGTTGTATTTGTCTTCGACTGGTTGCAATGCATTATGTGATATCTGCTCTTCTGTTTCTGTAAACTATTTGAAAAAAAAACTATTAAACTGCTTTTAAAATCATTAAAAAAATGTTCCATCAAAGACTATAAAAAAATGGTTCAGTTGCAGACCACCCCAAGATGATGCATAAAGGGTCTCAAAACTGCACCATAACTGCACCACAGGCAAAGACCTATACAAAAAGGTATTTCAACATATCCAAATCACTCCAATGATAACTGGGCCTTCAGGGCTTCTAGGGAATCAAGATAAAATGGTTGATATTCCTGGACATATATTTTTGGTTAGTGTAAAAAAGCTATATGGGGAATAGTGTGACAGAGCTTATATTGTTAATATAGACATACCTATACATGCATGTAGGCATGTAGGCACAAAACGGAGAACACTGCAGACTGGACTTGGCTAACCTGGATGGAATCATGTAGCAGCATGAAATATTAGGCATGCGTACTATAGGAATGTAAGGTTAAAAACAAGGGTTTGATTATGAATTCATACTCATATATATAATAAATGTGGAAGGTAATGAGGGGGTGTCTGGTTCTAAGTGGTAGGCTAAGAAGTACATCAAATGGTTTGGTAAAAAAAAATTTTGTGCTACCGATATACTGGTACAGTCCACCTTCATTTAGAACAACCTTTGAGGTATTGTTTTTTTAGTCTTTACTTCCTAATAAAATGAAGTTACAAAAAAAATTCAGTACAATTAATTGCAAAGTTATATTCATAATAAAGATTTTTTTTATGTTGCTATCCTGAAATGCTGTCCTAAAAAATAAGTAACAAAATGAATGAAAATGAAATGGGTTATCCCTTTGATCTGCAAATATTAATTATTGCAGTAATTGTAATTTTAAAAATGAAAAAAAAATCAAAACACAATTTAGAAAACTGTTTAAAAGTTTTGTTCTGTTCAGAAATGCATTCATTCAGAGTAATTAAAAATGACAATTGAGATTTGCTAGCAATTGAATGCAGCCCCAGGCCGGGGGGGGGGGGGGGGGGCTTGTTGACTATTCTTAGGGTGTACGCTATACACCCAATGTTCTTAACTTGTTAAACTTAATAATTCATGTTTAGATTAAAGAGGCCTACATATGAAGTCAAGACAAGGTAAAACTACCTTAAGGGTAAAATATTAAATATTTTATATATTATCTATATTAACCATAAGGTTAATAAAACCAACGTTTAAAAAATCCCTATTTTCTCCTTCCTCCCTGTCTCACTTTTACTGCTTTTTTGGCAGTTCTTTTTTAACCAAATACAAAGCATAAGACTTGTTAGTTAGAATCAAGTAAAACAAATAGCATAATTAGGTTTTCGAGTGTGTATTCAGCTGTTTGCCACGTGCAATATGAATTCAGTAAACAAACAAACTTGAAATCTTCAAATATAAGAAACAAACACAATGAAAAAAGGATAAATTAATTTTTAAAAACTTTTATTGTTCTACTGGTTGTTGCATGGCAAAAAATGATTTGTATTAGTTTTTTTTTATTAATATAATTCTTTTCAGTCAGAGTGCACATCACCTATTTATGCAGAACAATAATCTTTCACGTGCTTGCCATGTGATCTTTTATTATAAATTACAAATTTGAAAGTAAGGTTTTTTCATCAGCATGCAACTTAGGTAACATTTTTATGAATTATATGTATTTTACTTTGTAGATCTCAAGGCCATGAACAGGTAATATTTACGATTCAAGTCAATTCAGCACAGGAAAGAAAATAAGTTGAAATTCAATGCATACAATGTATACAACATTCTATAATACAAATTCTAAACCATAAATAGCTGCTTTAACTTGTTATCACTCATTTAGTGTCTTTCCAACCCACCTACAATGTAATAAATATAAATGACAACAACTACAGTAGAACAACACAAAAATACCCATATATTTGTTCCAGGTCTCGTAGTGGGACTACTGGTTGTTAGCATGAAAAACATCAAACATATATACAGATCAAAAATACATTTTTGGGGATATTCTCTAATTGTATATATTAAAGCATCTACTGTTATGTTGGGGCAATAATTATCTAGCATGTGTACACAGCCTTATTGATCTCCTCCCCACCCCTAACCAATGACTGGACACCTAAGAATGAAGTAGCCAACTGATAACTGTTTCTCTTTGTTACGTGCGGAGAGACAGGACCATAAAGAGGTGCTACGGCTTGCACGGAGGTGATGTGAGCCCTGAGAAGGGTCAAGGCGCAGAGTCTAAGCAGTAAACAGGTTTTCTCTAGAGCCTCTGATGGTGAGGATGTTGCGCCGCTGGTTACTGCCAGGTTGTGGTTCTTGGACACACCAAGGTGGGAAAAACAAGGTTCCAAATCACAAAGCAGAAGAATAGTCGAGGTAAGCCGGGGTTGTTGAACTAGGCAGCAAGCAAGAGAGGTCAGGTCACACGCCAGAGGTCCATTGCTTGGGAACCAGGAGACAGACACCAGTGACACAGGGGCCACTGTGGTCACAGAGAACACAGGAGACACTGGAAGCAACACGAAGCACAGGTGACTCACGAAGCACAGGGAAGTTGGCTGGGAACCAACAGACTGGACAACGAGGGGTTAACGCAGGAGCTGGACAGAGAAAACACTGAATTAAGCACCAGGTGAACAGGAACTAGCTCACAGAACTAGGTGCTCGGCACAATGGAGGCACATTGCACAAAGACAGAGTTCAGTGTGTGAGCTAGTTAAAAAGCCAGGGTTGGTCAAGAGGCTATTTTCTGATTGGCCAGCAGGTTGGACGGAATTGATAAAGCTTGGAAACAAAGGCACACCCAGCGTCAGAACTGCCCGCATGCGCAGGTGAGAGGCATTTGCGGTTTATAGGAGAAGAGTTAAGTGTGTCACATTACAGAGGCAAAGCTGCATTTATGATTGGCTGTCAAATCTGCATAGAGTTAGGCTTTAAGACCTCTTTGTAGTGGCTTTGGCAGATGTAGGTGGTATAATCCTTGTTAGCACCAGAGGCACGATCTTTTACAAAAAAGGAAAAAACAAAAACTGTGCTTAATTTGATATTAAAACAGAAAGGTATTACTCCAAGGGGGAATGTTATATACCTGTATGATGGGTGCTTTTTCCCTTAATATATCGAGGAACTAATGATCATAATAGCATTGTAAACAGGGTATTGTCCATTATTACAATACATTTTTTGCTTAGGTAAATGTGCTGAGGAGAAGAATATGAAATACACTTTACTTATTGAAGTTAATACAAAAATTTGGCTTCAATTTAAAGGTCAAAATCATTAGGTATTTTTTATTTTTTAATACCTGACTTTTTGAAAATGCTCTAGAAATATGCCTCCATTGAATCTAAGTTAATTGCAAATATGGCTGTTTCAACAATTATAGAAAATTATTGGTCCTTCTATGACATTAAGTACTCTTATTAAAAAGGTATTTTTTTCCTGAGATTTTATTAACCCTGGCTGATAGCTAGAAGTAATCATGTACCCAAGAGAGGAAGTCCTTATGAAAGCTCATATGGCCTATTAAGTTGTTGAATGAAAATTAATACATTTCATTTAGGAGAGCTCTAATGTTCATTCCATTATCTCTAATAACCTGTCTGAAAATGGTTACATTTAATATACAGTTGTTGCTCATTTAGCGTAGACGTTGCTCAGTAGGTCTCAATTTGATTTTTAACTTGCATGGCATTGTTGGTATTTTAGATTGTAGCTCACTGCAAATAATTGGGTTTCTTGTTTTCTAAAGCTACTGCCCCACCCCAAAAAAATTACAATCACCATTGTGCTTAAACAAAGAAAACGTGAGCAAACTGTTTGAAAGAAACACTCATTATAGTAGTTTTTACTAATTCATTCATAGCAGTTTCAACTTCCCTTTGATACAGATGCAAGCTATAAAATTGACCAGATTTAGAAACAGTCAAAAAAACTCATCTTTTAAATGTTAAGCTTTAGATTTACCAATTATTTTGTTTTATTTAGGCTTTAGTATCTATTACCTAAAAGTTTAGTACAGGTAGTCCCTAAATTAAGGACATCCGACATATGGTCGACTCCTGGATACAAACGGGGTATCGCTTGCCCCTGTGCAGGACAGAGGCTTGATGGGGGGAGGGGGCGGTTTGCATGACTTGCAGAAGAAGTCTTTTGCTAAACACAACTGCGGTTTCTTGGTGATCTTAAGAGCTGAGCTGATATTTATCTTGTAACACTTTATTGACCAAGACAAACTCTGCAGCTGTTTTTTTTTTTGCTCCAGAAGGTAATGAATGTAAAGGCTCCATAAATTTATTTTTTTTGCTTTGCTTGTGATTAGCTCACAGTGAGGATTATATACAGTATCTGACACTATGCTGCCTAATAATATGATGAGACAAACATCTGTCCTAATTGCATTTATTAAAATAATGTAGCTGTTACCGACTTATATACAAAATTCAACTTAAGAACAAACTTACAGTCCCTATCTCATAGGTAACTGGGGGACTGCCGGTAATCTAATTACTGCTGGCCTAAAAATATCAAAGTCACAATAATTCTTATGAAAATTCTTGTATTTAATAAGGCCGAAAGTAATTGCATACTGGATGGAACTCCTGGAGGCAGCATCCGCCAACTTTGTTTTACATATATTAGATTTATGATTTGCACAGTTGTGTAAGAAGGAGTGTTGCTTTTTCCTAAAGCTGCTTCTGGAATAAGGGGAGGTAATTATTTGCTGCTACAATTTGCTAATGGTAGTAATTAACAGTGATTTGTAGCTAGCAATTGAATTGCTAAAGGTGCTGGTGAATTGTCACTGTTAAAAGTTAAACCAGTGCCACAGCATTGGCTTGATGTGCTCTGCTACAAATTAATCTCCTTTAGAGATTTGTATTTAAACTGTAAAGGTGAAAGCAAAGAGATTTTCATGGGTGAGCTTGTCACTGAGGATTAAATGAATAAACTACAAATCACTGTAAAATTAGCAAAGTAAAATTAGCAATTCTGTATAAAATTTCGATGACTTTATTGGACATAAGAAAAAATATACCTGAGAATAATTTACCCATTTGGCCATAAGAATGTTCTAGCTCTCATATTTAGGCCAAAGTGACAGTTGAATGCTCACACTCCAAACCACTACGATTTACATTCTGAACATTCATTACTCTGTTTGTCTGTCAGAGCCTTCAGAAATTCCCAATGTTTCAGGTTATGATAGAATATGGGGCTTTCTTTCCTTTCTTACAGGATGTAGTGCTCAGGCCAACTGCCAGGGCAAACTTAGCTAACTCTGACTCATCTTCGACAGGGGTCAGACCTAGGCTTTGTTCACATCAGTAAACTTCAAATGCTACACTCAAGTGACCGATTGGTATTCCTCACATTGGTGGATGCATACGTTCTTTTTTAAGGCCAAGCTCAGAAAATGTCTGTTTATTCTGGTAAAAATCTAGAAAATGGTGATTTGTTAAATTGTTGCTTTTTGGGTTTAGATATATTGCCAATTCTAAAGCACCTGTTCCTCTTCTCTGTGGTTCACAGATGATTTGATTTGATTAATTCATGCTTTCTTAGAACATATTTTCACATTTTTAACATTATGCAAAAGGGGGGGGGGGGCATTTTTACATAATGGAAAAAAGTATTGTTTTTTATTTCATTATTCTTTTTATTTAAACATAAAAAGTATTCTTTTTATGAGATCCCCCTGCTGTTTCTGTCTTTACCACTGCAGCTGTAAAGTTTAAAAGAGAAACCCACAGCCTCCTGGGATAACTACAGTATGTCACATATCCCAGGAGACTACATGCCACTTTTTCTGAGCTTTTTTAAGAACTTCCTGCAAGGGGTGATGGACTGGTGACCAGACTACTTTGGTGCGGAGAGAACACCAGGTCCCAGCTCCTAGGCTCTCCCCACCAAGTAAAAGAAGGCTACAGTTTGGGGAGAGTCAAGATCTGGTACTGGGTAGGATGCTAGCAAGATGCAAGGTTCAGACAGATTGAGGTCAGGAGAAGCGGTATTCAAGCATAGTTTATATCAAAGCTGGGGTCAGGGCACAGCTAAAGGGAGGCTGAAGATGCTGCAACATGCTGGACATTTGATCTGCGGGCAGAATGGTAACAAAGGATAAATCATTTTTAAGCTTGCACTATACTGGAATGAATAATAAAGCAATGTAATTTTTCTTTTTACTGACAGATTGCTGGTTTAGTAATTGTCAGTTACACACAGGACTAATCAGACCAGATTTGCCAGGGCTAATATATTGCTGCAGGAGTGTCATAGTCTTCAGACTTTACTGCCACACACCATATGATTATGTGCCACATGCATTTTAAAGTACAACTTGGAAATATTCAAGTATTAAAGTATTTCCAAAGTAATTCTGAGGTCCTCTCAGAACACTTTTTTTTATATCCATGAATCTGTACAGCTCATTATATTAATATCTCATAATGAACAGCTCAAGTTATTTATGTTTCTCTCTGAGAGTTTCTTGTGACTCATATAATCTCTGCAAGTTTAGTAATATCTAGGACAGATAATATTTAACCAATTTAAGCTAAAGTAACAATGTAAATTCCTACCACATCATTTCACTTCCTTGTACTGTTCTCTATGATGTTTCTTTGATAAGTTATATAATCTATCAAGTGAACAGCTTCTCTAGCTCATCTGTCTATTTTTGTGTATTTATATTAAAGCTATCAATCCTCTTTCCCTTTGTGACTATTTAGGGATCTTTCCCATGAATATAAATGACTAATATTAAAGCTGAGAATTCTGAGTACATTTTAGGCCTAAGAAAACAAGTTTGATGTTTTACATTTGAACGTTTTAGTGTTTTGTTTGTTGAAGCTATACATCTGTAAAAGTAAAGGCTCCTAATAAGTATTGGTGACAAATAGAACTTATTTTAAAAGTGGAACTTCAACACCAACTTCGTATAAAATGATCCTGACAACCATGAATACCTCAAAGTGTCTTACCCAATGATATTAAAAAGTATTTATGACTGATAGCTTTTGTATCTATCTATATGGATCCTGTGTATGAATTTGTTCACACTAGGTAAAGCCCATAGCATGCTAAGCAAGTGAGAAAGGACCACTGCTAAAACAAAGGAAAGTTTTCAGCATGCAAACAAAAGAAACAGAAGCCATATCATTTATTAGGTAAATAAATCCATTATTTGGACCAGATCCATTACAGGTTTGCTGGATCACCCAGCTTTAGCTGTCTATCATCCCCAGTCTTGAGGTGCTTGAATAAATCAGGTCCAAAGTACCCACCTTTTTTGGGATTTTGGAAGGAATAACCAAAATAAACATACATGAAAATAAGTAATCATAATAGTTTTACTAGTGCCAGAATGAACAGAACTTCACACAATCAGTGGAACAAGGAAATGATGAAAATAGCAATAGATACAGGTTATCCCCAAGTTAAGGACATCCAACATATGGACAAATCCTAGATACAACTGGGGCTTCTCTGCTCATTCCTGTGCAGGACAGAGGCTTGATGGGGGAGCGGGCGGTTTGCATGACTTGCAGAAGAAGTCTTTTGGTTGTAACTCTTTAATGACCAAGACAAACTCTGCAGTTGTTTCTTTTTGCAAATCAAAGCACAGCTTGCTCCAGGAGTTAATGAATGTCGTGGGTCTATAAAGTTTTTTGTTTTTGCTTTGTTTTTTTGCTTTCTGATTAACTCAAAGTGAGGATTTTGTAAAGTGACTGACCACGCTGCCTAATATTATGTTAAGAGAAGCATCTGTCCTAATTGCATTTATTGAAAATTTACTCTTACCAAATATAAAAGCTTCACAAGTACTCTTAAACAATTACAGTGGTTTGTGACAACTGAGAAACATCTGCTCATTGTTTGCAGTTGATAGCTGACAGCATGCCAGGATTTGCCCATCATTAGATTTTAATAAATGTATTGTATGTTTTGTAAATGAAATGTCTCTCCGATACTTAGCGATAGAAATTGCTTGTACTAAAGTGCTTCTATGGCTTCAAAATATGTAAATACTTTAATGTGCATGATCTGAGCATAGTTTTAAGTTTACCTTAATCCAACAGTTTAATCAGTCTGCACAATATGGGGTAGTAAACAGTTTCTAGAAACACAAATACAGTGTATGCAATTTTTTTTTTTTTTTTAATTTCTTGGTACTGCTGCCAAAAACAGTGTATTTTAAATTGATTTTTCAGAGTAGATTGAGCAATTTAGTAAAGGTTATCAACTTTGACAAGAACACTTTGTATTATGTTAGATTCAGATCCCTAGCTTCTGTCATGATTGCATGTAGCATCCTCAATCATATTATGAACACATTAGAATGGAGGTTGGCACTGAGTGTCAAAATTATTCACAACAAAATACAGTACCCTGGATAAAGGCAGCTGTGCTCGTTATCCTGTGCATTTTAAAATGCATATGAGTTTCTTGGTCGCACAATCATGTAAAATACCTGTAATTTAATATACATAATAGATGCATGATTATAGGTGCATATACTATTTATATTTTCAATAAAAACTTAATGAGGAATATATATGCATGAAGATTGGAATTTCAAATTCAGCAAACATATCAAGTGTAGCTCCTTGCATTTAGAAAACAGCAAATTTATCTTTTATTATTTATTTTTAGCAGACATTGAGGGACTTATGCTGTAGAACTTTAAAATTTCTACATTAAATGAATTCTGTTGTTACACTTTGGGTTTTAATATCTTCATAAAGGCAATCTACCCACACCATTATGTACATTTTAGTACTGTGTATCAAGTGCATTATTCTCCATCTGTAGTATTTCTGTTTTAGTTATCTAAGTGAAAGAATCACAGTAACTCACTTAGACTTTAAACATAAATAATCAGGGGTATAACTATAGATGACCCAAATTGCCTAGCAGTTTCAAAACTTTTAATACTTTAAAAGTCTTTATACATTATATAAAAAAATAACTGTATTGTACATGCAAGATAATTAAACTTCCATAGTTCATTTTTGCAGGCTTGCATTAAAAAGACAATGAAGCATGAAATTCATAGAATGGTGGATCTAACCTCTTCTATTAGGGGTGTAAGCAGCCAATTTTTTCTTTTTAATACTTGGTTCTACTAGTCTCAATTCACCTCCATCCAGAAATATGGAAGCCATCTAGGCCCAACACCAGCTAACAAGAGACGAGCCTAACTAGTCAATTGGGAAACAGTGAGGAGCATACCAAGGATGGTTACCAATGCTTGACCCCCTGTGGCCATTATAGCTGCGTTCCCCTGCCTTGCCCTCCTCCCAATCCACACCACTCCTGTCTATCTGGCTGCCCTGGTGTGCTCCTAGGCTTCCACTACAGGGTGTCCTTTCCTTACAGTCTATACACAGACCTGCACAGATCCTACACACACATGACACCCTCCTGGCATCGTCAGGGCACATCTTTGAGAGTCTCTCCAATCCCAGGGCTATGCCACGTATGGAGGCTGTTTCCTTCCCTGGAGATGGGTACTGGATCTTGATGGGGGGGCACTTGTTATGGAGTGTACTGCTGCAACACCTGTCCTCCCCTTTATCTTATCAGTTAAAGTGTCATGTCAATGATGTACTGCAGTCCCAGTCACCCTTATACCCCTTCCCCTCTTCCCATGTGGTTTATGTTGACTGTGATTATACTGGCTACTTGTTATCACTTCCTTCTGTTTTTGATCTATAACTGTTACCCTGACTATATTTTGTTAAAAAATCAAATAAGGAATGTTTAAAAAATAATGGCAAGCAAGAATAATTAGAAAACTAAAAGTAACATAACTCTCATAATTCCCACCTTAGGCCAGAGCTTTCCTGAAAAACATTACCGTGCAATACTTAATATAATTGTGTGCCAGCTAGGTAAATACAAATATTTTAGGATAATTAGTGTTTACAAATATATCAATGAAACCAATAATAATAATAAAAATGCAAGTGGGGAACTAGTGCATATTAACCCCTTCCCCTTCTTGGGATGGACCACACAGCCACTATTTCCAATGTTGTGGCAGGTCCCCCTTAAACTGCAGAATATAGAATTTTATAAGACTTTTTGTAAGTTAGTCTCTGGTGGTTGGTCCATTCATATAAATCCTTTACAGTGCACTTGGGACCAGCTTCAAGCATCCCTTCTCCCTTTATATTCTGTCATGGTGTTTCTTGATGGGGCTAATTCCCCTGTATAATGCTGACAGGACAAGGTTGATAATACTGTAACATTTATTTGTGTAGCCTATCTTTTTTGCTTAAGTTTTTAGTTAAAAAGTTTGGAATTCATTCCTATTTGCTCCAGTCAAATCTTTTGGTATAATAATTAACTATGTAAAGAGAAAACAGGACCTTTGGATTTTGCTTTGGTCTTTGGTGAATAGGATTTTATTTCATGTAAAATAAAAGTCAACCATGTAACCAAACACAAGGGAGCAGTGAATGTGAGATTTACCAATCATTCATGGGAATTAAATCCATTTAAAAGATTATATTGGCTATAACAGGAGGGACCCAATGTACGTTCTCCTATTTGACCAACATGAGGTCTTTAACCAAAAGTAATGACAAATCCTACAAAAAGCCTTACCAAGTTTGCACTATGTGAAAAACCCATTGCATAATTCCAATTTTATAATACAATATCCAGATACAGGTAGTCCCGGAGTATAGGACATTCCACATATGGGCGACTCCCAGACACGAACGGGAATTCCCTGCTCGTTAGTGGGCAAGACCAATGCTGGATGGGAGGATGGGGCAGTTTGCATGACTTGCAGAAGAAATTTATATTTATATTTGCTAAATACAGCTGAGACTGAGCTGTTTTGCAACATCTTGTAACTCTTTAATGACCAAGACAAACTCTGCAGTTGTTTCTTTTTGTATATCAAAGCACAGCTTGCTTCAGAAGTTAATGATTGTCTATGCTCCATAATGTTTTTTTTTATTGCTGTGTTTGTGATTAACCCACAGTGAGGATTTTATACAGTAACTGACACCACACTTCCTTATAATTTGTTGAGACAAACATCTGTCCTAATTGCATTTCTAAAATAATGTAGGGTACCCTGTTCTGACTTGCATACAAATTCAACTTAAGAACAAACCTACAGTCCTTATCTCCTATGTGACCCAATCACTACCTGTATATTTTGTAAATTGAACATTTCAACAAAGTTTAAAGTCCATTCATAACCCAATTTTTTGTGGCCTATCACCACTGCATTTGTCATGTTTAATCTTGCATAGTACTTTTTTAAAATTGAAAAGTGAAATGTTTCCCTCCTAAATGTAAACTGAAAACTAACACTTACAATTTCTTGGCACTTATCAAACACAGTGCCAACTACGCGTAGCACACACATATTTTCAATCAAAGAATTCATATGGTAAATGTGAATGCAGCTCACATGGTGCCGCTGAAATCATTATCAAAGCTATTATTTAGGCTAAATTAAGTTAAGCAGCTCAAATTAGTTACAGACTGAAAGGATAATGAGTCTGTGACTGGAGCTGATGTTTTGTTTCTTTTAAGTTTCTTTTCCCTGTTCTTTTGTATAATAGTTTAGCCAGAAATTTCCATGGCTTGGAAATATAAGATGGGCTTGTGCTTACATGATAAACATTTATCATTATTAGGTTAAAGCAGAACTTTTACAAAATAAAAAAAAATATACCTTTAACTGTGAAAAGCCCTCATCCATCCACAAACTGAGCCCAGCAAGTACCATGCTGTCTCTGCTTGCCTCTTCTTTGCGACACTCGCCATTACATACTGCACCGCATCTTTTTTCTTCCGGGTTCTCCCTCACTTCACGTCACCTGAACTGACATTGCATAGGCACTGGGTCCCGTGACGTGTTCTTCTGTAATTGTACATGTTCCCAATACAGGAAAGCCTCTTGATGACACGTCTGATCCTTTGTGACATAAGTACCCCAGTAGGCCTCCTTTCCAACATCAAAAGTCTAACATGTGTACATAGCCTTAGATAGGGCTTTTTGGGGGGTCCAATCTCATTTGTGGGTTGTTGCAAAAAATGTTTAAACATGCTCGGCAGAGAGCATATTATATATAGATAGGGACTAAGAAAGAAAATGTACTGCATAACAGTATACTTGATCTTACTTATGCCTGTGCTGTTGCCAGTTATACTGCACTCTAATGAGGAGCACATCTTCCGGAATAGACAGCGCAAGACATGCGGGGTGTATCCAGGAGGTACCTCACTGGAAATGACTCCCAGAAGGGGCAGTACTAGCCATGTTAGACACATCACCAGAAGTGACATTTAGTTTGGACATCCCCATTGGCATCTTTGATGTGACCTTGGTTTTTTGGGAATTTAGATCTCTGCACTCCTCCCAGACAGCCCCATGAGCAACGTTGATTCCAGGATGCAATATCAGCACTATATACAATATAATTATTGTATTATATTTTAGTAATAAATATACTTTGCTTTCTTTAATGTATGACAATAGGATATTTAAACACTCTTTGAGGGACACACACCTCCTAAAATTATGTATTATTTTTAGTATTTAGTATTATTTACTAACCCATTATTTATACTATCTTGATTATTACTACTTAAACCTTACTTTTTTATGGTAGAATTATTTAGTGTAATACAAATAATGGTGAACTTTTAGTCTACTATTATCATCAGAGTTGAGTTGTTGAGGTGGATAAAGGTGGTTGTTATATACCTGTATGGTATTGGTGTGGATCATCTCCCTATGCTTCTATATGCCTTGTAAGTAGCTTTTAAATTCATTTACATTATGGGGGTATATTGAGATATGTGTATTTACACCTATGTATATATATTTTAGCTATTATAAATGCTCACTCTGCAAGTAAAGACTGTCAAACGTGTTGAGTAGCGAGCACAGCACTGTTTTTACATATATATCCCAGATTAATCAAAAATAGGAATATGGAACTGTTGTTTTATGTCTGCATAAAAATGTACACATTTTATGTGGTTTAGCAATAAAAGTTATATGTCATTTTGTAAAATGTTCTCATTATTTTTATGTACCTTCAAAAATCCAAAAATTATGTTGTTTTTGGTATTAAACATGCGTTTCACCTACCCACTGCAATGTGCTCAAACATATTGCAGCACATGAAAATACACAATCCAATGATTGTCAAACGTTGTTTTGCTATAAAATTGAAAACATCAATAATAAATTATATAAAGGAGAAAAAGATGTTTTGCAAAATCATTTAGTTCTTGACATGTTTCACTATGTGAACTTCATCAGAAGAACATTTCCAAACATTTACAATGATTCTGGGTAAGGTATGAATTGAGATTGGGCAATTATCTTCCCCATCCTCAATGTCTGAAAGAAGGAATTCTTGTGTATGATTATCCTCTTGTAGCATATTTCTGATAGTGTGATCAAAATAATTCAGCTGACAACTGAATTTTAAAGAAGAGGGTATACCTGTGACCCTGCTTTCCCCTACCACCCTTATGTGATGAACCTGTGCCTTTTACTTTAGCTCTTTTTGACAGTTTTCAATTATTTTCTAAACTTAATGGCCACTTTAGCAGTAGAGGAATTAAATATTCGATAAATATACTTTGGTGTGCACATCTTTACTGGAGTGACAGTTCGTTTTTGCATCTCAGCAATGACTGTATGCTGTGCACCATAAATAAAAATTCCCAGCAAAAAATTATTAAATAAATACATAATTCTAAATGAACAATGAATCCTAAAATTAGTTTTGGAGGAACTTAAAAAATATGAATAAATGTGAAAAAAGACAGAATAAAAAACTCCCAGCAAAACAAACTAGTTGTTTACTAGAAGTTACGATTTAAAATGTTACTAATTATTAGGTGGATACAATTTTTTTCTAACCACAAACTCTTTCTAAAAACTGTTTTTTTTTTAATTATTATTGGTAGCCCTTAATTATTAGCAATAACAGCTGATCAGTGGCAGCCTTCTGCTATCTGCTTGGGTATGATCTGTGTGAACTTTGCATTATTGTAACAGAGTTTAAAACCTTACCCAAATTTAAAATACATATTGACACAAACAAGGTATAAAGGTCCCTTGTTTAATTTTAATTGTACTGTATTGAAAAGTTGTAAGGATTTGTACAATCAAAGAGGTTACATTTTTAAAAATCTTTGCACCAGGAATTTGAGCCAGGAATTGTTGTACTTGTTGTATAAGAGGTGTATGAATAGTAATGCTGCCTGAACTGAATTCGGTCTTTGGCAGGTGTAAAATAACTCCAAAAAATATTTTCAACCACATAGGTAGGGGTATCTATTGGAACATGATACAGTAAAAAAAACTTCCAAAGGGACATGTTTTTTCTGTAAATTCCTAATTCTACAATTTTAGTGGGAAAATGTTTTTAAACCCATTGAGGCATTGGGAGATAGAAGGCATCGGATTTTAGATTATTAACATTGAAATGCTTTAATAAACACATTTTTTCCCTATTTATTTGACAATGTAATTGGCAATGGATTTACTTCTGGAAATAAAATAAAAAACTTTGTTTTTATAATCAGAAGTATGTTTTTTTCATTTGGATTTATTTTTTAAATTCATATTATTTATTTTTTAATAAATTAAAAATGCCACATATAGCATTAAGACATCCTGCCCCAAGCATGGTATGAAATGCATCCAGAATGTTGCTGCAAGTATCCACATTCTATACTGTCATTTGTCAATTAAAGGATTTGCTATGTTACGCTTGAAACCGCAAGTGTCTCTATGGTACTTTCAACATACACTATAGTTTTTCAATCAAAAAAAAAGTCATGAAAAAGGATATGATGTAGAGCAATAAGAGTGTTACCGGAGCAGCAGCATTTTACCCAAGACACAAATCTTCACGCTAGGGGAGAGGAAAGCCCATCAGGTCATGAAGGAATTGAAGGATGTGGTCCGAGAACTGGTTCTTTGTAGAGCAATACAATAGAAGATGTATAAAAAGACATATAAACCTGCACAGAGATAGAAAACATTGAATGAGCTAGTTTTCTTTTAAGGGGTGAAATAGACAAGGTGTATAATAAAAAAATTTGCATTTGTCTCTGCCTAGCATTGGAAGCACTTTACAGGGCACCTCTAGACTCGTTTCAAAGATATTCATCAAAAGTTGAAGTTTCCCATGCCACATCATAAAAGAGGGATTAACATTTATTTACCTTTAGCAGTGCTATTCGACCATTTTTAAAACGTCAACTATAAGGTGCTTACAGTAACCTACTTTAACAAATTGTATTTGTAGATAATCTTAGTAATCAGCTGTACGTAACTGTGTAACCTACCATAAAGGCATGACAATGCTGAATATATTGTTAGAAACTACCAAAAGGGGATGTAAAGGAGTCACAGTTGAGTATAAGAAAGTTATGTAACAGTTAGGCTAGAAACCACAGTAGTCTTCTCGAAAAGTTGTATCCCAAGCCCAACCCTAGTAATTTGTTTAAAATACTGATGCTTGTCCAGCCGTTCTCTTGAGAAGCGCATGAAGAAGCAATTTAGGGGCCCTAGGTGTGGAAAATACAAACATTTTAGGATTGTGTGTGTCATTACTACTTAATCAATAGGATAAATGGGACAGTTGAGTGACATATATCTAACATACACGTTAAATGATTTCCAAACAAGGATAACATCATTAGATTTAAGTTCAGGTCCAAATATTGGGATTAGACTAAATTAAGGTCCAGAATTTGTGGGAGCAACAAAAACAAAATGGGTAAATTTCCAGAAGGCATATGAAGGGGACTCCATCTAATCCAACACTACTAATAAGGGGCAGCAGTTAGACAGTCTAGTACTAGGTCTAGGCAAGTAGGTAAACCGGACAAAAGAGCTGCTTAGAGGAAAAACACAAATCAATGCACAAATAGGAACTATGGGATGCAGAAGAAAAGGAGTATTGCGGGATATTAAGAAGTGTCGCTAAACCTTGTTCAGCCCCATTTCACACAATAGTCCTGCAAAATGGAGCAGTTACAGATACAGTTGAACCAAAGGGAGTAGTTTAGTAGGCAACCTTTTGGGGACAAGAAGTAAAATTTTAAAATCTGTAGCCCACAGTGAAAGTATGCAATGTAAATTATGTAAATAGTCAAAGTTGATTACAACCAATCAAAATAATATATATAGCCAAAAACATAGCTGTCCTATTAAATCAATCCTACAGTCTAGGATTGATGGGATTAAAATAGATTAGTACAACATTAGAATATTAAAAGTAGTGGTGATACAGGCCCAGCCAACCCAAGGTTTGCTCAGGGAAAACACCCAACTACCTTGGGAGTCTTGAAAAAGAGCCAAGTCCACATGTGATCTACATGGCAATCCATAACTATTGGTATTTTGATATTAATATTAAAGTCACAGACATTTCAGCTCAGTGCCCTGAGTTGTTGAGGTCTCAACATAGGAAAAATAGCCATGGCAAAAAAAGAAACCAACTGAAACAATAACATATACTGCATAAACCGCTAAAACCATAACAATAGGGAGTCACATACAAAACAATAATAAAAAGAAAAAGAACATCTCTGTTCCAAAATTTCAGCAGGAGAATTCTAAAGGAAGCCAATGCCCTGGACAGAAAAGAAAAGACTACTCATAAGGAAGGAACTCTCTTCACCGTACAGTAGGCGGGGAGGCAACAGAACAGGTACAATAGACCTTGATTAAATGTGCAAATAAATATGGAAAAGTGCAATAAACT
Source organism: Pyxicephalus adspersus (assembly GCF_032062135.1). NCBI lineage: Eukaryota > Metazoa > Chordata > Amphibia > Anura > Pyxicephalidae > Pyxicephalus > Pyxicephalus adspersus. The sequence continues at coordinate 88,238,979 of NC_092860.1, forward strand.
GGAGTCAAATAAATTCTCAAAAAGAGGAGAGATCAACTCTACTTCCCTGGTCCTAATCAATAAATGGTTTATCACAGGAGGTCACATCGGGCAAATGCCACAAAACCAACAGAAAGAAGATGAAACAGTCAGTTCCAGTGTATGTCCATAGAGTCCAAAAGATAGCACACCCTTACTGAGTAGACCCAGGAAGCAGCCTACAAAATGTGAGGGGGGTAGTGGGAGGAAAAAGAAAAAAAGTAAGGGGAAGAAGTGGAAAAAAAAGGGGAAAGGGAAGGAGGAATTGTAAGGGGAAGTACAAATTGCAAAACAGTATAGAAGCAACAAGATGCATCTCAAGCTGCACAGCATTGGAGGAGTTGGAATAAGAGTCTAACCTGAACTTCTTCTGGGGTACTGCACAATTTAGTATTTTCCCTGTCAGTATTCCTAATGTATATTCACCATAGCCCAGGGAATTTTCAAGAGACACATGACTGAAGAAACTGTGAATGCTCATGCATTGTTTCCAGGTAATAGTCCAGATAGAATGAAATTGTAAATTTCTGGTCCTGTATAGGCCTCCTAACCGTAGAAAAACATAGGGTGGTCCTGGTCTTGGTATTTAAGAAAATTTCACAAAAAATATTTGGTATGGCATCTGTGGTGTTGGAGGCTTAAGAGGGGTATGGTTGGCTTACTCAACCACAAAGGTGCCTGAATAACTCTCAGGTACCTTTGAGAGATACTAATAGATTTTCAAGTAGGACTTATGGAGAAGTACCCATAGAACAAAGATTTTCAAAACCTTCGGACAGCTTCTGAAGTCTTTGGTGCAGCCAGTACTGCACAGCTTAGTGATTGGGAGGGACAAACAGAAAGAGTCCATCAGGTGTTCTTCAGTGCCAGGAGCATGCTGTAAGGAAGAGGGACAAGAGTGTTTGATGAGCTCATTGTTGTGCTGCTTCTTGTTTCATAGTCTATTCAAAATGGACAAAAGACCTGTTGTGCACTGCTAGATGGGTACAAAAACAGTTCTCAATTAATCTGTTTGCCTGGAGTTCATCTTGAAGGAAAGAATAATACCAGTCACCTTTCAAATTTTACAATTTGTGCATTATCTGTTAAACAAGACATCATTTTTTTAATGGAAGAATAACAATGTACAAATTAGCATTTTACAGTGCCCAATACTTTAACAAACCTGTAAATATTTATTGTAAATAACTTACTGAAGCTTACATTTATATGTTCTTCTTTCATATTTATCTGTATGAATACCATGGCATCAAATTTAAAATTTTCTTGTGGTGTCAGCAAATTGGATGAGACCTGGGCAACTAGTTCTGTGAGAGAATATCAATAAGAAGTCTATAATTGGTAACTGGTATACACTAACTTCGTTATTAGGTTCACAGACTTCCTTGAAGACCAGTCCGGCCCAAGACCAGCAGGAGAGTACGCACAAAAGACTTTAGCCACTAAATCAGCACTGCAGAGAGTCATAAAGTATGTTTCTTTTCATTACCAAAGTAACTTATGTAGAAAATAATTTGAAGGAAGGTGCAAAATATTTTACATTTTCTATCAAGTTAGCAGTATAAATATCTCAATACATTAATTCATATTTGTAAATGAAATACCACTGTATTTTTTTATATTTCCTATTTGCATATTGGGCATATAACCAGTTTTATTCTCCTTTCAGAATTCTCTACAATAAATACTGAAAAAAGAGTGAAGACAACTATAGGATTTGGTAACAGCAGTTAACATTTCTACAGCAGTGCTCTTTTAACTTTTTCCTATAAAATGAACATATGAGATAATACATTTTTAAATATTACATTTAATAGTTACTTTTACAAGCAAAAAATGCTTTACATCCAAATACATTCGATTTGCATTTAGCAAATGGTCTTTTTAAATTAGATTTAAGTTCAGTGTTTTGAAAAATGTGGATAGTACTGGGTGGGATTGTCTAGGTTGTGTTAAGATTTTTTCTTCTGAAACTCGGAAGACTCATAATTGCAAAAAATATAAATTATTATGCAATCATGTTATTTTTATATCATTCTGAAATATTCAAGGGATAGGATTCTGTAGTATGTTTTATTAAATTTTAAATGAATAAAAACTATTTACATGAGAGCTTTTAGCATGGATGTTTCAGCAATTGAACTAAAGGAACTTTAGTAAATTAAAATTGCTTCATATATTAAATGTATGTTAATATTCATTCTGAAAGTTCATTAATACCTTGGTAACATTAAACTTAGGGGCAATCTGTTCACTGTTCCAACTCACACGTTACATTATAATGGAAACTGAACTATTTTAAACTTAAAAGTTTTGGGAAATTAAATATTTGTTGTTAATTAAGGAGAGTGAAATCACAATCTAATGAGTCTTTTCACATATTTAGATTTTGAGGAAATGGGAAAATGTTTATCTAATCCAAGTTTAGATGATGTAACACCTCAAAACTGAACTTGGAAAGCTTTAAAATTGTTCTGGTGTAGCTGTTTGCATTGCTTGTCATTCTTCTATATGAATTTGTTAAGAAAAGCATTTGCTTCTTTTTAAATTAAATAATGTTTCCTTACTATTATTTAATTTATTAATTTGTCCCCAATCAATTCTATTAAATGGAACCAAAGCTTTATTCATGAAAAATATCGGAAAAGGTGAGGTTGAATGGTAGGCAGGATGTTACCTGTCTTGTAGTTGGTCACTGATTTCAAATACGAACACAGTTCTTAGTTTTATGGTCTGATTTTAGGTAATGTTCTTTCGAAATAAATGTAAACATCAATTTGGTATCCAGCATCAGTTATCCTCCTCCGCACCGACATCAATTCTTATTGAAAATGCACTTATTTATAAAATGAAATAGGTTCAAATATCACATCAGTGGGATTCTCAACAATAATCCTCTTTTCGGTATCATTAATGCGGAACTAAGCGCAAAATAAACAAAACACACTTACCTTTCATACAAAAGATCAGTCAATCCACAGGAGGTCTCTTCGTATGGGTCCCACGTCATCCCAATATTCTTTTTCGAAGGGATGGGCACTGCCATCTTCTTCTCCATTCTTACAGGTTCTTTTTCATACATCACCCGATCTCACACTGCGCAGGTGCAAGATCAGGTGATGTAGATAGGGAAAAGATTGTCAATCTCACTGTGCATACGTGAGATCAGCAATTCTTTTCTCTCATTAAAAGAAGGTCCTGATCTCATCCATGCACAGAAAGAGCTGCCAAAAGCCTCCTGGGATGCGTGATGTAGGTAACCCGGGAGGCTCTGGGCATTTAAAAAGAAAAGGTTGTTTCACTTAAAAAGAAATAAATACAATTTTTACTGTGTATAAAATGTTTGTCTACCCTTTTATGTAAAGTAAATATTTTGAGTTTAGGTTTACTTTAAGGATTGCAGAGAATGTTGTTGAGACTGACCACGTATCTCAGTGGAACTCAGTGGAGATTTACAAGAGGAGGCTATAGTGGTAGTCACAGATTCAGAGATCCCCTGTAAAGTTTGTACAGTAGTCTGTAAACTAAAAAAAATGTTTTAAGCTAATTTGTAGGGCTATAGAGTAATTGGGTGCACTGATATATAAATATATATAAAAAATGTGATATTACACCTATCACATAGTTGGGTTCAAGGAAGTCCATCAAGTTCAACCTTTAGGGAAATAAACTTCCCTGAAAATAACCTATAAACATAGCTGATCCAGAGGAAGGTCAAAAAATGTGGATCAATTTGTTTCTACAGGGAAAAATTCTCTTTTTATTTTTTTACTGACTGCTTTACTACCTTTTTCAGCTTGCTTGCTGAGGCAGTGGAAGGGGTGGGAAGGCTTGGAAATTACACTGAAGCCCTGAGATATTGAGACTGATGAGTTAGTCCAGGGAGATTGTTTGGCTGGAAAACTAATTTTAATAGGTAATTTCACGCATTAATGATCTCTTCTTCACTGACAACTTCTGTCCACACTACTGGTCCTTAGTGCATTGATTATGCTGACAGTCATTCAGCTACTTGTGCCTAATTTACACATTCTTTAGATTAAGACCAACAACAGGGGCTTGCTGGCATCCTCATCAAGGAGATGATACAAGGACCCATGTGATGTCACCGCATAGAAAACAAGTTTTGTAAAATAATAAGATGTATAAAAAAAACAAGGCAAAAAACAGTAGAAACTTCCTATTCTCTCCATGTCAGTCAAACTTATTAGAATGTCTTGTTTGCCTTGCCTTGTCTTGTTTTGTCTTATTTGGTTCTTAAATGTAGACAGGTGAAAGTATGGCTATTCTTGAACAACTAAAATGTTTCATGTGTTTCATTACTGCTGAGTTAATGAGCTTGTGTTATTGCCACAATTATGAAAAGGCGTAGGCATAATTGTAATGCTGAAATTAAGAAAATAAATACTTGCCATTCATTACCATTTTATTACTGTTCATTTCTATACAATCTGTGCATGTACCAAACAAATACCAGCAACTGGCAAAATAACTGAATTTATATGTATTTAAGTAAAATTTGTGAAAATTGTTTTTTGCTATATACCTTTGTAGAAAAAGTACTTCATGTTACTTATTTTAGAGTTGTACAAAGATCAGTAAACAGTATTCAAATCATATACTTTTTTAGTGATGTTTCCTACTTTGCTAATTATCTTTTTTCACATTTAATTCTATAAAAAGTGGAAAAAACAAAGCTTACTTTCCTTTATCACATGACCATGTCTTTAAACTGGCATACAGAAAATCAAACACATGTCACAGTGTAAAGAGGATGTTGGCGTCTTTGATGGCTGAAAAAGTTCAGCTTGCAGAAAGGGAAAAAGAGTAGTGCAGGCAATACTTACTAAAGGAGTTGAAAATTCTCACACAACACATTTACCAGTTAACATCAACTTAAATTATCCAATCATGTGAAAAGCCAATTTATGTTTAATGTTTATTTGCTCATTTGAATTGAAATGTGTTGTTTAAATAATTGGATAATTAAAGTACATATAAGAAGATTTTTCACTTCTTTAGCCTTTGCTATGTTCATCACGTCAAAAAAATTTTAAATCAGTTGCAGTTTTTCAAGTTTCTTTCCTTTTGCATTAATTTAAAATCATTATTCACTTCCTAATGATGTACTACACATTGATATGCAATGTATTTATCTTGCTGTTGTTCTAATGTGTTTATATTGACAAATGGATGAAAGCCCACTAAGAATGTTTTCAAATTTTTGGTCATTTCATATAAGGCAAATAAAAACTTGTAGACCATTTCATGAGAGGTCATATAAGGTCCCTACCACACAGGCCATAACCCATGATGGTTGTTTTAACTTAGCTTGTAAATGCTTGTCAAAGCAGCAGTACATTCCATATGCAATACCAAATATTGTAATTTGAAAAAAAGCGGAACTAAACCAAAAATAAAAAAATCACAATTACCGTTAATCCCACAGATCCCTCGATCATGTTAGACCTCTTCTCAATCGGGCCCCACATTGTCCTGTTATCCTCCTTCATCCCAGGGTGGAGGAAGCACCAGGTGCCTCCATCTTCTGTGGCCTTCTTCCTTCTTCGTACGTAACCTGATCTCGCACTGCTCAGGCACAAGATTGGGTAAAGTAAATGGGGAAAAAAAGAGTGACAATCTTTGCATTAAATAATGTTGAATTAAAACAAAAAAATAAAAAAAGATAGTAATTTTTATTTTATATAAAAGGGTTGTCTACCCTCTTATGTAAAGTAAAAAATTTTGAGTTTAGATCAGTTTTCCTAAGGTGCATTGTATGTCTGGGTTGGTGTTTCCTAACAGCATCTCCCTTTGGTTTTAGAGCTGTTTAAATGAACACAACCTGATGCTCTGGTTCAAGTTAAACTCAAACCTTATTTTTTTACAGCCCTGAGTAATATGTTGGCTCCATATAAATATTGTTTATTAATAATAATATCAATAATAATTAAAGGCTCAAACCTAAAAAGTATTGAAGTCAATAGCAACGAAATTCTGCAATCTTTTTCTCGACATAGGAGAATTAATACGGTCCCTAACTTCTGCTCATAGTGTTACAGAATCACTGAGGTTTTATAGAGATTGTAAAAAGAATATCAAGCTAGAAGCAAAGTAAAGTAAATTCACTTGATATTAGATATTTCTGACTGCACTGGACAATATAGCATAAAATCCATAGCATGATACTGCAAAGCACATGCTTTGGTAATCAAAAATCAGAGAAACAGCCCTTATACAGTGTATACAGTACATGGGTGTACATGGGCATTAAATGTTTCTTTAAAAACATTAGTTTGGTATCATTGCATAGACAGAAGACATAAGAGGGGTTTCCTAAAACATTAGCTGTTTTTGTTTAACTGTTTTCTATTTTTTTCGCTGGGAGGTAGAAGCTAAGCTGGTTTGAGGTGACTTATGCTGGGTCATCCACATTTTGACACGTTTAGTGTTATTATTATTATTATTATACAGTATTTATATAGCGCCATCATATTACGCAGCGCTGTACAAACTCCATAGTCGTGTCACTAACTGTCCCTCAAAGGAGCTCACAATCTAATTTCCCTACCATAGTCATATGTGATTAATGTAGTCTAAGGTCAATTGTTAGGGAGAAGCCAATTAACCTAACTGCATGTTTTTGGGATGTGGGAGGAAACCGGAGTACCCGGAGGAAACCCACGCAGACACGGGGAGTGTTCTGTGATTGTGAGAATGGGTCAGCCCCTTGTTTAAGATATGCCATCATTGGTAATAGATAAATAGTACTATGTACCCGTTCCTATTCCCCAGTGTGAGTGGGATGCTATATCTGGGAGTCCTCTTATTAAAGGGCTTTGTAAATAATCCCTCCACCTGCAGACCCCTACAACCAATTGGTGGTACAACAGGATTCTTTCTAACTCTAGGGTTTACCCATTATATTAGGCCCTTTTATAGCTTGTTGATGGCTACGAAACACTCCTTAATAAATTCAGTGTTTTCCAACATTTGCTGGTCTGTTAATGTGTAGAATTGGCTGTGCATCCCTAAGCACTCTTTGAGCCCATACCCCCATGGGCCTTAAATGATATCCAGTGTCATTCAACCAATAAGTGGGTAGTGTGATAAGTGGCTGAGGGGAGCCTTGCTTTTTGAGTTTTTTATCCATAAATATTTTAAAAATGGTTACCACAATTATTTCCTTCGGACTATTGTATACAAACAACAATGTAAGTAAATAAATGTTTGGGGCCGTATGGTAATATTGTTCTTGTTGATAATAACCCCTTCTTTAGATGATCTCTAAATAACACAGTAGCTTATGTTGAGCTGTTCTTTAACATTTTGGTTAGCTCCATGAAGTATCAATATTAGACTTTTATTTTAAGCAGTAGTGATTTTGCGATCACTAATAAGATATGTGTAAGAGTTTTTAATATCATTACACTTTTTATGAAACATTTTTGAAATAGTGACTGTATGCAAAATTATATAAGATCACAAATCAGTTATATAACCAGATATTTATATCACTGAGGTTAAAATATTTTCTTCTCATAAACACAGTTAACTTTAAGGTGTTTATTTTACTGCAGATAACACATTTATTTAAAAGCAAATATGTGTCAACTGAATCTATTTTTTATCAAATGAAGTTGCATTTTTACTTTTGTCAATGTCTGACTTTACTTTGGTATGATATTTTAAATAACCATCCTAACAAATTTTAACTATTACAGTTTAAATTGAATTGTCCACTGGATACTCATGAAACCATTAATATAGTTTTATTGACCTATTATGGGATAAATGCCTTCAGTAGCACATGTGATAAAAAAATGACCCTCATAATTCGCTGACTTCTTGACATTTATTTTTATAGGTTCATAAACACTAAAATCTAGCACCGGATATTGCCATTCGCTTATCATTTTTCAGTATATCTTTTTATGTGACATACGTGACAACATTTTAAATTAAACCAAGAAAACAACCTGTTATTCATCCTGTATATGCCATGACATAAATCAATAATATGGTTAACCATGTCACTTGTCAGATAAAGATAACATTTAAAGGCTCATTTTGCATTGACTTGGTTAGTTCAAAGTGTTCTTTATGTGAGTTGGCCATTTTTTTCCAGTTAGGATGAACATTTGGCTGTTAGTAGGAAATAGCTGCAAAATTTTGACCAGGACAACTTTTAAGGAAGAAAGTTGAAAGTGAAATTAGGACTTTTCAGTTGCTTGGAAATTGTTTGTTGATGGAAAAAATTGAAGACACAGTCAGTTTATTCATGAAGCATACACGAAAAACACATTGTTTAGGCTGGTAGGAAATTTGCATCTTATCTCATTGTCTAAGTTCTGATCAGCAATAGTTTTTAATTCTCCCTGATATAGCCACCTGCCATTGTTCTTCATCTTTTTCCTCTTCTTCTTTTAGGCTTCCAGTCCAGTCATGACTTTGTGCCCCCCTAAAATTGAAATAAAATTTGTTGTACAAATTCTCATTGGAAATAACTATAAATAAGCCCAGATATATTTTAATGTTGAGTGTGAAATGGAAATTGGAGACCGAAATTGCCTTCTGTGCAATATGGAGATAAATGAAAATATACTCACAAACGATATCGAAACTAACTATACATGTTAAAATATATCTGATTTTTTTTTTTTTTTTTGGGGGGGGGGGGGGGGTTGAAATAAACAACAGTGATTGAAATAGTTTGTGCCATTCAAATGTGGAATCAAGTTTACAGTTCACAAATGCACAAACTATGAAACTGAAAAAAGGATGAAGACTAAGAGCAAAGGTCATCCAATAATTAGCACATCACTTCTATTCCCAACACAAATGTCACTATAAAATAAATGTGCAATATCTTTTTTAGAACTAAACAGTAACCAGACTAGCAGCGATTAGTAACAGTCAAGAGTAAACCTGTCTCCCTTCAATAATTTCCAAGCTCACAATCAAACAAAATTTCCTTTTTACACAACACACAACAACCAGTCCATATTGCGGTGAAAACTGCAACCCTAACATCCAGTGTTTTCTGTCTACAATCATCAGAGCTCTGTCTAACAGACCAGTTCATGTTATATAGGCTAAGTGAGGAATATATGTGAGGAATATATGTGATAAAGGTGTTAATTTTTTTTTTTTCCAATCTAGCGTAACGTGATCCTTTAAACAAAAACCCTGTGCTAGGAAAAAAAGTTCAAGTGCAAAAACACCACACAAAAAACGTGCACTGGGGTACTATTGTGATCCCTCCTCCAAAGAGGAAGGGCCACCCAATTTCCCAAGAACCCCCTAAACGAGGCTCCTGACGAGGGCTGGGTACTGAGTCCATCTAGCCGAAGCTGGAGTGGACTTACTAGCCCGTCTGACTTCGGTCCTTTTTTCAATGGGACTGCATAGGCAGTCCCATCAGATACTAGGCTGGGAGCTCTCCCGAAGAAAGACTCTCAGTAGGGAAGGGTAATTGACCATAGGGCCAAAGTACTCCCCAAGATTTCAGGGCTAGCCCATAAGGGAATAACACCCTCTATCATAAAAGTGGCCCACAAATACCACACCAGTGACAGTGACAACAGAAAAATACATAAAAAATAAGTGTGCAGTGCATAACACACTGGGCAAGAGTAAAAAATTGCCCATCTGCACTAGCCGCAACTAATGCAGAATGAAGGTGATGTGCTAAATCAGCATGTGACGTGCCTGTGTACACTTTAATCAAAGTGGGTTCCCATGCCCAAAGTGATTTTAGGATACCCCTAGTTCGCCACTCCAGGGGGATGACACTCAGGGAGATTTGGCTTGCTCTCAAGGTAAAGGTGTTCAATAGGACACCTGCCAGGCTTGTCAGCATCATTGTTGCTACAGTTTCCCGATTCTCCCCAGCCACTGATTAGTCCACTAGGCAGGCCATTAAGAGTAAACCCATTTTTTGCCTTCATATTTGCATACAACTAAACTGAATGTGCAATGTTTGGGCTGATAATTGGAGAGAAACCAAACAGCCACCCTATGTTTTATTCATATAATAATATAATTAAAACAAATGCCATTCCAGATGTGGTGTTTGTATTGCTCTTCCTTTTTTCAGACTTATACCTTGTATTTTCAATCCTCTAATAGCAGTTGTCCACTGTTTACTTCCCCACTGTATGTATACAGGGAGCCATAGATGTCACCTGGGTTGGATACATATATATGTTGTTGTTAATTTTCATTACATGGTGACTAAATTGGTAGACTGCATAAAAAGATACATTTTTTGCATTCAATGCAGCTCACAGGAAGTAACAAGAAGCATAAAAATGATAAGAATGTACCAGCTATGAAAAATGGTAGCTGAAATAGAAAGGTAACTAGAATTTTCCACCTTTTTAATAATATTTTAAACTTACCTACTCTTTATATCAGAAGTTTGATTTATCAAACCTCTTTAAGACTGGAGAAGATAGACTATCATGGGATAAAGTGGATGATCCAGCAAACCTGAAACGGATCTGGTCCAGGGTCAAAAATATTTGCCAAATTTTACCAAATGATTTTAGGATATCCATTTTAGGTTTTTTTTGGATCACCCAGGTTCACCCACAATACTCTTATCCAGTCTTGGAGTGCTTTATTAAATTCATATCTTTGTGGCCCATATGCAATGGGCATATTTTATGTGCTTTTATGTGCTTTCAGACATAGATTGATTGAAAACAGGATCTAAAATACTTGAGAATTTTTTTTGCATTGGTGCAGCTTCCATTGTACATTGAGTCTAAATTGTCTGGTCTACAGAGCAGCATCTAGAGACTAAAACAGACAATAAAGTCATATTGCAATGCAGAAAACAGATTTATTATCTCACTCAGTGAGCACACATTAGGTGTCTAGACCGGTGTATAAAGGTTTTTAGTGTTGTTGTAGTCCCCGTGAGATATAAAGAAATATTTTCTTTTAATGGATTGCCTTTTTAAGAGCTTCTGACCTAAACTGTGCAGTTTGGTTTAATAGCAGCTGCCAGATTACAATCAAAAATTCATACAAAAACTTTTAACATTGTAGAAGTTGCTGAAAATGTCAGTACATTTTAGTAGTAAAACAACAAAAGGGGATTGAATTGTAGAGGCCTAAGTAAAAAAAAAATATTCTTAAAAATGTTTCAGCTTTCTTGTGTAATAACCATAGAAAGTTAAACTACTTGTAGGAATTTTTTGTGAAAATGCCAAGCGTTTAATTCATCAAGGAGCAATAAACAGAGATTGAAAGTATGATAATAGCCACATCAATGAATATGTAAGTAACAACACATTTTATGTGGCTGATAAATAAAATGTATATTTCCAATGAGGGATTTAAAGAGCCTCGATGACATGGAGAATTTGAATAATCTGATACTGGATGAAAATTTTAGCCCGGTGTGTTTGACAAAAGGCAACATAACCCCCCAGTCTAGGTCCATTATTGTGTAGCCTTTTACCTTTGGGAAATTAGTACTGAATAATAAACACAACTTTATCACCCATATCCTTGAACAGAAAAGCATCTCTTCAGCTTGTATAGTCAAAAGGACAAGATATCTTGTTGAATCATGGTTTTGTTTTGTTGCTCAAATATTCAATAACATTTGATGAAATGTCAGAAAAAAGTATCATAAAAAAATAAATAAAGATTGTACTTTATCATCCGTTTTAAAACTTAGGCTGTCCTTTTAGCAATTTTTTACTTTTTATTTTGATTCCAAAAAGAGCAGTTTTTAATAAATTCGAGAAACTCTCTAGTTCTTTTTTTGCTTACAGAAATGACTTTTTAACTTATAACAATATAAATGTTAATGACTTAATAAATCTAAATAGGTGTTTACTGTGTAAAAAATGGTTTTGTTTTCCAGGCAGGCTAATAGCTGGAAGATTTCCAGGAATTATTATGAAGTGTAATAATTATGATCATGCCAGATGCTAGATTGAGATGGCTTAAGCTAGGAGGACTTTTCTGTCATCTTAAGCAGACTTGCCAAAAATTAAACAGCCTGTGAATATCTGTGAACTTTTTTTTAATTTCTCTAAGGTAATATTTTAGTATTAGGTATCCTAATTTTCTAATTCTTTTTTATGCTAAAAACTGATTTCATTATTATACATACATTTAGCTACTAATTTATGTATAATATCATATTTACATTTTTTCTAGAGGACAATATAAAATGCAGTCCAGTATTATTAAATATACAATATACAAGAAATCAATGTAAACTATTCATGTTTAAAAATTATTCTGTGCATGTTTCTAAGAAGTAACATTTGATTTATGAACTGATTAGAGCACTGAACATGTGGAATTTCTTACCTGTGAATACTCCTGCAGGTAAAGCTGCTCTTTCTAACCATGCAACTCTAAAGACTTCAACAAGTCTGGCTTGCATAGGGAAGACTAGTGTTTCTTTTCCTAACATGGCGGAACTCCATGATATAATTTTCAGGCTTTTAAGGAACTCCTACTTTATCTACAACTTATAGTAAATTGCCATGATGGGCAATGGAGGTAATGCTTCTTACATTGCTGGCATTGGGAAGAATGTCAACCCTACAGATCCATGGTATCGGTTTAACTGGCCTGAGAGCCACAAATTGCACATTGCTAGAGGAACCCCTAGCAACCTTTAGAGGAACCCTGGATGAGAAACACCGAAGTGCTTGAAGTCACTAATGCAACTGATTCTGTAACCTATATTAGACAGATTTCACAAGCTAAAACAGGGTTGTGTAGAGCACGGGGCCCAAAATGTCAATCGCGATCTACTGGTCAATCGCAAAGGCAACGCGAGTCGATCGCGGAGCCCTGCCTTACCTGTCCCTGCTTTCTATAGGGATGTTGGGGATGTCTTTCGTCAGACAACACCAGGAACTTTGCATCCAAGGCTCCTGTAACAGTGGGGAGGGGGGAGGGAGGCAGAGAGGGTGGGAGGGCAGTCTGAGGTGAGCAGTGCTGGTCGGCCATGTCAGTTCAGGCTCGGTGTCAGGGTTCAATTACCGAGATACCTCTGTACAGATTAGCAGTTCTTTTTCTTGTGCAGCACGTCATTCTCCTATGAACAGGTAAACTGTAGCTTTCCTGTCACTATAGTCTTGTAGTACAATGTCTGTGCAATGTTCTGCCAATAAATGCCTCATTAGCTTCAGTCACTTCTGTGTCATACTCGGTATAAATATAAATAAATATATGTTTAGCATTTTTATTGTTGGTAGATCATTTTGACTTGTTCATTTTAAAAGAAGCTTGCAAGCCCGCAAGCCAAAAAAGTGTGGGCACCCCTGGTGTAGAGAATCTTGGTAAACTTTAGCTTTGAATGTTGCTTGTCATTGACATTTTGACAGAAACTTTGTTGTGCTGGCAAAGGAGTCATTTATTGGTTGTTTCACAGCCTATAGACTGTCTCAGATTGATAAAATTGATCAGTATAGCAATAAACTCTGTCCACTTGAAATATTTATGTAAGTACTTATACTTCAACTGTGCTACTTGTATTGGGTGATGTGTGTAATGCTGTTACCATGAGGTCTTGGTAAATGAACTCCTGCCAGAAAAATAGGCCAAATTAAAATGCTCCTTACCCCAACCTAAACAGCAATGTATTTGCAGAACAACTAAGAATGAGGATGATACATGATCAGCAACAACACTAATGTAGGCTGTGGCATTAAATGATCCTCAGCTGATATTAACCTCCCCAGTGGTAACCCCAAATGTGACTCTGGGGGAAAAAAAAGACGCTGAAAGCGGTAACCCACACTTGGGGTAGCTAAAACAATGGAAAACAATGATAAACAGAGCATTACCTGGTCTGCCAGCGTCCTTCTTAGTGATCCCTGTCCTCTCGCTTCCTCCAGACGGCACCCTCTGCATGCAATGAGTCACCCCGTAATTCCCGCTGGCGTCGGTACGTGCAGCTGTTGTGTCGGGGGCGCAGTAGGAATTTAAAATTATTTTGTATTGCATTCAATACAAAATACCTGTATTAAATGCAATACAGTGGATTTATATGTCTAAAAGCAGTACTTTCATGAAAGTTTATTTTACAGAATAATATAATAGTATGAGTATAAGATTTATTTGTTTTAATTTTTTTTTTTTTAGTTTATTTAACTAATTATTTGAACATGATTTTGTGTTTCGAACTTTTTTTATATTCATACTATTATATTATACTGTAAAATAAATTTTCATGAAAAACAATTTACTGCTTTTAGACATATAAATCCGGACAGAAATGAACTGCCCAGGAGGTTTAGGGGCCTAAAATGTGCCAAGAAACAAACCCCCACACTATTACACCACCACCAGCAGCCTAGAACTTTCACAAAAGGCAGGATGGAGCCATGCTTTTATGTTGCTTTTATGTTGTTGACTCCAAATTCTGAGGGTCGTAGGTCATCTTGACAATGCTTGCATGTTAGAATTGCATTGCGTTGCTGCAATGTAACAAGCTTTTTGGATATTAGTGTTAACAAGCATTTGAACAGGTGTACCCAATAAAGTGGCCGGTGTGTATGTTATGTTTATTAAAAAAAAGCACACATCAATTATCTGCTATATATTATGGAATATTTTTATATTTCCTACTTTGTGTATGTTGCATATTATAAATTATACATTTTTTTTAGAAATTACTAATGAGATTATTCATTAAATAATAAGGATTATTTCCAGGGTAGAGTCAATGAAATAATTTTCTTCCTGGCTAGCAGAGCATTATTGGAAATAAGAGGTCATGTAAACTATCTTACCAGTTCATGTATGACCAGGAGTATATATAAAAAACTGTAAAAATGCAAATGCATCTAAATTAGGACATAATTCAAATGACACATTGGTTAAATACAGTAATTGAGGTCAAACATTTTTAAAACTATTTTAATTATAGTAGTGTTTTCATTGTTATGGAAACATGTAGTTATCAGATTCTTAGAATATTTTGAGGTGGTCATGTTTTTATAAGGCCAGAAGATGATTTAAAAAAATGCGTTTGCAGCACTGTTTGTTTCAAAGTCTTCCTGCATAATAGCAGTTATAAATGATAAATATTCATAAAATGTCATAAATAGTGTATAGAAGTGTATAAGTAGAAAGTGTCAAAATTCCATGGGCATATTTTTCTTACAGTTTCGAAGATCTAATCTAAATACTGCAGGTGGACTACATGATAACCTGCAGTTGTGTACACAAAGGCAGGTATAAAAAATATTTTTAGGAGACGTGTGGATATGCTTGGAGAGAGTCCAGTACTTTCTCCATGGCTGCTGAATGACAAAGCTAATGCCATTGTATCTCCACCTCCTTATGTGACAAGTGTAATGGATATATTAACATTCATAAGGAGAGAGTGGTATGTACATTATACCCAGTCTTACAAAAATTTGGAGGCAGACAATTCGCTTAAAGAAGTATTGAATCAGGTAGCCAAATCCTTTAGGACATTAGATATAGATAATTATGTTTTAAGCTAAGTTCATTTAAATATGACAAATGTCCCAAAAAGCACATACAGTATATTCTTTTTCAAGATCCAGGTAATGACCTGGACTAGACGTGGACTGGGTGGCCAAGAATCCCTGCCAAGTCTTCCCTGTCTGGCTCCTGGATGCGTATTTTCCATATATATATATATATTTGTGTATATTGCTATATATATATATATATATATATATAAAAATAATATTTATAAATTATTTATATATATAAATTTATAGTTATTGTGGCACATGAATATATATATATATATATGTGTATATATATATTTTATGTATTTATTTATAAGTATTGTAGGATAGCAATAAATATATACACACACACACATATACGTAAGCAGCAAAAGAACGTGTGCGCGCTTGTTACTTTATTGAGAATTTAAAAAAAAAAGTTGTTCGATGTCAGGCCCGCAACATCGCGCTCGTGCACACGTATCTGACAAGGCATCGGAAGCTTTTACATAGGCGCCTATGGAGAGGAGTTGAATTCGGTTAACTCTTGCCTAACAGGAAGGAAATTAGTGATTTAAAAATATGCTTTTTTCTTAGCGCACATAAATGTTAAAAACATTTAAACAGCGCAAACATTTTTTTTTAGGGCTATGGGTAATGTGTGTGCCATTAGAAAGAATGATTTTTAAGGGGAACAGTGACTTTTAATGCAGGATCGCCAGTAAAAAGCTGTCGAATAAGCGCGGCTCCGTGCGCGAGCTTTTTCCGTTGCTGAATAGCGCGACCACGTACAATTCCGGATCGCTAATACGAATGCGCGACCGATAATCCGATTCTGCTTGATGAATCAGGGGCATTGTGCCTTATTTATTAAAGGCTAGAGACGATACACTTTCATCAGTGAAGCTGGGTGACCCAGCAAACCTTGAATGGATCTGGTCCAGGTTTTAAAACGTTAATAGCAAATAACAAATTACTTTGAAGAAATCCATTTCAGGATTGCTGGATCACCCAGATTTACTGATGTAAGTGTATCTTCTCCAGCTTTGGAGTGCTTTCATAAATCAGACCCATGGATTGAAGCTCTTACTCTAGCAGTAACCCCCCTAGCGGTATTCCCAAGTGTGACTCGGGGTGGGTTTTACCTGCAAATAGCTGTAATCCCGAGTCATACTCAGGGTAGCTTTACCCTAAATAAAGAACCCACTTACCTTGTTCTGTTGTCGTACCTCGTCGCCCTGCTGGTCTCCGCAAGTCCTGGGGACACGTCTATCTTTTTTGATCTTCAGCCGCGCAATGCAGAGACGATCTCCGGGGTTTCCCGGTGACGTCGGTGCATGCGTCGGTGCGGGCGGATCAGCGGGAAATTTAAATAATTTTGTATTAGATTCAATACAAAATAGCTGTATTGAGTCCAACACAAAGAAATTTTCATATATTATACGTAAAATTAAATTATATTATATATATTATATATGCTGCTGTACACCTACATTACATGTTTACCTATTTTTTTAATTTATTTTTTAAACAGATTTTTGTGTTTTTTTATTTAAAGTTTATTATGTGTAAATGTAACGCTTTTTGCATGGAAATTTGGACAGAATTAGAACGCTAGGGAGGTTAAAGGTAGGACAGAGGGGGGCAAAGAATGCAATAAAGCAGTGCACAAAAAGATCACTGTAAAACAAGTAAATCTTACTTACTTAGATCATCACTTTATACACACAACACTAAATCATCAAAAAAATAAAAATATTTTTTAATGAATTTAACTTTTACTATTACAATAATCTAACATAATACGTAGAGAGATGAGTGTCATTCTTTGTTGTATGTCATCTCATTTTGAGTTGTGTTCACAGGTAAATGTTCAGCCAGATGTGAAGTTTGTTGGAGCTCTCTGAACTCAGTTTCCTACATTACTTCCCCATATCCTAAAACTTATTTTTCTATTTAGGTAGGTTAGGAAGTAAAGACTAAAATACAAATGAGGATAACATATAAAGGTTTTGAACAGAGATTTTTCCAGTAACATAAATTTAAATGAATACAAATCAAAGTAGAATAGAGATAAAATAATTGGGTTGTCCACAGAAGAAAAAGAGATTTATCCTAGAGGTTGTAAATTTTCCTCCATAGATATGTCTAAAGCCTTGTACAGACATCAGATGATTTCCACTGGAAACAATCTTTTATGATTATTTCCAGTGACAGATAAATGAACGAGTGCTGTTCTATTCATAAGAATGCGCAGCAGTTGTTCCTGATCAGTCATTCACCAATCTGCCACAGACTGATGAACGACATCGAGAAACCACTGTATACATGTGAGATATTCTCCACAACCATTCGTCTCAAGCGACAATCATCTAATGTGGTTATATAGCTCACATCATTCCCAATCTGCTAAACATAAGATTCTTCAGCTTAATCTGTTTCTGTTGGGTAGTGAAAATCTCACTAGCAATTTGATTCAGTGTCTGAAATCCAAGCTAAACAAATACAATTAAGGCTGCTCACTCGTGTGTAGAAACACTTGAAAAACTGAACAACATTCAATATAATTTGAATTATAACTATCAAGGATGGAAAACTATGGGCTTTTAAGGTACTTCAGTGTCTGAGAAGTAGGTTAGACATCCAACACTCAGCAACATATCATGTAAAATATATAGGCAATAACTGTCTGTCTTTTATTCCCACCCATCAATAATATTCAGATATAAAAACTTTCATAATGATCTTTATTTTTGCCCTATAGTATTCATGAACACATAAGTAGCTGAAAAAGTGCTAAAAAAAAGAAATAGTTATTAAAAAATTGGTCTAAGGACTAGAAACTGTTAGAAGGAGATATGCAGTTACCTGTATTATGCTATTAGGATGTTTAAACTCTAACATTCAAACTGTTGACGACAGTTAACATGCAATACATGCCTTCATACCCCAGAACATTGTCAAGAAAAAACGATATTCTGAACTAGAACTCTTAAGGGTGGAGGGTGCATCAGCTAGTGGCCATAATTAGTGGTACTTAGCAGAAGAATAATTCCAGATAACATGGGGCTGAGTCACTAAAGAATTATGAATCCTTATTCAGAAAAATAATATAAGTGCCCACCAAATACCTGAATCCCTAATACAAAATTATAATGTAGAAATATTTGTAATTAAGTGGAACTTAGCAGAAGGGCATGGGGCTGGTTCACTAAATAAATAGTAAATCCTTGTGCAAATTGTTAATAGGGCACTAAATTCCCAGTAAACAAAAAAGAATCCCCCAGTACATAAAACTTTTAATTAGCAACAGGACCTGTTAAATCTGATAATATCTTCAAAGCTGAACAGCTCTGTCAAGACACTCCAGTAACATACAGTCCTACTCTAAACATTGAGAATACCATCCATGAAATATGTAAAAAAAATACTTAGAGCAAACCTAACAACCTTATTTGTATATGGTGCATGCCACAAACAATGCAAAAATAACTAATTATCTAAAGATTTTTATATAAATGTGGCCACTGCAAACATTCTGAAAAATATGGCAGTTCTTTCAATATATATTTCAAAAGATATCTAAACTCAAAAACTGTACATTTTTCAACTTACTATTTTTTCAAATATCATTGCTGCTTTAATTCTTATTTTTCAACACATTTTTAACAAGTAACAAGTACAAACATTTGTTGATCTTCCCAGAAATGTGGAGCCCCTGTCACTTTCTGTGAACTGATTTAGAAAGCAGAAATAAATGTATTTGATGTGAAGTACTATTTCCTTTACCCCCTGTAATGAAGATGTAGAAGAAAAGTAAGATATTTTTGTAGAAGGAACATTGAGGTGCATATTTTAAACTGGGGGGAAATATGGTTTGAAAGTGGCATGAAAAGGATCATCCATGGTCAATTAGAACACTCATCTCTGAACAGGGATGGGGGCCTTTAATACCATCTGTCTTGTACCTATAATGCTATTTTAACATCTCTGGTGATTTGAAAAACATTTACACCGTTAGTCATCTAATTAGATGGTTTAACAGTGTTAAATTAACACCTATGCAGGCTTGCTGACACCAATGATGGGATTATGTGACTAGGACAAGGCTTTCAACAAATATCACACCTCCTGGTTTTAGACAATCAATATCTCCCATGTCACATTCTATAGTGATTTTGGTTAGGGTGTTTGTGCTGTGTGGATATACATGTGTGGGGCATTTTCCTTACATTAGTAGAATTGATGAAGTCATAATTATAGGACCAGTTGAACGTGACTAACTACAACTATTATACAATGAGCCAGATAAATATCTTCATACATAGTTACAAAGTTACATAGTAGGTTAGGTTGAAAAAAGACAAAAGTCCATCAAGTTCAACCACTAGGGAAATAAACATATCCCAGATATAAAACTCTATAAGACACAGTTAGTCCAGAGGAAGGCATAAAAAAACCCTGGTACAATTTGCTTCAACAGATGAAAAACATTCCTTCCTGATTCTATAAGGCAATCGGATGTTCCCTGGATCAACTGTCACTGTTATTTTTACTTTGTTATTTTTACTATTTTAAAGCCTTAATCCCTAGTTACATTCTGTGCTTCTAGAAAAGCATCCAGCTTTTTCTTAAAGCAATCTAAAGTAGTTGCTTAAACTACTTCCTGAGGGAGCCGATTCCACATTTTCATGGACCTTACAGTGAAGAATCCCTTCCTTATCCAGAGCTTAAATTTATTAATTGTGTGTTATTCAACCTCACATTCAGCTCCACCCATAATGCCTCAACCTCATCGCTTGTTCGGTCCGCAATTTATTCTTTCACATTCACTTTTATATCACTTCTCACATACAGACAGACACCACCACCCTTTCGTTTCTGTTTTTACGAAAGGGAGTATACCCAGGAATATTGGCAGCCTAGTCATGTGAAGATCAAAGCCAGGATTCAGCAATACCAACTAAGTAACTCATTAAGGCTTCCAACTCCCCTATCTTGTTTGCTAGACTTCTAGCATTGGTGAACAGACTCCTTAAACCATTGCTGCTTTTACCATCATTGTTTGCCAAATACTTTTGTTTTTTAGTACAATTAGTACTGCACAATCCAATGTTTGTTTGTATCACGGAAAGCTCCTTACAATTATCCATAATCCTCCCCCCAACTATCCCTAATCCACCCTCCACTAGTGTCTGACCACTGACTAACCTTTCTGCCGCCTTATTTGACTGTCCTCCACCCCTCTGTCCTAGTTTAAATATCCCTCCACCATTCCCCTAAATCTTTCCCCTAGCACAGCAGACCTCCTTTCATTTAGGTGCAAACCATCTCTGGCATACAGGTTGTACCCCAAAGAAAAGTCAGCCCTGTGCTCTATGAACCCAAACCCTTCCCTTCTACACCAGGACTTAAGTCATGTATTTAGCTGCCTAAGCTCCCTCTGCCTTTCCTGTGTTGCGCTTGGCACAGGCAATATTCCAGAGAATAAAGCCTTGGAGGTCCTTTTCTTCAGCTTGAAACATAGTTCCCTAAACTGATTTTTAATAATCCTCAATCTTCCATCTATATTGTCATTGGTTTCAACATGGACCAAGACAGCTGGGTCCTGTCCAGACCCTCCCAGTAGTTTGTCCACTCGGTCCACCACATGCTGAACCCTGGCACCAAGTAGACAGCAAACCATTCGGTTGAAGGGATCTGGGCGACAAACTATTCTATCCGTCCTCCTGATCATAGAATCCCCTATGACTACCAATTGTCTTTTCCTTCCTGCGTTTCCCTCCCCACCACTACTAGATGTGCTGCTCTCCCGGCTGTTAGGGGTAGCAGTAACATCTAGAGTAACATCTACCACCACTGGGTCTGCCACTTGCACATCTTCACATAACTTTGAAAACATGTTGGGGTGCTCAAACACAGGGCTGGTCTTCTTTTTCTGGGGGCCCCTACCACTCTCTCTAGTTACATTAACCTAACTCCCTACATGCTCATCCTGATTAACCTCTCTACCCTCCACATCTAAGCCATTACCTGCCTGCTCAGTGAGCAGGAGGCCCCTCTCAAGGTGATCCAGTGATTTCAGTGTTGCAATGTGCTTCTCCAGTTCTCCAATGCGAGATATCAGAAAGGCGACTTGCTCACATTTGTCACAGCGGTATTCACCTAGGAGCTGTTGCTCCATCTGTGCATACATGTGGCAGACTGTGCACTGAACCAAACTTTCCACCTTGCTACCACTCATTTTACCATGTTTTGTAGACTTCTCTCTGAATAGCACCAGTTCACAAAAAGGACATTGTGGAATTGGAAAGAGTGCAGAGAAGAGCAACTAAACTAATAAAAGGAATGGAGGAGCTCAGCTATGAGGAGAGATTAGCTGAACTGAATCTATTCTTCCTTGATAAGAGACATTTAAGGGGGGGCGATGATCACCCTGTGTAAATATATAAATGGTCCATATAGAGAACTGTCTTCCCTATTATTCACTTTGAGATCATTACAAAGAACAAGAGGGCACTCTTTGGGTCTGGAGGAAAAGAAGTTTAAGCTCCGGATAAGTAAGGGATTCTTCACTGTAAGGTCTGTGAAAATGTGGAATCTGCTCCCTCAGGAAAGAGTTTAAGCAACTACTATAGATTGCTTTAAGAAAAAGCTGGATGTTTTTCTAGAATCGCAGAATATAACTGGGTATTAGGGCTTTAAAGTAAAAAAAACAGTGACAGTTAATCCAGGGAACATCCGATCGCCTCATGGAATCAGGAAGGAATTTTTCCCCTGTTGAAGCAAACTGTACCAGGGTTTTTTGCCTTCCTCTAGACCAACTGTGTCTTAGAGGGTTTTATATCTGGGATATGTTTATTTCCCTTGAGGTTGAACTTGGTGGACTTATGTCCAGGTTTGTGAGAGGTTAATCAATGTTTGCATGAATTCTCGCAGGGAAACAACCATGGCAAGTAACAGAAGAAACAATGTGAAATAAAGAAAAAACTTAATCCAACCTCATCTAAGTACTGGTAAACTGAAATAGTTTACATTTTTGTACTTAGGTTTAGATTAGATTTAATAAAATGATCATATTAGAGATTATAGTATAGGTTTAATAATGTCAAAATAAATAGATTGCCTAGTACTAATGACCCTGGAATGTTTCCTCAAAATAGCAGGTAATAAAAAAACGCTCAGAGCATTTATGTAGTATACTTTTTGCAAAGCTGATAAGTATGTGAAGAAATAATATTGATTTGTAACATTAGCAGATAATTTTGTTAATATCTTTTTATTATGCTTCAATGGATATTTTGCAATCTTTGTCTATATACAGAGTAGCATTAATGGTCTATCATGGTGTAAATGTTACAGATGTACAAAAAACATTTAATAAAAACATTACAATTCTTCTATAATGAAGTAAAGCACGGTATAAAATATGTCCTTTATTACGTTTTCACTCAGTTACTATAATGAGCCTAAATGTTTTACACTAAAGTAATTGACTCTTAAACTTATTTATTTTTCTTCTTTATGTGGCTCATTTTTGACTGGATCTGTGTAGTAACTATCAAATTTAACAGCACATAAAAGAAAAATATATAGAATGAAATACATTTTCCATTTTTACAGTTGTGTTTTGTGTGGCCGTATCCAAGTTATAGTGAAATACACTATGGGACTGATTTATGGCTAAAAAATAAATTCTAGGGTACAGAATGAAAGCTAACACCTGATTCAGGAAACATTGAACATATTTGTCACAAGTCCCATAACCAATATTAAATACATAAAAGTAAGTCATTATATCATCACTAGGGATGTGCTAGCAAATTTCTCTGGTATCAGTTCTGCATCTGAATGTTGTGTCTGCAAAAGGCAGGAAATTCCCCGAAAAAGTACAGTAGGCATAATTCAACCATGTAGGATTCCATGGAAATGGATCCAACTCATCTTGTGATGAGTGTGTTGTATTATTAATCCCTATCCATTCCCACAATGCTAGCCACAATGGTTATATTTGTATGGACACATGTCCAGGGCATTGCAGTGCCTTACACTTTGTCTATTTTTTTAAACATTTTCTAAGACCCTAGTCCAGTATCATTGCTTACAAGACAGCAATCCCCTATTTTCTCTTTGCAACTCTTATAGAAAGCATGTATTTAGCCTCAGAAGTTGCAAAGGATAACATCTGGGGTACAAGGCTTACCAAAGGACCAGGCGACCATGGGTACAGAACAGGGACACAATAGTGGGTTAGACAGTCAAGGATCAGTAACCAGGAGATCCACAGGTATAGCAATGTGCAAGAAAGTCCAGCATAAATCAAGTTTTAGGTACTGTTTTATGCTTTAATAGTAGAATCTCATTTTGGGAAGGGTGTGTGGTATTAGTAACCCTTATCTATTCCCACAAAACTAATCTAAATGGCATTTTTTGTATTTACATTGATAGATGTTCCAGGCATGTCAGTGCCCTCATCTCTATCACTTTTTTAACAGTATTCTAAGATCCTAGTCTGGAATCAGTGCTTGCAAGACAGCAATCCACAATTCTAACTCCTCAATTTATATAGCTTTAGGAAGTGCAAACTATGGCACATGGGGGGGAAGATTGCAAGAGGACCACACCACACAAACAGTGGGTCAGACAATCCAGGGTCAGTAACCAGGAGATTCACATTACAACCGAGATCAAGTTTCAAACATTCTGATACACTCTTTCCTCATTTTGTTTGATATATATTTGTTTAATTAATCAGCATAAATAGCTTTTATCCTTTGCAGAGAAATGCATGTTCTTAAAGCATGTGGCAACATTTTGTGCTCAGTTCAGAACTTCTTTTTTGTAGCCACACCATTGTGCTGTGGAAAATGTAAATACTGATATCCATATACACAATACAAAGAATGTATGGAATGTGTCATTTTCTAAAAGATGGGATTCTGACTTTGCAGTCTTTCTGTTCCAATTTAGTGTAAAGGCAGAATCAATGAAAATCACCAGCAGCCTCTATACAAATTGACTGCATAAACAGGAGAGCTGTACATGTGAAGAGGCTGAGTTGGGTATGCATCTGTGGTAATGAGTAAGGTTTACTTACCCTCTTACTGTTTTATAATGGCCTTGTAATTCATATACTGTATGTTGGTACAAGGTTAAAGCTGGCAACTCTTAGGTTTGTTGCTTGCAACTTTGCTCATTGTTACTCTACTTAAATCCCTGGGAACTAAACAGGTAAAAACATTACATAGTTTTACATTTTACAGGGTGCATTTGTACAATGCACAATGCAAAACACAATTTATT
This sequence comes from Pyxicephalus adspersus, assembly GCF_032062135.1. Classification (NCBI taxonomy): domain Eukaryota; kingdom Metazoa; phylum Chordata; class Amphibia; order Anura; family Pyxicephalidae; genus Pyxicephalus; species Pyxicephalus adspersus. Next base: position 88,263,770 of record NC_092860.1, read on the forward strand.
AGCAATCAACTTTTTAAACCGAAGTCCTTCTAAGCTCCTTGCATAGAGATTCCTATTCTGTACCTGTATACCTAGGCTAGAGAAAAACACATTTTTAAAGCCCCTTATAGATGCCTATAGATCCTCTCCACTTATAGGCTGGCTTCAGATTTATAGGTCTCTGCTCAGGTCTTTCCCCAAACACATCTGCTATATAAGCTGTCGTGTCCACTGACAGATTTATGGCTTTATGCTGCATGTGTTTCCCAGAATTTAGGTGTTCTGCCATACCAAACAAGCTGGCATTGACCATGTTCCAACCGTCACTGAAAAATGCTCACAAATAAGGGGTCCTCAGCACTTTTCAGTGCAATATTCGGTGTTTTTATTCATATCCCAAATTCCCAAGGGAGCATTACAGTTCTATCACGTGCTTCATACTACCAATCCTATAATATTATAGTCATAAGGAATATTTAAGTACTAGTCATACAAATTGTGTGTATTGGGATGTGAATAAACAACTTACCGAGTATGGCATACCTCCAATATACCCTTGTTTGACAATTTTTGTTGGGACTAAGCAAGGGAAATGGTAGCATTGCCTGTGTTGAACTGGAAGTAACAGAACTAGCTATGTACATATTTCAGCCATTGTTGTTTTTGCCAAGAAGAAACAAACTTCGTACCACATCTTTACATACTAATACTGAGTGGATTCCCTGTACTGATAAAAGCTGTAAATCAGTCAGTGTCTTCTAAAACCTATAGAACAGAGCAGTTAAGTACAAAGTGAAATGTAGCTCAGCAAACAAACTAAATACAAAAAAAATTTAGTTAGAGAGTTGAGTACAGACTACTGGAATTATGATCACCAACTTAATACATGCGCAAAGTAGTAGCAAATCTAAACCTCATCCTTATTAAAAAAGTACATTATAGTGGAAACATTTAAAATTTTTAGCTTAAATTTGCTTGGACCAAAAATCTCAGTCTTCCAACTCAAAGTAGTAGCAAATCTAAACCTCATAATTGGAATTTTGATGCAAGAACTCACAATCATTTTTTTTTTTTGAATCTCGGTAATAGTTATCCTCTAAACAAAAACCTTGGCGCCCAGTAAAAAAGTGAATGTGCCAACACTTCACAAAACACACCACAAAAACAACATGAACTAGGGTGCTTTTGTGATCCCTCCTCTAAAGAGGAAGGGCCACCCAAATTCCCCAGACCCCCCGGGGTGTAAAGCTCCTGACAGGGGCTGGGTACCAACACCACCCAGCCAAAGCCGAGTGGGCCTACTAACCTGTCTGTGGGTTGGCCTAAGCAATCCCACCAGATACTAGGTACTAGGAACTCAAAATCATTGTTATACATATACAAAACTATAAAAATGAAAACATATAAAAATCTCATCTGCAAAGCCTGGTGAAATGAAAATGTGAACAAATCCCATATAAGCTAACAAATAAATGAAAAATAGATTTAAATTAATAAACATGATTTAAACTGTCTGCTGTTCTTCAGGATTAACAAACAATCAAAGTTGTCCAGAAAAAAAGCAATCCACATAAAGTCAAACATAATACAATCAAGCTTATTGTTATACATTATTTAAATGTAATTATTTGAATTTAATTATGTTGTATTATGAAGTAACATTGTTGATTAAGAAACGTGTTTATAAATGTGATTGCACATGAAAACATAAACAACTATTGTCATAAGACACCGGACTATTAAGTAAATTGTTCCAGTGACTGCAAAAGGAAGCTTTCTGTAAGAATTTAAAATGATGATTAAACCATAGTGTTATTATAATGAAAACATGTTATTTAACTATTTTGGGTGCTGTATTTACAATAATTTTCATTATGAAGTCTAGCTATATATGATGATTAAACCCCACCATTGTGCCTGGTATAAAACGTGATGATAAATCTAAAGTTTGCCTGGTACAGACATTAATTGGAATTCCAACATTTACTAAGTTATAAAAAGAATTAATGATAAAAGGAAATTTTGGAATGGGGATATCTGTCCTGGTACAACTTTTAAGAAAACGTATCTGCATTGTCTCTGGTACAGCAAGTTAAGGGACATAGACAGCAAATGTAAAATCTGAAACTTAACCATACTGTATACCAGTGTTCATCTGTGAACTCCTAGGGTTCCTCAGGATGTTACAAGGGATTCCTTGAGCCACGAGCAAGTTGTGTATTTCAGGTCACCTAATACTGACACCAATGATCCCTTCACTTATCTGTAACGGAGACATTCTTCCCACTGGCCAATAATGTAAGAGACATTTGCAATTATAGTAGAGGTTTCCTGAAGATCTGAAAGCTATTTTAAAGGGTTTCACTATGTTAAAAAGGTTAGGAAACTACTACTATACAGTGGAAAATGTACTTACACTGTACGTTTGCGTATATGTTTAGATCATCATCATTTTGAAGTAATTTGAGTGGTGATGTAAGCTATTGTACATCTAATTCATTGTTCTATAAAGTCACAAAATCTCACTGCGAATAAAATATTAATAAAATTAGAATTAAAATGGCATTAAATGTCTCTCAGGCCTGACATTTTAGACAGTATTTATGGGTGCTATGTTCCACATAGCAGCACATCTAAAATTCAACTGCTTTGTTGCTTTTTATTCATTTTTGATTTTTTGGATTTTTTTGGATTATGCTTGGATATTTTCCCTTGTGCCTTCTGTTTGTAACGAGTGTAAAACTGAAAAATGTATGATGTAATTATTTTTTTCTGCACAGCTTTTCTCCATGAAAAAATCCTTACATCTATGTAAGTGCTATAACATTTTTAATACAGGGTGTTATAAAAAAACAAAACTCATTTTTCATTTCACATGTTTAGAAATGAGAGGTTATCGCATTTAAACACACATTGCAAAGAGTTTGGCAGAATTCTTTAAGAATTTTCGAAAACAATCATTTTTGAATCCACTGAAGGGTAAAGCATAAACAAAACATTTCCTTTTGTTAAGAAGGATTTGTGTGGTATTCATATCTTTTTTTAATAGTTCCTGTCAGAAAAAAGTTAGGTTTTTGGTTTGCCTTTGGCAGCCCCTGAAACAAAACATTGTTATTTAGATGGTGAATGTTTTAAGTGAATACATTATTAGAAGTTCTATTGTTAAACACAAAAAAAACCAAACAAACAATTGTAATCAAACTTTTAAGCTAGACTTTGGATGTTAAAGAAAAAATAAAATTTGCTTTACATGCACGTTCTTCCTAAAAATAATAAAGGAGACCCTGTCATCTTGTCCACTGAGGGCAAAGTAAAAGTGTCTTTGTAACCTCACCCCCCACCCTCCCCCATCCCTCCTATATCAACTCAAGTACTCTTCTGCAGCTCACAATGGTGGCCATTAAAAAATACCAAGCAATTGGGGTATATGGATGTCTTATTTTCTGATGCAGTTCCCAGACCAGTCACTAAAATCAAGCCCTGTCCACTACATTGCCATGATCTCAGATGGCGATGTCACCAGTTCTAACACCAACTGATTCATGAATTTTGATAATGGCTACATTAAAGGAAGTGCTGGAGAGGTACTCATAAGGTAACTAGAGGAAGGGTTTTACACAGACACTGTCAGTTTTTCTTTATTCCACATTTTTGATAAAACTACATAGAATTAAATAGCTAAAAGAAATGTTTTCAGGTCTGCTGAATCCAGAAATTACATCAGTTTCATTGAATTGGCTCTAGTTAGTGTGATACAGGTATTGGAATAGACGATTTTACCAACAACAAATGTTAACACAGCATATTATTATCAATCTTTATTCATTTATTGTTTTGCATTTTTTATATTAAATGTAGCATTATTTTTATGAAACTTTCATTTGCCTTCTTTTTATTCATACATTTTCTTTTTTTACAGAAATATGAGTTCATCAAGAAGAAGTTGTTTAAATGACGCTGATGTATTTTGCTACATTTGTGGTGAATATTCTCAGCAAAATAGCGAAGAAACATTACAGAATTTGTGAAACAAGCATATCTTGCATATTTTGGTATTAAACTGGGGGACCAAGATAAGTATTGGGATTCCCATATGGTATGCAAAACTTGTGTAGACTTGTGTCTACGTCAGTGGAAAAATGGAAAACTGAAAAGTTTGAAATTTGGTGTACCTATTTGGTGTACCTCATAATGATTGTTATTTTTGTGCTGTGAAAGAGAAAGAAAAACAAGAAAAACAAGTCGGAGTACCCTGATTTGGAATTAGCAAGACGACCTGTGCCGCATGGTGCTGATGTTCCCATACCATTGTTCAGTACACTCCCTGATATTCCTGTATATGACATGGAGGATATTCAGGGTTTGGAGTGTAATCCAGGAGTTAGCAGTGGAAGTGAATATGAAGGAAGTGTTTCATAAAACCAGCAGTTCTCCCAAGAAGAGCTCAATGATTTAATACGTGACCTAAGTCTGTCAAAACAGGCATCTGAACTTTTAGCATCCAGGCTGAAAGAAAAGAACTGTCTGAGGCCGGAAGGTAAAATAACGGTTTATAGGACAAGAGAGGTGACACTCAGACCATATTTCAGTGAAGATGGAGACTTTGTGTACTGTTGTAACATCCATGGACTACTAACCTATATGTGAATACCAGAATACCGAGCAGAAGACTGGCAGCTTTTCATAGACAGTTCCACTCAGAGTTTGAAATCTGTATTTTCAAAAACTAGAGCCAATCAGCAAAACCAATACCACATTTGGAATCTGTGTATCAAACATAACTTAAAATGACTTTAATCTGTTTGGCAAGGAAATGTTTGTTGACCAGTGTTATATTTCTCTATTGTAACAATAATGTTTCTAGGCTTAGTGAAGGTACAATATTTTCCAATACCACTTTGCCAGATCCATACTAGCTATTTGCATTGGTCCACAGTGTTCTAACCTAAAATATTTAACTTGTTCTTAACTAGCATAGAAGTAGCATATACACGGTTGTGAGTTTACTTCATAGTTAGTAGCGGTAGTTGGATAGTTCAAATCAATTCAAGTCTATTCCAACTCAAAATTGAACTATTCTGACTGTGGATTGGAACTTGTAATATGACCCATCCAAACTCAATTTTGAGTTCAAATGCCCTGCACACAGGAAAATCTTCCAACGATAGGCAGCTGCAGTGCAGTAGCAATTACCTGTTACACACAGGTACACAGGTGTCACAGGTAATTGCTACAAATATGCCCTCTAGTGGTTACTTTGTTAAATACATTAATTTACCTACTTATTTTCCTTATACAATTTATTTACCATAGATTGCACCGCAATTTAGTCCTGTGAGTATTAAACATATAAATAACTTTCATACTCTTGAATTCCACTGTATGTTTACTAGTAATAAATTTCTTATTATTTACATTTTGTTTAGAATCTCTCACTAATCATATTAAAATTCCTTGGCAGGAAAAACCACCAAATAACATTTTACCCCTTTGTATATTTTCAGCGGGTGACCAAAGTAAGGACATTTTTAAACACTAATGTATTATATAGCAACAGTTTTATATTAAACACAGGTTAATCTTTTGTATACCTTTATATCCTTTCCCCCTGATAAGCATGTCCAAACCTCTTTTTGTGGTTTTATTTCCTCCCTGAGTATCAGCCGGTACCAGACGTGTGTTCTTTTGGTCAAACAAAGTCTCAGCAATATTTTTTAAGTTTTCTACACTATAGCAATACATTGATTATAGTATCACTTTATCACATTGTGTGATTAGTCTATATTGTTTACTCCAACCCCCAATCCCCTGAAGAAGCCCCACGGGGTGGTACCCATCGGGAAGGGAACACGATTTGCTGTTATATTTGTTATCCAATACGCTTTGACCATTTTCTAAATGTTAGAACAGTGAACCAGTGTTAGTTTAGCTCTAGCACAGGAGGACTCTGTTTAGTGTTTAGGATCAATTTAAATTAATAACATTTCAATTTAGAGGATAAAAAGTTGTGCCCTACAAAAGCCTGTCTTTTCTCCTCTTTCTTCTATAATTCTACTGCTTTTTAAGGCTGGGCACTTTAAAAATTATCTTTTCTGAATGATTGGGTCACTCCTCTTGGTGGAACCCACCATATATGAATATTAAAATATGAAGAGGGATCAGGATGTTCTTAAAAAAAAAAGATGCATGCAAGCAAAACAAAATGCCAACCAAAAACACAAATATCAATTAACAGAACAACAGCCATTCTAGAAAGTAATACAACACACTCTGCACTATTGTAGAAAAACATGTTTTATTTCAGCAGCTGTTTAGGGAAGTATGAGCTTCTCTGGTAGGGATGGGGGTTGTGGTAGTCCCCCCTTAAAAATGTATTTTTATCTCTCAAGGCTGAGGTATCTTTCTGGTTGCTGTGAAACTCCAGGTCTCAGCAAAACAATTCTGCAAATATACCATAGTAAGCTGCATTTCACATAATGTAAGCATTTTGTAACAGAAATAAGCTTCTCTAAGAGTTTTTTGTAATATAACTCATAATGCAGCCCTCAAATGTCACCTTCCTTCTTACCCCTATGTTTTTGCTGGAATTCATTTTCACATGCATTTTTCAAAAAAAAAATTTGGTGAAAATTAAATTGTGAATTTTGTTCATCATTGTTACATGCCAATTTATTCAAAGGCTGACATGGAGCACCACAACAGGGCATTTATTAAAAATGTTAAGCAATATTTATTAAGTGTGTCAATGGGCTCTATTCTGCAATGCTGCATTCTATTTGCCAAACGTTCTATTATTTATTTGAGAGAACTGATTACTATATTTTTAGACATTACAGTTCAACGTTGTTTATAATCTTGTTAGAACTGTATTTTTGACAACTTTATTAAAAGACGGAAAAAAAGACCATTGAAAAAAAACTTCTATAAGCCATGCTTTTAGGTTTTTTGTCATTTGATATTCCTCATTCTCAGCTTCTTGGTTCATATTCTCTCAATAACTCTCTGTACCTCTGCCAGTAAATGTATCCAATTAACCTCACTAATGAGCTAATCAGCAGTATAAAATCTGTGTAAAATCACAAAAAGTCCTTGATTTATTGAAATGCACTGAACTCCTTCCACCTGAAAAGTGCTTTATTGCACTTATAAAAGTAGGCCTGTCTTCTGTCACAATGTATAATTTGTCACTGGGGCACATTGCAATGCTTTGCCCTGATAAGGAAGATGTGACAATAAACCTATCATAAAATGATTACCCAAGAAGAAGGAGCAATTAAGATGTCTGAGCACCACAGCCGGTGGCTAGAAAACAGATGGATAATCTGGATCGTAATATGGGTTGGCCATCAGTGACTTTTAACTATGAGTTTTCCGAAATTTCACAGCTGTGCAATTGCTATAAAAATATTTACTTAGAATAAATAAAACATTTGGCACAAAAAGAAAAATAATTTTGGAGAAACTATTTTTAGAATTCACTATATATGTTTTTCACATATATTCAGTGTTATCCAACTGAAATCGCAGCATATATTTATCCATAAGCCAATTAAATTGATCAGGTTTTGCTCCAGTTTGACTGTTAGCCAAGAAAAATCACAGTTATGAATTACAATTAAACAACAGCAATTTTTCCCACTGAGGGGAAAAATCAGCCTTGGATTACCGACTCGAAATTCTCAACTTTTGTGAGTGGTATCAGTGGGACTGCAGTGGGATGCTAAAAATCTTCAAGAATTAGCACTTCCCAGTACACTGGTTCATGTCTATTTAATTCTTTTCAAATAAGTTTTAAGTAACATATTCCCATCTACTATGCACATAGTTCACATTTAGGTACTTTTTTCCATCATACACAAAACGAATCAACAAGAACTTTTGTTTCATCAGATTTATTTGAAACTAAATATTCAAATGGTTACCACAAAGTATATCTATTCCAATTATCTGCAAAGTATTACAAGGAAATATGAAAATCAGCATACAATAAACCCCAATATTTTAAACATACCATTACGTATGACCAGCAATAAGTAATCCAAGATTCAATTATATGAGCCATCAATTTGGTATGTTTGGAGTTTCCAGTTGTATTAAAAACTGGTGATAATCTAGCAATATGATCATTCAGAATACATTCGTTATTGTTGTGCATCTATTAAAAATTACCTTTAAATTGATTAGTTTTTTTCTATTCACATAGATTCAAGGCCAGTTACTTTGAGTCATTCACTTTTAAACACAAATGTATATGATGAACAACAGTATTTCTAGTTATGTGCACGATAAACTTGATGTGCAGCCATGGGTTGGTGTCATGCTGACTTTGGTGAAATACTGGATAAATCTCAGTAGCACAATTCTTGTATGAACATGTGTTTGAGTGATAATATTATACATTGTGTTCTAAAAGGCTGCCTATCTAATAAAATATGAAAACATTCATTGGCATAAGTTCACAAAGTACAGTAAACAGTACAGTACAGTAAAGTTACAGTAGAGGAAAATTTCAGAAAAATACATATGGGAACTGAAAGCATTGAAAGCATTATTTTTCAGGGTTAATTTTAAGTCTATATTTTAATTCCTGTTTTCATAAATCAAATGTGTTAATGTGTCATGATACAAGTTTATTTTGAGGAAGGTACTGCAGACAGATTTCAGGCTTTTTTGTTCCTGTTTTAATGGAACATTCCATATATTCCGCTGATGCCTGCTACTGCGGCGTCTCCCTCTGTGGCTGGGAACCCCAGGGACACCGCGGGCTCGCAGGGCGGGTAAGTTCCTTACACATTGGTTTAGGTTACATCTAGAACCTGACTTGAGATATGATTATAAATCCATGCACTAAATTTTGTGATTTGTAGTAAAGACTCATAATGACAAAGTATCATTGTAATAATCCTAATAAAAACAACCTAAACGTCAATGAAAATGCAGTTATGTGTAGGTGTTGGTGTGAACAGCCTTAGTTAAAAAATGTGTTTAGTAAATTGACATAAATCAAAATTGTGCTGGATAGAGTAGAAAACTGCACAAGACAGATTCTGTTGTTAAAGCTCTTGCCATAAATAGATGTGTTTTTTCTTTTGAAAATATGTTATGCTTAATAATATATTTTATTAATAGTTTTCTTCTCACAAGTTTGAAATCGCTAAAATGATGAACAGAACCCAAACTGAAATTCATTGTGATGATTTGCAGCATGTAAATTTGTGCCCTAGATTCTGGTTCTGCTTCGTGAAACGAGCAACTTGGTCAGTGAGCTCTTTACTTTAGCTTACATTCACTGCAATCACAACCAAATTAAGCACATATTCGGCCAATGTTTTCAATCCTAGACCAGATCTATTCCAGGTTTGCTGCATAATTCAGGTTTTCCCATGATAGTTTTCTTCTCCAGTCTTAGGGAGTTTTAATTCTTCCACATTTCTTCTACAGAGAGGTGACATTAGTGTAGCCATCTAAAGAGAGAGCACAGCCAGACAGGGCATATCACACAGTCCTCATGCTTTGATTTGAGTATATAATCTTACCTTTGGGCCAATAAACTTTGAGTAGTTGAAACCATCACCTGTGTGTTGTGTTTTACTCTCCCGGCGCCGCAAACAGAGCCTAGCACCATAGAGGGTACTGGTCTGGGACCAGGCAACAGAACTTACTTTCTACCCTTCCCTGTGTCACCCTGAGTACTTCAAAGGACCCATTGTTAGCTTAGTGTTAATTACAAAGAGTGCTGTGGCAGCGCTCCCCTCGAAATAGAGAGCTGGGTCCTCTGAGTGATTTAAAGGGATTGGATCCCTAGGTTATTGTGCACAAAGGGTGCTAGTCTCTGTCTGATTATAGTATAAGTACTTATCTCTTTCTGCTTATATTGTATTGCTGTTTTCTGTTTAGGTGATTGTTTAATATTTACATCATGGGGAACTCATGAGAATATTATACTTACCCTTTTACCCTTAATATGAATTATGGCACTATCAGTCTCAGATGTCATAATCTATTTCCAGTAGATGGCTCTTTTTCAGGTATTCACATTAGTTACACACTGGGAATGTGTTTAGATGAGGATACTGGGTGGGGATACAAATTAGACCCCCAAATACCCGAATTAGATTGGGCTTTATATGCGGGCTTGTGGGCAAGTTTGGTACACATAAAGATTTTACAGGATAGACTACAGCACCACTCATGAGATACAAGGGCCCCACATGTACCGACCCATGCATCTGGACCTCCTGCACCTTGCTCTCCTCCATATATACCCACAATTGGAAGAATCTTCAGACACAGAGGAGGCATTTATGCTACATAAGGGGAGGAAAGGAAACATGCAGACAAGGGTAGAAAGTGGGTTAGAGGCATCAGCCCCAGCAACACATGATGATATAGGTGAGGGGCCAGTCACTCGTTCAAAGAGTAAGGATGACAAATCAACATTGGATATGCCCTTTATAGTCATGGGAAACCAAGTAATGATTAATTGTCACCTGCTCCTTCTTTAGTAAACTGACTATCATTCTAACACAAAAAGATGTCATTACCACATAAGGCAAGGTTGTACCTGTAAGATCCAAAAGAAACCACTGTGTGTCAATGCACCTAAAACGAGTAGAAGTGTGGGTCCATTTGTGCCTCTGTATATCATTACCACATGCCACCAACAAATACTGTAACACTAGGGTTGATTTACTAGCAAAGTTTAGGGTGTTTACGTTGTTACAGCCTACAGTCCCTTAGTAAAACAATCCTTCAAACATAGACCCCACCATCAATCTTCAAATGAATACCTGACTATCAATCTCATTGTGTTCCAATGAAAAAAACACTGTTTCCCACCATGTCAGATGCAGATCTGCATAGGGCTGGTCTGCTTTTGTTTATCTTATTATGACAAAAGAAAAAATCACATTCTGTCCAATCTACTACTGTAAATGAATGCACTTTAACATCACAGAACCACTAAGTGTTCTGAGACAATCAGCATTCATGCTACTTCCATTTAAACCTGAAATTTTGCCAGTGTCTTTGTGAATCATCTGTCCAATAAATGGAAGTATAAATGTTAAATGTTTCCCAAAGTAATTGTTCTAGACAGACTTAATGGCTAGCATTACATTTACAATTATTTATATGTGTACAATAAAAGAACCTTTATTATAATTACTTATTATAAGTAATGTGTACAGTATTTTCCATAGTTACTGTAAGGTATATGAAAGGGAAGCAAAACATTATATTTAATAGCTTACATAGGAAATGTTCTTTCTAAAGCTCTTCAGAGTATGATTCATAATGATTCTGTAATTTCTAAGAACATGCTAGTAACATGGCAATTTATAGCATCTCTCAAAACAATCCTTATAAGCATTTTGTGCCAATTTAGAGAGATTTTCTATATTTGGTACTTTTATTGAAACATATACAGTACTCTGCTGGTATTATATTTTTATTGGATATGGTAAAAGCTATAGAATGTTCATTATTTGCTACTTGCAGTTCAAACATAAAAAATTACCAGTATGTGAGCTATAAATTAAGACAACTGTGGGAGACCTCCAATACGCAGAATCCAAAATGTCTCCTTCATTATTTTCAAAAATGTTGTGGTTTTTTGATAATAATTTTTCATTAGTATATTATATACATAGAATGAACCCTTATGCAAGTATTGTGGGAAAAGAATTTTATGTTGTCACAAAGCTTACTGGCCATAAAGCTCACTAGCCATCCGATAGGCCTGATATTTTAAAGCTCTCCAAGACTGGAGAAGATAGACTGGGTAGTGGGTGGGTTCTGGCATTATGAAGTCACTCTGGAGAAAGTTTCTTCTCCTTTAAGTGACACACGGCTCCCCGCGCATGCCCAGTCTGAGTTTAGTGAATTTAGTGGTCCGTACCAGTCCATATGTATGGTATGGTATGTATAAATTCTAAGTAAGCACTATATTTTTCCAGGAAGAATTCAACACAATAAAAAGATTAAAAAAATGTATTGCGAAAGAAACAAATACCTTTTTCCTAGCCTCTGTTTAAAAATAGCTCAATAGGAAAATATATTTTTGTACTCAAGAAATCATTGTCAGTATGCAAGACCAAACAACAGGTGAGTGTAGATTTTTACATAAAATCAACATATCCCTGTTTTACTACAAGTTCCTATATATTTTACATTCCCTTTAATAAATCAATGAATTTGATTTAGTGACAGAAATATTATAGTACAGAAAATAATTAAGTTTAATTTATAGTTTTAAAGCTTTATGATACAGGCATGACAACCCAAATAGTGCCAGATAACTAATGGAGCAAATAAAATTGGCTGTCATACAACAAACAAAAGGGTTAATATTTTCACAGTGCTGCATCTACTAAAATGTAACCTACCTAAATTATATAATTTTTTATTCTATGCAATTATTGTATTTGTGCAGCTCGGCATGAAATTGTCTAGTTGAATGTCTATCTTTTAAAAAGTTTATAATGTTAAATTTACAGAATATAAAAATAAGCTTTGCTAAGAGGAGTGCGTTATCTTTAGTATGCAATGATAATTGACATAAAGGTTCCAGTTTCTAAATCAACATAACAAGTTTGATTCATGTTACATTACCTAATGTGACACTCTCTCTGTGTTGTTGTAAAACAGCAATTTTATAAATGGGATGTGCTAATGAATGCACTAATGAATTCACTTATGAACTGACTTACTGTATTAATCATGACACATTAGAACACCTTTAGAGTGTTTCTCCAATAATCATAATTAATGCCCCTTTTATGAACATATATTATTAAAACTTTGCATGCTGAAATTGTAGCAGTGATAAGAAACCATTAGGGAAAAGGTTCAGTTTTGAAAACATTTTATTCGATGGTGGTGTTTGTTAATTTTTGATTTACAGACTACATTATTACTTTGTATATATTTACTTTTTTTAGGTACTGAGGATGTTCCTGGACACAATATAATGCTGTTTTTTTTTGGTTCACATTTAGTGAGACTTTTCATAGTACCTGCTGTAAATGAGTCATATAAAGCCTAGGTACATGTGTGAGGCTTATTAATGAGCAAAAAAAATGTATTGTACCAACAAGAACCCCGTATGTCCAAAGAGAACAAGAGAAAGAGAGATGAACTCCATTAGGATAGAGGAGAACGGATGCTACTTCTATTGTGCATTAGTGGTTGCCTGTAAGTGGTTCCCTTTGAATTCACTCATCAGAGAATTCATACTTCTGTAATTTCCTGAATAAAGCAAACCAATAGCAAAATCAACTAGGTCCAGCCTAGTATAAAAAAAAAAAAACGAAGATAAACATGTATCCTTCCTTTAGTGTCTGCTGCAGGTATTTGACATTCCCCTGCCATGTATATACGTTCAAGTACCAGGACTGGCGAGGCTTTCTGATGCTTGTACTTGAGTACGTGATCTTTTTCAGTGAGTTGATTGTGTGGGAAGAACTTGATACGTTAGGGCTGTTATGCAATGTATGTTTTTAAAGTATAGTATAACAAGGAGGATTGGCACAATTGAGCTAGTAATGATCATGTAACAATCTGATTGGCTGTTATCAGTGTACAGATATAGAATTGAGTGCTTACACTAACATTTTATGGATATGTGTAAAGAAATGTCAGTTTCTCCCCGCCTGATTCTTCCCACTTGATTTGAAAATGGAAACTCTTGATGTGTTGGACCATTCTACGCACCCAATAAAGATTCATCCCAATGGTTATTCTTTCTTACCTTGTGAAGGAAGGTATCCTTACCTATTGTGCAGGTCCCTTAACAGCACCAGATCTGGGTGCCAGAGATTACTAATTCATCATTGCTGATGTGCAGGTGCCAGGCAGCCCCTGTCTGTAACCTCTTAGCGATGCCAAAGCTACAGCTAATCTCTGTTTAGAAAGACCCCAGCCACTGGACTGCCAATAGGAAGTATCCAAATCACACAGAAGAACGCTTTGGCACCCAAAAAAGGATTCTGGCTGTTTCAACCAGGAAGATGAGAGGCTTGGACCTGGAGGAGCACACAACCATTGGCTTAGGTGAATAAAATGCATTTAGAATTTTTTGTTTGCTTTATTGGCAGCTTTCAGTTAACAGATGGAACATTAGGTTGTTTTTAACTTGTTTAAGGTCTTTGTTGAATAAAAACCTGTTGTTTGGAGTGCTCCATCACTTGAAATGTGCACACAAAACGAAATGAGGTCAAAATGCTAAAGGAAGCCAACAACACACATCATGCCACTTCCAGGAACCACACAAAAATTCCACCACAACGCAAAACACAACACAATATGGTTCCCAGCCACTCTCTCATGATTAAATAGGAGAAGTTGGGAGCCTGGGGTATGATACTTTAGTCAAACACAAGCTTGAATCGCCTTTAGTTTCAATGGAATTCCTTTTCTTTTAGATTTTAAATGTTAATGTTACTATCACCCATGGCAATAATAACGAATTCTAATATGTATCTAACATGAGTATGTAATACGATGTAGCCTCATAATAAAAAAACATAGGCAAAATATCCAGATTGAGTAAAAAATATATTTTTAGTTACATAGATCTATGTACAGACTATAAAAAGCTTCACAACTACATGGTATATTGCAATCTTTATTGCTAACATATTAAAGGACACCAATTTTTGAGCCTATTTTCCAGTGCCACTTCTCATCAGTGTACTATGAAGGATTAGAGTGATGCTCCTCAGATACATCACCATACCTATCCCTGTTTGTTCGGGTTTTACAGAGGTGGTAATACTGCACGTTTGATCTCTGTGTTTATATAATTAGGAGACCAACAGCAATTTAAAGAGTTAGTTCTTTTGCCTTTGAATTTTTTTTTTAGTGTGATTATTTTTGTAATGCTATTTTCACAAGTCAGAAACCCCTTTTTTCATTATTATGACTTCTATCTGCATCTCTCAGACTGCTTGTCCTCTATAACAATGACTGTGATTATCCGAACCCCCACCGGCAGCAGATGGAATGAGGCTGCAAGATAAGCCATGTGCTTTTCTCTTGTGTTTCAGATCAGTATTGGAGCTGAGGGAAAGCTCCTCTTCACAGGGAACCCAAGTGGGAGCCATTTTAAACAAGTGTGAAGGAAATATTGGGGTAATTACCAAACGCATGGAGGGGGTCTGTAGCTATCAACTGTTGTTAGAATGGATTTTAAAATTCATTTAGCAGATTAGTTGATCCTTTCCCTGCAGTCTGTCTTATATTATAATTTATGTGCACATTTAATGCTGAAAGCAAAACTCAGTATAGATAAACCAAGAAATGACTTGCAACGTAACGAGTGAACGAATGTAAATACAGCAGTGTATACTCATAAAAATTCGTAGGTAGGAGAATTTATATATATATATATATATATATATATATATATATTTATTTAGATATATATATATATATATATATATATAGATAAATAATGTGGCTAGTTCCTGGTACATGCTAACAATACAAATAATAAATTGACACATTTTACTTTTATATTCTAGTATAATAATATTAATAATATTACAAACAGTTTGAATATATCTTGGAGAGACATTAAAGTTTGAAGTCTTGACTTACTATGTCACTGTTTAAATGGTAAGTTTACATGGACCTGAACTAAAAAATGAAAGTTTGCTGTTCTATTGAGAATGGGAGTGTTGACTGTGACTAAGCAGTACCCTGAAATATGATCTTTTTGTCTTTATTTCCTTCTAAACAAAAAGCATGGCATGTAAGAGTGTCCAAGCCCTCCTGAACCCAATGTCTCATATATCTTCAATGTAAGATTAAAGCACTGCCGCCTCTGATTAATAGGGCTTGATTTATTGAAGTTCACCAAGAGTAGAGAAGATAGACTATCACTGGTGAACCTGGGTGGTCTATAAAACCTAGAACAGACCTGGTCCAGGATTAAAAAAATTGGTCAAATAATAGCAAATTATATTTAAGAAATCAATAAGGCCACAGCATCAGTAAGACGACTTGCCCATCTTCAAAGAGTCTTCATTTTACTTCAAAAAACATAACCTTTTAAGGACACCAAATTCACTTATGTTTGTCTGTCTCTAATATTAAAATACAAATGCCCCACCCTATATTATCCCTATAATGGAAGCCTTCAGTTATTCTACATTTGTCAGACAGCAATATTCAGAATCAACTCAAGAACATCAGTGGCCATTCCTAATGATTTAACTTAGCTCATTATTTAAGGATACAATTTGCATATGCTCACAAAAAGTGGAAAAATATGACCTGATCTGATGAGTCTAGAATTGTGCTTCAATATTTGAGTGGTAGAGTAGCTAGGGTCTGTGACGAGCGCCCTCTCAGCCCACACCCCTGCGCATAGACTTTCCAGCACGCTCGGCAACAGTCCACGCACCAGCAGGCTGAGAAGAGCCGTCACGGGACAAGGTTAACCACTCTGTTACCCCTTGCCAAACACACCATCACAGGTAGATTGCCACCACATGCTTAGACGGAAGCACGCACCGTTACCTTTAACAACTGCAGTTGTGCTTCTGCTTCTTTAATACTGTCTGTGTCACCTGGTGCCACTCCAGACAGGGATGTCTCAGCAATCAAAATGTTTATAGTAGCGCTTTCGGGTTAGCAAGTTACACTATTTCTATTTAGAACATTTAGAGATTCAGCTTACACTTTTTATAATATTTAATAAGTGAAAACATACAAAAACAGAGCATAAACAAAAACAGAAAAATAAAGACTAATCAAAGAACAATAACAGTACAATAGCAAAATTATAGCAGCATAAAAAAGGGAAAACTGTGAAATAATACTTTGGTACAATTGGTTTTCCTGTGCTCAATGTGTCAATGCCGTTCTCCTTAGCAACAAGATGATGTCAGTGAGAGCTCCCTCTGCTAGACTTACATGGCTTTTTCTATGCCACCCACATAAGTGGGACTAATAAGACCATCCAATGATAGCAGGGTGGGGGCTATCTCGGGGGCTGTGTCCAGATTGATTATGATGCTCTGTGGACATTCCAAAATGCCCTGGTTTTAGCCATTATTAACAATTTCAGGTTTTATAGGTTTTATGAAATACCAACCCCCAGATTATTAATCTCCACAAAATAAGGAGTTCACAGAGACCAAACTAGGCATGTCCGGGGCTTATGGTTTACCAGAACATGCTAAATTAAATATGGTTTCCAGAATACAGCTCAGAGTTCCATAACAGACCACTCTACTAGCCTCATCTAAGTTTTATGACACCTGGAGGAGAAACAAAACTCTAACTTTTACAATGGGTGTTGTAAACTAGAGGGTCTGGAAGGATGCTGGTAGTCAGATCAGGAACTATCTGATAAGGGGAAATGTATGACCCTGGTCTGTTTTAAAACAGAGAAAATACAATTTTTTATATTTAAAGTGGAGATCAGAAATTAATGTTATCATCAATATCACAGGGTCAACAACATGAAAGAATGGATCCACCTTGTTTTGTATCAATGCGGATACAATTGTGGTTATTTATTCAAAATCAATGAAATATCACAGCTCTCCTTAAATTTGTTGCTGACCTTGTCTATCTATGTATGACCGCAGTGTACCATCTTCTGATGGCTACTTCCAGTAGTATAACTCCACAAAGCTCTTTCTAAACTGATTTATTGAGCAATACAAGTAGTTCACTGGACTAAAATTGCCTCCACATTTAACAGATCTGCAACATAGCACCTTTGGTATGGGATGGAATGGTGGATTTGCATCATAAATCTACAACAAATGATTAATGATATCATGACCATATGCACCAACATTCCTGTGGAATGTTTCCAGCACCTTGGTAAATAACTGCCATGAGGAATTGCTGAAGTTCTAAAGGCAAAAGGGGTTTAATCATGTACTGAGCTAATGTGAAGGAAGCAAGAGTGGGTTAGTGCTAAACAAATTGTGGGAGTAGAGTTTCAGGACTCAGAGCAGAGAGGGGAATGAGAGCAGAAGAATTTATTCAAGAATGAGAATAGGTTACTACCGTAATGATGAGAGGAGGATGTTGTTAGCAGATCATTGTTGGTTGCATTTTGAAATGGTATTTGTAGACAAGAGCAGTTTTAAGGGGCATACAGACTCTAGTTAGGTTGGTTAGTTTTACTAACAATCACTACTACATTTCAGTAATCTAACCTAGATGTTTAATTAAGCAAATACTTGCCATATATTTTTGTGTTCTATTGGGAAAATATATGAAAAATATATATCCAAGTAATTGTCTAGGACATTTGAACTCAAAACCAAAAGACGCATTGATATACTTTTCTTCAAATTTAGAGATAGGAAAACTGCAGACTTAAATGTATTTCTGTTTGTGATTAACAGCTCTGTGCTTATGAACGTTCAAAAGCTTTTAGCTCCATTAGAGAAAATGGTTTTACATGATAAACTTTCATTATGTGAGTTGCCTTTGATGTAACATTACCTCAGTCAACATTAATTTCAAACTAATAGGGAATCACTCCCTTAAGCCTGTTTGCTATATTGCTATTCCTTATAAATGGCATTTGAAATACGGATCGATTTTAATAGACACAAGAGTCACAAGAAAGGCTATTTTACCAGAGAACAAGAAAATACTGGAATATACCATTTATTTTTTTCAGCTTCATTGGGTTATTGAAAGAATTTTGATCCTGCTGGTTACTAGAACATGACTAAAGACTTTCACCAAGGCTTCGGAGACTACAAAATTTTCACTGGAGGAGCTGGAGAATGGTAATCCTTGGTAATGATCATTTCAGTGTAGAAATTTAAGCAATGATCGTGGTCAAAATGTCCAATTGTTCTGGGCAAGCTACAGACAAGCGTAATTGAAGATGGAACAAAATCTCAGGACAAGACATCAGGACTAGAATCCAAAATATGTAATTACCAAGAGCAAATGGCATTGGAGCAGATATGAGGAGTTCATAGTCAAGAGCAGAAATCACACACAAGCTATATGCCTTCCAAGTTCAGATGCAACAATCTATTCTTAGTCAATGTACTAAGCTAAATTTAAATTGAACATGTGCTTTTGTACTTGCAGGGCTGTTCAACCATTAGCACATACTTAGATTCTCTTTGCTTCCTCATTGTTCCATTCAGAACAAAAGTATATTTGCAGTTCTTCTTTATTTAGGAATAATCTATTTACTCTTTTCCCTTCTATGTGATGGTTGGTGACTTGGCCTCTCACAAGGATGGAGAGATAGTGAAAATTCATTCATGACTTTTTGACAAAATACCTTTGTTTACCTCTGGTGGTAGAACAAGAGCTTACACCGGGGTTGCTCTCGTTGCTCCTGGCAACAGAACAACAATTTACACAAAGCTAACTTTCTGTCTTCCTGGTGGCAGAATGGACCAGTGGGGAAACACATGGTAGAGAGGTATCAACCCTTGTGAATCTGGTATTAAAACAAAACTGTTGCGTCACCCAACACAAAGAAAGCACAGGTTCATCTTTAGTTATGCCAAATTATGTCAAATATGCACCATGGCCATGCCATCTTTGCCAACACATTACACTGGTGTGTTTCATGAAGGTTTCAGAGCTGTGTTAGTATTCTTTGACTCATGGGGGTACCATGGCTCACGTATGGTGGAAATGCATACATCCGAAATACAGCGGTCTTCTGACTAGTCTATTGACATCACTTTTTTCCTTCCTCTTTTTGGCCTTGACCTTGTTTGGACCTTACTCCTTTGCTCAAGTAATAATATGGCAGTGCCATTCTGTGCAGTAGCACTATGAGCTCAAGTTGGAATGATGATGACACAGCCCTAATAAAGTCCATGATGGCCAAAGTTCACAAGAAGGTTGGATAATGCTGGGCATCATTAAACTTAGAAAGAGACAAGCTTTTGATTGCAAAGTAGTAAGTGTGCAGAAACGTGGTAGAGTAGATGGGGAATATTTTACAAATACCTGCAATATCTATTTGTTTTAATTGAAAAAAAAAGTAAATGTTAGTTATTTTTTAATCCCATGAACCTACGTAAAATAAGTGTACTGACTGTAAAAAAACAATTCCAAAAAAGAAAATGAATCATGTTAATAATGATGTATAGGATTATGGACTATCACGTTATCAAACTTTTCATCTGACTGGGTTAGTGAAAATGCAGATCATAACTTCTGTTCTGCAATAAAATGCATTGTCAGCCATTGTTTAGCTGACATTGCATCTAAATTAAAAGCTTTTAAGGTGATTTGCTGCAATACACTATCCACTGAATTGCAGATTATTGAGAGGATAGCTAAATCTCCTTGTGATCATGTAGATCACACAGATTTAATGTAAGGCTCTCCTTTACAAACAAACTCTTCCAAGCAGGCTATTACACATGAATGGTTGGATTTATTGAAGAAAAATGTATTCAAACTTTTCCTTTTCCTCAAAGCATTAGTGTCTTGATATAAAGCCTAATTTTAGAAAGCATAACTAGCAAAAACAACTTTCATCTTAATCTGTTTCATTACTCAGGAGATAAGGTACAAAAACAGGAGTTCAAAACTAACTTGAATAAAAATGAAAGCTCACATTGATTTCATTAGAAAAATAAACAAGAAAGGATGTCAACATTTTATTTATTTACAACACAGCATAAATGTTTTAATGTTAGTGAATAGGAAGGCTGTGTTTATTAGACACTACTGGGTTCAACGTATTGATGCTTTAGCAAAAGATTGTTACACCCACAGTAGTTTTGGGATTACAGATTAAAAAATGGCTTGCTTGATGCATTAAGGAACAAATAAACAGGAATAAATAACTATATTCATGTCTGGAGAATTCGGAGAAGCTGACTTTCCAAGGGGTTCTATTCATATAACTGACCCTTCCACCATAATAGGAATGATACCTAGTACGCTAACTGATAACATGTTATGTTGTGTGATGTTATGTTGATAATTGGATGTCATACAAACCACCAGAAAATGGATGAGGCAATATTCTTTGCAGTAAATTAAATGATCCTTGAGAATAGATCAGTGTTTCTGAACCAGGCTTCTGTGAAAGCCTAGGGTTTCTCCAGACAATGCTGGGGGTTCCTTGAGAAAGTTTAACTGATACCAATGATCCTTTTGGGTATCTGTGGGGTGAGATTCCATTGACCAGCACTACTGTATGTCAGAGGTTGGACTAAGTGGTCACCCTTCAAAGTCCAAATCGAGTCCCAAGTCATCACACCAAGTCCCAAGTCAAGTCTCGAAACACCAAGAATTTTTCCAAGTCGAGTACCAGGTCAAGTCAGTTAATTTATCAAGACATTTGCAAGTCATACTTAGTCTGTTATAATGCCTTCTTACCCACATTCCTTGCATTCTAAGTCCACTAAGTTCGGCTTTCTCAACTGACAGCTGTAGGGGACGGGGAGAGCTGTCAGAGGAGAAAGTCCTGGACTTAGAATGCAGGGAAGGCGGGGAGGAAGGCAGTGTTACAGAAGTCTCACTGCAAGTAGAGTTGCAAGTCGCTGGACAAAACCCCCAATATCAAGTCGTTTATTAGGTGACTTAAGTCGGACCTCACAACTCAAGTTCCAATCTCTGCTGTGAGTACTGTGAGTTGTGGATATAATAATTATAGTAGGGGTTCTCTAAACACCTGAAAGTTTTTTCAAGGGGTTTCTCCATATAAATCGAGACACACTAGAATAAAGCATAGTTTAAATTATTGCAATATAGTTTTATTTGATTTAAATAATAATAATGAAATACTGCATGCATTGTCAACAATGGTAACAATGTTTTCTGTTGATAAGAGTGAAGTTAGTGAAAGATGGAACAGAACATTTTCTAGCAACAGAGATTACAGATACCATAATACCGTTATGGTGACAAATCAAAACTCCAAACACTTTCATCAAAACCTGATCACATCTTTCATCTGCCTTTTTATTAAAAATGGACAAAGGCAGAAAAAGTGCTAAACAGGGTGTTAAAGAGCACCAGTTTTGTAAGCACCAGTGTAATGTTGCTGTTTTTTTAAGGTTAAAAAATGTTAAACCATGTTTTTTACAAAAAATAGGAGGACCTTTATTGTACACTTTTCTATTTCCTATACTATCACAATGTTTCCTTTTGTTTTTCATCTCATTTTTTTCTTTATATTTGTACAAAATTTCTTTATGATAAAAATTTAAAAAATAAACACCACTGTTCTCCGTTGTCCATAACATTCTCCATTTTCTAAGTGCTGTAGACTAACTGGTAATAATAAAGTGGTGATCAAACTGATCCTCATTTCATAAATATGGCAGCCAACACATTAAATACGAGGCAATCCGACCATAATGAGGTTAAATGTGTCATCCAGAATGACAGTGAAGGTGATGGTGAGCTAAAACTTTAAATTGCTGGATGATGCAGAGGGAAGTGAAGGGCAACTGAAGATAGGAAGCAGGTGAGCAGTGGCCGAATGGAGGGTCCACAGCCTGGCAAATCAAATGTACACCATTAAAGTGGTTATAAATTTATCAAAGTATATATATATATATATATATATATATATACAAAAACAGATGTTAGCTGAGCATTAACAATACAAATAAGTTAGTAAAATTACATATACAATAGCTGGGGTATGAATTGGGTAAACTAATACAAGGACATAAAAACTGAATACATTCTTCAAAATAATTTAGTTATAATAAAAAACTTGAAAGATGCTACTAAAGTGTCTTTGATAGTAAAACTGAAATTATAGTTTGCAGAAAAAAACAATACTTATTAGTTACTAATAGTTACTAATATCAAAACGGTGAAAAAGTCATTTCTGTAAGGTAGCCAGTATTATTACCACTGCATCACAAAAAAATAAATATTTCCTGTTACTTGGTCGAATCCATGTGTAATATGCTAAATCAAGTACGTTGACGTTCCATAACAGAAATGTCCGGGTGGAACCTGTCCCCTTGTTATTCACTCACATCACCCAAATTTTGTGGAATCAAGTGACGTTCGGCAGCCAAGTTGATGGTATGCTGTTAGCATGTTGTTCACGAGTTTAGCATGGTTTTCAGCTCGCTGGTTCCCCAGAAAGTTTTGTGCAACTAGCACAAATGAATCCCAAGCAGCAAGTTCAAGTGAGATGAGTTTGTCACTGAATGTGGCATCACGCATCAAATTGCGGATTTAGGGACCAACATAAATTGCTTTCAATTTAGCATCTTTTCCAAACTTGACTTTCAGATACTGAAAACCCATACCATCACGATCCATTGGAACAACAACAATTTTCATTAATCCAAGTTTATATGAAGTGGCTGAAGGTAAACTTTCTGTGGATCTATGAGTGATTTGTGCTTCATGTTGTACTGGCCAACAGTGTGTTCAGGTCTGGGTGGCCATTCTTTCACTTGGTAATGGTTGCTGTCATCATGACTGTTCCACAGGCGCATACAGTATATTTTGTATATTCCAATTGCAGGCCAAGAAGAAGTGCCACCACATTCAAGTCACTACTAACATTCCACTTGTGTTCTGAATAGTTATTCAATTTCAAAATGACCCCCATGGATCGTATGTCTCTCTTATTCCCTCAGCATAAGCAAGAGGAACAGAAGGTTTTTCGTTACCTTTATGCAGCAATACAGCTTTCAAACTTGCTTTTCTCGAGTCTATGAACAATCTCCACTGCTCTGGTATGTATTAGCAACCTAACTCCATCATTGGACCACTCACGTCGGTACAGAAACAAATGTCGTTTTCCAGCTTGTAATATTATCTGCGAACTTTGTGTGACGATCACGAAAGTGTAAAGTTGTCGTTCTTTTTTCTAGTAAAATCCACTCCTTAAATCTGGAGGGTAACAGTTCAGACTTCTCTAAATCATCTAAATCTGATTGGCTTATAAAATGTGGCTTACCCTCTTCAAATTGGGGTTCATAACATTCATTAACATCGACATCATCCTCCTGCTCCTCATCTGACATGTCACTGTCAGTAACAACAGATGTAGGAGGGACTGGCACTGGATTCTTTGCATCATGTGGCACTGGCTTCAGAGCAGATTCACAATCAAGATACATGATTTTTGACTTAGTCATCTTCGAAAACTCAACTTTTACTCATACAGAAGTAGCAGTCCGAGTGATGGACTTTTGGGTTGCGACAAACCATAGGCACAGCAAAAGGCATTTTTATCCTTTTCTTATTCAACCATTGTGCTAGGCCAATGTAACACACCTAGCAGAGGATATGATTGCTTTGATCACACGGGGTATATTTGCCACAAATGTTGCAAACATTGACCAGATTATTAACACAGCTGTGCCTACTCATCTTTAGCTTACAACAGACTCACTATGGCCTAGCTGTACTATGCAATAAGATGGTTTCGCACCAGAGACAAGCCCTTGGTTTATCTCGCCTTATATACCTTTCTGACATCAGCTCACTGACTTGCCCAGATATGCCCAGTTTTATTAAAGTGCTTGTAAATGTTAACAATGAATTGTTTTTTTTATTTTTGACCTTTTGGTCTGTTAACTATATCATTGAAAATGTTTTGTCAAAATACCTACATCAGAAATTCAGTTTCGCCCTATTACCTGTGCACACTTACTGTGTTATCTTGGGTACACTTACCGTGTTAGGAAGTTAAATTAGGGACGGGGTAAAAACAGAAAGTGGTAAAAGACATTGAAATTAGGCTATTTATGGCTAGTTTGACAGGCTGGACCTGGAATAGATTGGGGGGTTACAGGTAGCAAGAGAAGGGGTGGGTCAGAATAAAACTAGAAATAACAAAATACTATTGGTGAAAACATGTGGTCATATGTATCCCGCAACATAATATGTAATACAAAATAATAAATGTAAATATGCACTCATGTATACCTTGATTGAAATTACACTTTAATTTTCTTCTCAAGAGAAACTTTATGACAACTTTTTCTAAACTATGCTCTAAAGCTACAAGTTAGTTGAGCATTAATAAACATTAGACACTAAGAACCTGTGCTATAATATTTTCAGATTTTATTTACAATAGATGTGCCTTAATGGACCATTATGACAAATATATGTAACATAAATAATATTTGGCAGCAACCAAAGTGTTTTCTTTGCTCAAGATAGATAGTGCATAAATGCTCAAATTAAGTTAATCTTCTTGTCTCATCTATATTCTTCACTACAACTGATTTACATTGCAATGATAAACATGGTTGTCACCAATTTTAACATCAGTAGTTGCTCATCATAATTATTCATTATACTTTATAATTGACTTTGATCAATCATGTTTGACTATTGTGTGATTTACCAAGCTTCTCTAAGGTAGGGCACAAACAGGAGAGGCAAGAATTATTTTTTATTACACATTTTACTTAAGTAAGTAAAACTGTACTTCTGATCTCTGCAATATATAAACTAGTATTTATTATACACTAATGTCTATTGCATAAAGTAACCTATGATACTTCCATAGTGCAAGAAGCAATATATCATTAATGGAATATACCTGTGTGTATATATATTTATATATATTATTTATAGTCTAAATTATCAACAATGGCGATGTGTTTTATGGAAAAAGTAAGTATAATCCCGCCTTTATCAACACTTTAGATCAATATGAAATTAAAATGGGTGTTACAAAGGTGTTTCAGATAAATGCCAACCCTTATGAGTATGCAGAGAAACCTGTCCTATTTAAATCTCAGATATCTGGGTCTATTCATTTTTTTTTTTTTTGCCTAGGATCTATGCTGTGTCATCACAAGTTTAAAAGAGCTTTCCATGGCCCTTCAAAAGAAGGTTGTGGATGGTTATGAGTCTGGCAATGAATTTAAAAGGATTGACATATGATTTGAAATGAATAATTTCACTGTAATAAAATTATTATACAATGGTTGTAGATTTCAAACAACTGCAAGGACTGGCCTGCACAGCAAATTTAGCCTAATCATTCACTCTTTGATGCATAAAGGAATTTCCAAGATCTCAAGTATACATGTCCATACAACAAAAACAGCTGTTTGGAATATATGCATTTATAGACTCCATATTGTGATAGTTATACAATTATTAGAAACTAATGTACAATGTGGAGGTAGCGATGCTCCTCTATATGTCTTCTATGTCTTCTTGTACATTGCAGTAGTTATGTTGTTATGCTGTCTTTTTAAGAAACAATTTGATGCCCCAGATGACAGTTCCTGTCAAACCATTTATATTTACGGTATGTAAATAGTATATGTCTCAAAAGGTGTTCTGCTGTATTCCGCATTCAGAAGCAGTGCTGGGGCATATACATCTCAATGGCAAATACATATTTAATTTATGTCAAATAAAACATAATAATCTATGAAACTGCTCGTACACTTAGAATTGTTATCATGTTTTGAAGGGTCAGTGGAGACTACCAAATTTCTTCTTAAAATTTTAGTTGCCTGGCTGTAAAGCAGGTCTTCTAGTTTCAGTAGCTTCTAAGTAAAATGCCAAACAGGAACCTTGGGGTAATCCAAGAGATTTTTCCTAAATTACTTGTTCCAGATTGGAGGCTCAAAACTAAAGGATAATGGCAGCTAGGCATCTAACATTTTAGGAGTAGTGTCTGTATCGATATGAGAAGCCTGAAATGACTAAGATGGCCTCCATTACTGCTCTATCCCAAACACCTCTGAATAGTAAGACAATCACTACATTGGTAGGTGAGGAGAATGAGTACCTGAGATGTGCTGTTTGGGATTTGGAACTAATTGGAGTATGCAGTAATGTACAACAGAATAACAAATGCTAAAGTGTTTATGGGAAAATGGGAAGCCTATGGAAGACAGGAAGCCACATACCTGAAAGGCAGGTATTTAAATTAAAACAGGTAAAGACTTTAGGAGACTGTTGGCTATATCTTGTTTTTTTTTCTGACACTTCAAGAGTGAAGGGACTCAATGTTAAAAGCTTAATGAGAATCTAGTGCATTGCAAATAGTGATCTGAGCATGGTCCAAACATATAGGAGAGCATGTAGAAGTTCAGATAGAAGCAGACAAAAAGTACAAAAAGAACTACCTGCTAATGGAGATTGGCCCTCACTGGGATTCTCTGAAATTTATCAGAACCATTTGAAGAACTGATAAAACTTGAGTGGCAGGACAGCTCCCAGTACAGAGTATTCAGAAATACTTAGCTGGGAAAACAGTCAGTGGATCGGTTCAGTGCAGCAATAGAATACACAAAAAGTTAAACTGGAAATAAAGTTCCACTTTTACAAGTGCTTGATCAGGCAGGTCCCTATTGTAGTAAGGACAGGTGATGTCTGCAATAATGTGTCACTCCAAGTTTCTGGAGACAAAGCTGAGCCGACAATCGCAGCTTCTCTTGAGTTTGCCAGGGATGAATGAACTGCGGTGTACCCGCCCAGGAGTTACATCATCCCAGCATGGCCAATCAAGATGGCTGAGGGTCATCTCCAGGAAGAATAAGAGAAGGAAGATGGTGGCGCCCTGCGATGTAATGCAGATAGATGAATTGTGTGGCTTTAGTCAAAGGCAATGAGGACAGACAGATCAAAATCCAAATTCAGTTCTTGTAGAAACACATAATCAGGATTCACAAAACAGAAAGGCCCAACCCAAAGATCAAAACAATTTCCTTAAGTACCAGAGACAGCACAAAATAATAACAAAAGATATTATGCAGATAAGACACAAAGGGCCAAAATCACCTAGCAGGACAACCCTGGGAGGGACAAGTAACAACACACCAGATGTGTGAAAACACTGTGTATACATGATAATCCCAACAATGTACAATACCTATGTTACAACATACCTATGTTACAGCATCTTAAACATCAAGTAGCAGTTACCTGCTACATAATCAATGTATGGTTACAAGTTACCAGGAATATACAGTAATATTTATGAACACAGATTTTTGAAACTAAGATTAATATAAAACTGAAAACTGGCTTAATACACGTACAGATAAATGTTATTCTAGATACATTTTATTCCTCTGTGAGTAGAACTGTGGCTTTGGACTTTAATTTTCATGTCCAACACATATATAGTGTCAGTGACTTAATATTCTAAAGCTAAACGTCTTTTCATGTTCTGATAAACAATTTACAATACAAGTATAGAAAGCTCACACAGTATACAAGGTCAGCATATAAAGACATTGTTGTTCTTTTCCTGTTATCTGATGCATCAGTAATTATGTTTTCCATACACTTGTGATTTATTCCAGTATGAGGTTAATAAAATTATAATTAGAACAGAAGTGATGATATCCAAAGTGCTTTTTCTTTTTGCATTCTTCCTTTCTGTACATTGTTTTGCATGTTATGTTTCATCGCCATTGTCCCTTGGATAATTATTCACGAATATGCCATGTATTTATCTTCAGTGATAATGAGTATAAATAAAGCTCTCTCTGATATTTTTCAGCAAAAGGGACTTTGAAATACAATGTTTATGACTTAATTAACAGCAACTTGTACGTAGGCTCTTTGCTCCCATTTTATATTTAATAAACAGTTGAAAAACAATACCAGAAAACTTATGAGCTTAATATTTAATCATGGCCTCCCCTACTTGTTGCAGTATGCATGGTACTAAAATTCTGCATGTTTAGTAAACATACTTTGGATGTAAAATGTGATAAATGATCAAATCACACATATGTTTCACAAGTAGCATGCTATTTATTCATAATTAAAATGGCATCAAATAAAATATTACTATTAACTATTATCCATGCAACATTTTTCAACTATTAATTACCTGTAATTATAAATATTTTATTAGCATTTTTATTTTTTTGATAAACTAGAATTTGTAAAAATATATGTCACTATTAATTTATTTACACATAATAGAGTTACACATAGAAAGTTATTTTGTTCATGGAAGGACATGTGTTAATTTTTATTCCAAACATCTTAAGTAAAAAAAAAAAACACAAAAACTCTAATCAAGTGTTCTAGATATATTTAGGATGAGTTTTTTTTGGCACATATTGTTTTATTACCATTCAAATTTAATTGGTTTGTTACAACAAAAATATATCAACATTTATGTTATAAAAAAATTTCCATTGTGTAAACAAATTAAATGAGTCAATGCATAAAGGAGTATAAGGTCTCGTCCCAAAGCGTTTTACCTTTAGGTTGCTTCATCAGGGGAGGTTTCAAAAAGAAACACAACATATGTGGCCTGTAGTAATAACAGAACATTCAGATACACTTGTGTCAAAAAAACCTTCTCTTATCCTAAACTCATCTAGAATACCTGGTTTGAGTTTTTGTCTTTTTTATACTTTAGTGATTTAGGGGTTGACGTACAATATAATGTATTAATGGATTGCAAAAGAATCCCCTTCCATTATGCATAGATTCTAAACATCTGTATAATGCCCAATTTTCTCCATTAACAGAGGAGATAATAATGATAACATAAATATATTCCAAAACATGTAGTGGAAACTAGAATATTAGACACAAATACTGTTGCCTTTAGTTTTTCTTTTTTCCTATAGAGAATTTAGGACAAGTCATTGGTAGAACTTTTCCCCCAGATAGATGAATTAACCTTTTTCTTTTACTTTATTAATATTACTGTTATTATTATGCTAGTCTGTCCTCTTACACATATACATCCTATTCTTGATAGGTTATTCTATGTCCTATCTATTTATTTTAAAAAATATTTTATAATTTTGACTGGTGTGTACATTGTATTCTTTATTGTTCTTTTTTATCAGTTGTCCCAAAGCTGTTAAAAACGCTTGGACTTCAGAATAGGTCTGCAGAATTTGTTCTGCACATATTAACTAGTCTTTTTTGCCAAACGCAGTAACCTATTTATCATTCTGAGAGAAATAGAAATGGTTGTCATAAGTGACAGTATAACTACTGGCCAGTACAATGCTTTGTCCCTGCTGCATTTCAAATGGTGATATATGTTGTCATGTAATATTTATTTTCATTTCAACTGGTATGCTCATTTTTCATATGTGGTGCCCTTGGTGATGATGGAAATTAGTTGTATAATAACTTACTTTAAAGGACTGTCAAGCTTAGAGGAAGCCACTGCAAATGACACTTGGAAAAAGGTAGCCCTATGAGTCCTGTGCAACAAATTGAAATGTCAGTAAAGAACAACCATGAATTTCCATTTAAATAACAGTGATCTATAATTGTATTATGCTCCTATAAATTGCCTCTTCCTCTGCTGTGTCAGTCAAAGATATGGAACCACATATCAAAACTAATGTAACAAGTGTGAGATAAAATAATCTTGCTTCTAAGGTCATGGCTTGAGATTTGAATCAATAGCTTCTGTGTGCAGAGATTAAAGGTTTTTATCTCACAAAATCAGCACATGTTTTGGGTGTTATGATAAGCTGAAGCTAAGAGGCCTCAGAAAACAAGTTTTATACAGTAGCATATTCAGAGCATGTATCAAAGCAAAACAATTTACTGCATCCAATTTGGGGCACTGGCAGTTTTTAAGTGTGGTGCATATTAAATCTCAATTCATTTTTAATATATTTTATGTATTGTGCTGCATTTTGGTAAAGTTTAGACTACTTGATTTATGGAAAATCTAAATATAAAACAAAAGTTAATGTATAAATGGATGATAATAAAGCTTTATATTTTTTATCCAAATCGCATATATTATGTGAGTTAAATACTCATTAAATTTAGACTCCTGGCTCTATGATGCATATTTTTTGATCTAAGACTTATGGACTTTATTGTCACAAATGACCAGACTTTTTTTTTACTACATCACAATATCCCCATGAGATTCTAGTATAATTTGATTCTAGTTCATTTGATAATTGGAGCTAGTGCTTGTATACCTATATTATGGAAACACTTGTCATAGCATGTCATGTGGTTATCTGGAGAAAATTACATTATGCATATGAAGGACCTAACACCTAGTGGAACAATGGAGAAACATATGGCCACCTGGTACTGTTGGCTGCAGTTTTTGTTCTCCCCAGACAACAGACCACTACAGACCTCATATCCTAAAGTTGCTCCTTAGTCCTGTTTAGGAGAAATTGTTTTGTTTTTGTGTGTGTGTGTGTGTGTGTGTGTGTGGGGGTGGGGGGGGCAGGGGTTATGGGGATACTATTGCTAGTTGTGTTGTTATGTTTAGCTTCTCAAACAGATGATGTGGAATGCTCTTGCTCTGGAATAATCTTGTTAAATTTCCAGTCTTGCTTTTTTGGATTCTTGACCTACATGTATCAGCTGTGACTTAATTTGTGATATACCTATTGTTTTGTTCCTTTTATCATTTAAATGATCTTGTTTTTTGTCTGTATCCTCTTAGTATTCCTCAAAAAATAAATGTAATAAAAAAAACTTCTTAGACGGTTGGAACTTTTTCTGTTGTCACTTTCTGTCCTAGTGACAATGAAAACAGGAACTGTAATAAAAGTGACAAAACTTTTCAAATTATGGTTTAGTATGATTTATTGGCCAGGAAACCCACCCAGTCTTTGCTAGCTTAGTGCACTAATTGGGGCTCATTTCCCTGCCAAGGCAGAATTCTCCTGTTGGAGCTTTAACCCTAAAAAAGTTAAGGCACCCACTATGCACTAGCCACACTATGGGCCTGATTCATAAAAGCGCTTTAAGACTGGGGAAGATAGACTATTGTGGGAGAATCTGGGTGATTTCCAAAAACCTGGAATGCATTTCTTAAAATCATTTGCTATTAGCAGGCAAATGTTTTCAATCCTTGACCAGAACCATTCCAGGTTTGCTGAATCTCCCAGATTCTCCCATGATAGTCTATCTTTTCCAGACTTGGAAAGCTTCATTAAATCAGGCCTTATATATCTATGTACCAGAATTGAAGAAAATTTCAACATGATCCTTGTACATGGTAATAAATACCTGCCATGTTAAGGCATCTTGCTAGTTAAAACTAAATAATCTAACTGAATACAATTTATTATGTATGCCAAATATTATTCAGTTATTTCTGATATTGTTTTACTTGTTCAATTATACATGAATACATTTGTTTTTTTTTAACCAAAAACAGATATATGCATACAATCACAGGTAAAAGGTTACATGCAATCACTCAAGGGCTCAAGTTCTACATTACTTAAACTCTTCTTTAGTCCTCTTCATAAGATGAGACTAGGCCACCTAAGTTAGACTGTGACAGTGAAAGGGAGGATGGAGAAAACTTCAGGATCTTCTTAGCAACTGTTCCTCTTAGCAAGAGTTCAGTGATGCTCGCACTTTCACACTTTGAAGCTCGAGGACACCTGAGTACCTAGGATTGCAAAATAAATAAGTGCCCTGAAAAGTAGTATATAGAGAACAAAGGGGGGAAGGGGAAAGAGGTACAATCCCCCGAAGGCAGCGGGGTAGCTGCAAGCTTTCTGCTACTGGAAATGTGAATAAAATGTTTGTAGTTAAAAACAAATTGGTTCAAGTTTTGTAAACAAGCCTAAACTTGAACTTGATCTCAGAATTTATGGATCAGAGATCTACAATTGTCTCGCTCTGTTCATCTTAAATGAATGTGCAATGACCACAAGGAAACTGATTACATATGCAATTTATTTTTAATTCCCAGTATAAGAAAGTGTGTTGCCGTGCACAATTCTGCAATGCACAGCCATTGCATGGACAGCACACAAACACAGACATAAATTCTCTCTATGCATTGTCTGAACTGCTCTGTACAAAGTGGTAATGACACCTTAAGTCCAACTAAAGCAAAAAGTGAAAACGGCAATTTCACAAAGCAACCATGTTAATTAGTATAAATTGTAAGTATTGCTTGGAAAATGAACTTTTCAAATTTAAAACTTAATGGGCCTGATTTATTAAAGCTCCCCATGGCTGGAGAGGATATACTTTTATCATTAAAGCTGGGTGATCCAGCAAACCAGGAATGTAACTGGTCCAGGACTGAAAACATTTGCTAACAAATAGCAAATGTAAAGAAATCCATTCCAGTATTACACCCCATACAAAAAAACTACACCAACGTTGATAGTAAAATCACCCCACTACTGTATATAAATACACATATAGTTATAATAATAAAACCTGCTGGCAGAAAGAAATATAGCTCTATGTTACTAAAGCTTCTTTTCATTGATAGTATATACATTTAATCAGCACAGTTTTTTTTTTTGTTTTTTCATCCTTGTTATCTTTCCTTTCTATATTGGCGTTTTTCCAAGCATGACTTTTAGCCATAGTGTCTGCTTACTGTTCTTTCAGGTTAGACAATTTCTCACTTGTCTAATTTCAGCTCCTTTATTTGTTTGTTTGCTTTACTGCTTGTGCATAACATTTTTTTCACAGTGTATGAAGTTTCTGTCTCCAGAAAACTTTTCAGATGAGGACTTGTTACTTGTTGGGAAGATTATTGATTGTAAATGGAATGTTGAAACAAAAGTTTCTGCAAGAATGGGTAAAGTTGTTATTGTTTTCTTGAGCAAAGAGAGTTTGGCACACAAGGTGATAGCAAGTAGAATAGTAATAAAGGTATGATTCTCATTTTATGCCCTTGGCAACAGTGCTGCTAAAAGATAAAACCTTAAATATGTCACTTATGCTGAGAAATGGTTCAATAACCAAGAAGCCAGCTCTAAAAAACATCTAACGGAATGCTAAATCCCAATATTAATTTTATAGTGACAATCATGCAGGCTTTATTTTCCAGAGTAAATGATAAATACTACTGTTATAAGATAACATGGTAAATCAAAGAGTAAAACATTTATTATGGAAACACAATTCTGCCATCTAAAACATAATGTATTTGATTACTTCTTAATTTGATCAACTAAACATTTCTTGTAATTTATCTTAAAATCTATTGTTGGGTTGTGTGCTCGCTCAGTGAGTAAAGAAAAACAGCCAGCAACAGTCCTTTTCTGCACTTTTATGTACAATATCACACACTGCATAATCAAGCAAATTCTCAAGTGGGCATGGGAAAAAAAAAGAAAAATTAACTTTTGCAGTTTTATGAAAACATAGTTACCAGCTTCTTTTATTAATTACAAGGGGGGGGGGGGGCGGGGAGTCATGTACCTATAGTCAGGAACAACCTTTTTACAAAACCCTCTTCTGAATTTGTCAGCTAATTGCAAAGCTCATAAACACAGTATTGTCAACAAGATTGAGGGGGCGGGGGGGGGGATTGTGTAGAAACATGCCCTAAGTGAAACATGCTCTAAGTGAAAAAGAAAGGTTTAGTGGTCCTGATTAAAGCATGGTCAGGAAAGTTATATTTTAAGGCCATCTGTAAACTTTTTGACTTGATTGCAAAGGGGATTGGGGGTTAGGGGAACTGTCCCATATTTAAAATTAAGTATAGTTTCATTTTGTAAAAAAACAATGGGCCTGATTTATTAAAGCTCTCCAAGGCTGGAGAGGATACGCTTTCATCAGTGAACCTGGGTGATCTAGCAAACCTGTAATGAATTTTTGTCATGTCAATCAGAATAATTTCTGTAAAGTAGACACTTGCACATGTTCATAAATTCCACTGCACACAAATCTATTGTATTATAATAGCTAGGGACAGTTGTAGTACAACAGAAATATTAGTTATACAGTGGTAACATAACATAGTTTCTAACATAGAGTAAATATTTTAAAACTAGTACTGTTTTGTAGTTAAAAAAAACACAAGCAAATGTGTGGGGGTCCCCCCTATAGTTTTAGTCCCAGACTCTTTATTAGGCTTGGAACCTTAGTAGATAGAAAAAAGGGCAGTGAGTAGGTGTGCCCCTTCTCTATTCAAAAAAGGTCCTCTGGAATCCGGTTTGCCAGAAGAGGGCAAAAAGCATATACCCCCCCTCCCTCTTTACAAAAAAACAAACCACCACCTGCCCCAATAGTGACAAAGGGCATTTTTTGTGGAGGAATCTGGAAGCCTTTTATAGGGAGGCTCCAGATATTCATCCCCTTCAACCTGTGGAATGAGTACAAGGGTACCTTGTACCCCCTCCTATTCACAGAAGGGTGAAAAAATCCCTAAAAATAAAGAGACCAAACAAATGCTAAAATGCTAAATGCTAAAAAATCTTTTTTTTTTCTTTGTTTTACTAATCATTACTTTTGTGGAATGATATGTTAAGTGTCCTATGAACTGTCATTCCTGCAGCGGGTGCTTCAGATCCCATGGAATGCTGTTGCTCCTCTGCCAATGCTGTGGCGACAGCTGATGTGAATTTAATCCTCATTGTTTAAATCATTTAGCCATTCACATATGAGAGCAACTGGGGGAAAAAAAGTGGTGGTTTCACCCATTAATGGTGGCCTCAGCCATTCAACAGCTTAGTGCTCAGTCTACTTGAACTGCATTCCATTTGGTTTTTAATTTAAATAAATTAATCCATCTTGAGCTAACAAGTAGTTGCTATTGGTTAAGACTAGTGTTGGTTGAATATCTCACTATTCGATTCTACAGCTATTCGATTGAATAGGGCAATATTGTTCAGGTGATCGAACGTCGAATTGGTACACCATTAAAATCAATGGGGGGAAAATTCAGGTTATTTTTTGGGACTGTGTACAACTGCAAGAGCAATAAAGTGAGCAGAGCTGACAGCTCCGCTCCCCTGATTGCTCTTGCAGCCCTAGCGTAACTATAGTATGTGTTCTTATATAGAGATTCTCTATCCAAGAACACAGGAGTCCCACAAGATCCCTGGGCACTAGAGGTTAAATGGGGACAATTCTCCCCATTCATTCACATCTAGTGCTTTGTGATTGGCTAGGGAAAGGAAAATCCTGATGAGGCTTGAGCTGTCATCAGGGTTTACTTTTCCTCAGCCAATCACAGAGCACTAGAGTTGATGAACAGGGAGACTTGACCTCATTTAACCTCTAGTGCCCATGGATCCCACACTGACAGGTGGATTCCCACGGCTGTGCTCATGAATGAATGCAGCCGTGTGAATCATTCTGTCATTGTGGGATAACCTGTAAAAAAATAAAAGTTAGTTACACAAATCACACACATTCGATAAATTACTTTAACATTCAAGCCTCTCTTTTTTTTACACAGCCATATTTGGTTCAAGTATAAGGACAACCCGAATTCGAACACCAACACTAGTTAAGGCCTCATTAGGTTTTATATTTTGGGGGGGATCTGAATGATTTTATATGTAATTAAAATTATAATTCTAAATCAGTTTCAAGTGGCCACAATATCATTTTGTTTGATTCATATAAAAACAAATATGATAAAACTATATTTAGCTAGATTAATAAAGCAGTTTCTTTAAACTGCAAACTTTGTAATCCGGAATGTAGCCTAATTATTCTCTGATGAGAAAATATTAATGTACAATAAGTTTCTATTTTTTAATGTATGATTTTTTTTTTTATGAGCAGCATTAATATTTGTTCATGAACAAAACTGTGCAATGAAAAGTCAGAACATTGTGCTCAAGAGGGCTTCATGGAACATCTTGTTAATGGCTAATAAGATATCATTACTAAACTTTAACTGCCAGTGGAATTAAGTGTTATGGAAAAATTGCATTTTGCAAAAACAATGCTTTGCTTTTCTGCCCAAATTTAATGCAAATGTTTATAGCGGGTTTTTGGTAATTAATTAGGATACTTTATGTTGTTGAAGGAATCAGAAAACTGTTTTTTTGCCAGTTAATAGAATAGGCTACAAAATAGGCTAAAAAAGTGTATACAGTATATAGTGTATGATTCTAATTTAATACTATCACAGTTTCCCTCCTATGTCTCACTATTGACCATCGAGACTGCCTATCATAGTGACAGGCCAATATTGAAGCTTAGAAGTAAGAAAGGTTTGGGTTCAGGCTATTGGCTTATTGACACATAAAGTATCTGGATATGAAAACAGACTGATATTTCAGGCACCAGTGGTAAAATGAAAAAAAAAAAAAAATTCATTTCATATACCAAAAGGTGCTTGCTATTGGAATAGAATAGGTAATTATTGTACATC
Source organism: Pyxicephalus adspersus (assembly GCF_032062135.1). NCBI lineage: Eukaryota > Metazoa > Chordata > Amphibia > Anura > Pyxicephalidae > Pyxicephalus > Pyxicephalus adspersus. The sequence goes on from NC_092860.1 coordinate 88,300,740, forward strand.
TCTCAATACCATAAATGTACTGATCACACAGTAGCATTATATTGAAGGCTCCAAAATGTGCCTACAGAAATCTTTGGCTGACCTTTCATATTGACAAGGGAACTGTGAAACTGGTTCTGTGAGGTCTAAAGGTTAGTTTTCCCATTCCCACCTTCTGCCTTTTCCGAAAAGCCTATTATCATGGCAAACTACTTAACCAGCGAGTAGGGTCAGGCAAGAAGCTAGGGGGGCCATGAAAACGAGCAAGTGAAATCTTCTATAGTGTTAATGCACATGCATATAAGGGCCCTCAATTTGTATGCATGAGTCAATACAGGTATACAGCATCAAATACAGTTATACTATGTAGTTTTAGATTTTTTTATTCTAGTGGGTAAAAAACTTACATTACTATAAAACATTTTGTCTATATCTATTTTTTCATCCTTTGACTCATCTAATTACATGCATTAGGATTTTCAGTTTATATGAACGACTTGGATATACTATACAATGTTGTTAAAATAAAAATCTGAAAGTGTGAACACACCTTTGACTAATAAAATAACTGAACACGCTTTTCAACTATGAATGTTTACAACACAGAAATGTGTCTATTATACAAGATATATATTATGTCTATTACATATATATATTACATTTTCAAAGCAAATTTGTTTGCTAAAAAAAAAAAAAGCTCTCTTGCTATGTGCAAAGGAAGGGCTTTGCTTAAAAGTCTTTGTTTTCCACCACATTGATCATAACACGCCAACAGGATTTTTTTGAGAACAGTAAGCTCACTTGTTTACTTTTTTTTTAGTCATTGGCTGGAACTGTTCACACTTCTGGATACACTAAACTACAAAAACATCCTAAAGGTATTTTTATGAAAGAAAGAACTCTCCCAATATTCTATATTTCATAAAGTTTTTAATTTTTTCGATTAAAGAAAGACTTTTAGGCAAAATGTTTTTATATTACTGTATCATACACATATGCATGCATCTTTAAATAACTAGGGATACTAGGATTTGGGTAACTTGATTATTTTTCTGTTCTGTTCTTTTCTTTATCAAGTGCTTTTGTTTCCGTGTTCTGTGGACATTTCTTAAGAATAAACTGCTATTCAGTGTTAAAAAAGTCATATATTAGCACAGCAAGATATCCATAACAAAACCTACATAAAAAAAGTTTCACTCTGGGGAGAAAAGGTCCTTTACTGTTTCTGCAATTTTAAATATCTCCTATTATTTGTTGTCATTGGTAGCGCAAACAAACCCTGCCAATGGCATTGGTGAAATAAAAAAACCTTGTATCACTGGTGTCAGTGGGTAACATAGCTTGATGGAGAATTAAAAGAATTAAGGTGATACGATGAAGGCTAGTATTGGATCACCACAGGACTTTTCTGTGGAGGAAACAAAACAGCAAAAACAGGATATTGCATCAGGTCTATTTTTTTAAAACTAAATATTAGAATACTGCTATCTAAAAACAAAGAAGTGTAACACATTAATTTATACCATCAATATAGTAGTTTACAAATTACAAACCTGTATTCTAACTTAGTAAGCTGCCATTTTACAGTTTTTTTTTTATTTTAGGGGTTTACATGCGTATTAAAGCAGACCTATTACCACATTTTTAACATTATATAAAAGGGTGGTTATCACTTGGATTGTGGAGGGATTGGTGGCCGTTACACCTATAAAGGTGTTATTTTTTTATCTTATTTTTTTGCTGAAAGTTTCTTTATAAGGGAGTAAAAGTTAGGACTTCAATCTCACAGCAATGGGAATTTGCTGCAGAACATAAACAAAGGAATTTTATAAGTAAGAGACCTTCGGAAAGATAAAAAATAACAGAAAAGGTTTAGGTAAAATAATTACACTATACTTGAGGATCCATTAAAATAAAAGAAATAGACTACATGAGGTAAAAAAAATTACATTTTGCACAATTTGCAGACAAAATCAATTGGTTCATTTCCAACTAGGTACAATTATGATATAAATCTTGTGTATAAACCCTATCTATTCTAAAGGTAAACAGGTTAATGAATCAGTATTAGTAGGCTGTAAGTCAACAATGTTGTATTAGGTGTTCATCACATCATGACAGGACATGAAAATTAAAAAGAAAAATCAAATCTATGTTCCCCTTCACAAAGTATTCACAAAGTAAGGACAAAATCTGTATTCTAAAAACTAAAAGTTCACAACAATGTGGAAGGATATCATGGTAACCAAGAAAGTAAAGAACAGTGGCATAGTAGAATCCTTAATGTTCAAAATTAGTGTTCTTAGCTAGTTTTAAGTTGGCATGTAAACTGTAGAGCACTCTTTCTTGACCTTTTTAACATAGAAGAACCCTTAAAAAGCCTTTTACATTACTGGTTGGTGTCACCCTCAAAGATAGCCAAAAAGATCTTTAGGGATCACTTAAACTGACCTGAGAGGCCCACATTGCTCATTGCTCAAAAAACCCCAAATAACTTTTGGAGGAACCCTGGTTGAGAAAAACTGATCTAAAGAATCCAAAAGGTAATCTAAAAAGATGTGATAATTAGGTACAAAATATTATAACATTTCTTAGCTGCAGTGATCAGACTATAGTACCCCCTATTACTACCCTATGTGAATAAATCTAAGTATTAAAAATACCCCAGAAGAAAATAAAAATCAAGGGATGCAAAAACAATAAAGTTACAAAATAAAAGCTACAAAAGTCTGTTCGTGCAGCCGAGCGCAAGTGGAGGAAATCTGGCCTCAGCACTGACTTCATGGACTACAAAGCCAAGCTACAAAGCTTTAACACAGAGCTCAATGTCACCAAACAAAATTATTTCTCCGCAGTCATTTCCTCTCAAGCCTCCAACCCACGCAACCTCTTCTCTACAATCGTCTCACTCCTAAAACCCACACCTGCTCCCCCCACAACATCCTTCTCTGCCCAAGACATTGCCACCTACTTGTCTGTCATTTGCAATCCCTATTTAATGTACAGCGCTGCGTAATATGTTGGCGCTATATAAATCCTGTTTAATAATAATAATAATAAGTTGTATTCTTTTACCTGGCTCAGATCAATTGAAAAAAAATAAAAATGTGTTTTGGATAAACATAACTCACTTGATATCATTCTAGTAATCTTGAAGAACAGTTCATTACAAAAAAAAGGAAGGAATACCCCTGCCAAATGTAGAGAGGATGACTTGAATTAAAGGGAAAAAAATGAAGAGCTGGTGGAAACGGGTTGAAATACAAGTATTAAACTTCATATTGTATGTATAAAAGAACAAATCAGAGACACAGGAGTGAGATGAAACTACTTCAACTGAACGGAAGAAAATTTAGTGAAAATCCATAAAGCACAGTAAACTAGGTTATAGTCACAATTATCTGTAATTATATTCCTCAATGATATCTAAAAGTAATAAATACCATCTGTAAAGCAAATATCCAATAAACCTCTGTAATGTCTTTAATAGCATGCATTTTAAATTTGATTTCTACAGTTTCCAGAATATCACCCATGTTAATGATATTTTTTAATAACTTTGAGTCAGTCCTATGCATTTAGATTTTTGAATTAAAAAAATTGTTTGCAGATAAAACATACAAAAGTGTATGCATTTTTTAATTTAGATTTTCCAAAGGAAAAGCATACTGAAACTGACTTTCACCATACTAGTACTAATTGCAAGTTGGACTCTTTCTACAAAGTAGGCAGGAAAAGGAAGGGAAGAAGGGGGAAGCAATATTCTAACATGTTATGTATATATTTGATCCAGAGTTTTTGATTTCTCTAAATACCAGACTTTTTAACACACTTCTTAACACAGTAACATTTGAAAAGGAGTTTAGCAGTTCATCAGCTGGCTGGGGATGCAAATATAAATTATTTTTAATGTACAATTAAAACATTTTAGACACAGGGACCCACTAAAGTACCTAGGCTTGAAAATCTTTTCTTATCAGTAATTTTTTTCTTTTTGGAAATTTTGGGATGCACCAAAATAGTTTTCAGATTACAGGATTATCCACAAAGAGATAAACCTAAATGAACGATTCACAGCAGATCCATTGATCTATGTTTTTTCCTTATTTTTTTCTTAGTTTATGCTAAAAGCGACATGGCAGTTTCTCTCTTAAGAATTTTCCCCTTAATTTATGGCTGTAGAACCAGGCATTAGTCATTAGCTATATATGTAACATTCATTGATGGCAGCAGTTACTAAAGCATTTATTTCAATAACTTAATGCTGGTAAACCCTGGAATTAGATCATTTGATTGTATGAAGTCAACACAAACGTTTTATTGTGATACTGCCTGGGATTAAACAAGTTAGATAGTTGGGCTGAGTTGAAAAATTTGCCTAAGAGTCACAATTTATAGATTTATTATGTTTTTATAGGTTTAATCCCCTACCATAGATAGTGCCCATTAATGCACATAAGAGATAATCAATGCTTTACGATATCTAAAAATAATGAGTATTTTGCCATGACTTTGCAAGACAAAGGAGTGGCAGGTGAGTATTGCTAAGAAGTGCATAACTGGGTAGAAGTGTGGGCTCACTTTACACTCCTATCACTTTGCCTTTAATACATTTGAAATGAATTAACCATGTACTAGTTACCATAGATGCTATGTTTAAGTTGTAGGACATATGTGCAGGGAAAAGTTTAGATGTACGGGTATGCAAAGTGTTGGGGATAGGTGACATTTTGGGGATATCGGTTCTTACAATGAAATGTGTTTCCAGTGTGAAAAGCCACAAACTAAAATGTATTGTACCTCCCTCTCAGCAACCAAAACTTGTGTATTTTACATCAACATACCTTTTTCTGAACTGTGTGTGAAGTAGAAGCCATTGGAGGCAGGGAGTAGTGTTAAATCAAGCAACTCTGAAACAAGAAGTCCACTCCTTCAAGAAGAGAAATGTTTGCATAAGAATGGATATTCTGACTTCCAATTGCCACTGGATTTTATTGGTATCATGGATTTTGCACCCATGGAAATCAAAAGTTTCATGAATAATATTGTTTAAAAATACTTTTGTGTTCTAAAATAAAATATAATATAAAGCATTCACTGGCCATCCAAAACCAACTGACTAGTATTGTACCTTTAAGCTGCCAGAACAACTCTAACCCATCATTGGCCCTGATTTATTAAAGCTCCTAAATGCTACAGAGAATACAATTTCATCAGTAAAGCTAGGTGATCCAGCAAACCTGGAATAGATTTCTTTATAGAGGTTTACTATTTGCTAGCAAATGTTTTGAATGCTGGGCCAGATCCATTCCTGGTTTGCTGCATCGCCCCCGCTTTACTGATGAAAGTGTATTCTCTCCAGCCTTAGAGAGCTTTAATAAATCAGGCCCACTGACTCCACAAGTATCCTTGAAGGTGTCCTGTGTTAACTGACACCAAGATGTTAACAGCATATTCCTCTGCTGGCCTAACTTCTCCCAATGCCTCCTACTTGCATCTCTTCCCTAGGTAAAAATGCACATGTGCCTGTAAAAGAAAATATGATTTAGCAGGTGACATTTTTCCATTGCTTATTGGCACATTGCTAATGTTAATGTGCCTTTTGAGAGGGTCAGGATGAGCATTCTGATTGGTTTGAGGCTGTACAGCTCTATGTGAAGCACACAATATGTATTGACATTATAAAATAGTCTAAATGTATATATGTGTATATATACAGATATATATTCACAAACTGGAATTGTACTACCTTCACTTAGTAGTGTCATGACACAATAACATCCCATCAGCAGTTTAGCCTCAGGCCACTAGATTCATGGCAAGACCTAATTTTCAGCTTGTCAGTCACCATGTCTAAAATACTGAACATATCATTAATCATGATCATGTTTAAAAAAGTCCCTTTTTTATGTATATTTTATTCTAAAGTTTGAAAAAGGCACCCTGTAAAATTAAATGTTAAAGAACAATTTTAGTATTTCGGTTTAGAAATGCATTTTTTAACTCAGCAACACAAATGCCTGTATTGACTGCTCACACTGGAATTTTAATAGTAGGGCACAAGTAATTGTAAAGGTAAATAAAGCAGAACAAGCTTTAAGTACATGTTTCGGCACAAAATCATGTTTAAAAAAATGTGTTAAAAATAAAAATGTATTAATGTTTAAGTAATTTATTGAGTGTGTGATTTATGTAACTAACTTTTATTTTTTGACAGGTTGTTCATGGGGATTCCCCATTCAAAACCTCTAGTGCTCTCTGATTAGCTGAGGAAAGCTTTCCTCGGCCAATCAGGGAGCACTATCCCTATTACTGGATAGAGTTTCTCTATCCAGGAATACAGGACTCCCTGTGTTCTTGAATAGAGAAACTCTATCCAAGAACACATACAAATAGTAAAGGGCTGCAAGAGCAATCAGGGGAGCGGAGCTGTCAGCTCTGCTCCCGGTTGCTCTTGCAGTTCCTCACAGTCCCTAAAAATAACCCAAATTCGCCTATCATTGACTTTATTGGTGTTCAAATTCGGCATTCGATCACCCGAACAATATCGCCCTAGCTGTCAAATCGAATCGTGAGATATTGGACCAACACTACTCATTAACCCCTTCCGTTAAAACAATAATGCAGAGGAGCTTTATGCCCATTAGCAAATAGTCAGCCTGGGGAGATAAAGATCTATAAATAGGTAGTTATAACTACTACTGAAAACTCTGCAACTAAAATGTTTTTATTAAAGTGTATGTAAACCCAATAATTCGTAATTTAAAAATTTTATTTTAAGATTTCCATTAAAGTAATGCCTGGAGATCTTGCCAAGTAGGTTCTTGTACAGGAACTACATATTAAAAGGATGACTATAGCATGACGGTGTTGGGTTTCTGTACTGTTTTCTTGTTGCCTGGCTTACATCAGCTTCAAATGGCAACTTCAAGTGGCATTACGCAGGCATTGACCACTGTTACCTCTATCAGGAAATTCACCTTGAGAAACCAAAAGCCATTGCTGAAATACAGAATAAAAAATAAAGAGATGTCCCTGTTTCATCAAACAGTGTCCTGATGAATTTTGCTGCATGTCATTTTAGCATTTCTCAACCACTCAACACGCCTTGCCAGTCATTATATCTTTAGGAATCAACCATTATTACACTGCTCAAATTAACAACTAATATGTATTATTTATTATATTTACTATGCAAAAAGATATATATATATATAAATATGTATATATGTTGTATTAATTCTTGCTTTGTTCAGCTGAGGTCATTCTATACATCTATACAGGCTTCATTCTCAATTAACATGATTTAAACATGCAAATAACAAATGTAACCTCTGTCCTCTAAAACAACTTTTTATTTTTTATAAATATATATTTTATCAGGAGTTAATTCATAAAGAATACAGAACTGCTACATAGAAATAATTTAATAAAATATCAATATTCTATCATAAAAAATTCAATAAATGAACAAAAAAACTCCATACAGTATATAAGTCTGTTTTTAGCATCTATCTTTCAGAAGCATTTAAACGAGCCACAGAATAGCTATATAAAGTGTTTTTCATAATTGACTTTTGGAAAAACTATTCCTGAGCTCCTTTTTACAGTGAAAGTGGGAAATGGAAATGATCGGAGGGGTGCGATGAATATTGCCTTGGTTGCAGCTGCTTAAAAAGACATTTTTCAAACCAGATGCTGCTTGACATTGACTTCTATTATTGTATGTCTTGTGGGACCTGAGGCAAATCTGCTGATGGTGGTCTGGGGAGATATCTATGACACCAAGATACATTTTTCTGTGATATCGGCTTCTCTGATAACACTTGAAGGTTATTTGTACCTTGAAGCCTGGTTTCATATAAATCATTCCGTAGATATTGTATGAAAGGCCTTTCATTCAACAGTCATATCATGGTCTGCAAATTGCATTTAGGTTTCATTTTTGTCTTCTAAATGTTGTTTTCTGCTACTTCATTCAGTAGAGACATTTTGAAATATTGCCGAGAAATAATTATTGAAGAGTATTTTAATAGGTTATAATGTTTAAGTAAGTAAACAGAATAAATTGTTTTGGTATACTTGTCATATTAGTTACCTCTACCTAAAATGCTAACATTATTAAGTGCAATGTTTTTGTGGTTGACAATAGGACATTGTAACCCCATGATATTGTATATAGTACTAAAGGTGCTACTTGCATGAAATTTGTATGTTGTATCAATGTTACTTTTTTTCCTCTAGAAATCATAGTTTTTCCAGACTTAAAGGACATGCTAGAAATGAAGTAGGTTTCCAAAAAAGTGCATACATGCCTATGTTGCTGACATAATGGAATCTTGGCCAACGTAAGGGGAGCAAGAGGTCACAATACTACTGGAAACCCAAGACTAAAGAATTATAACTTTCAAAAGGTAAACAAGGTTAGCTCAACAAAATTGGACAATACATATTTTTATCTGTTAGAAGTAATAGTTAGAAGAAATATATTTAGATGTAAAGAATGTAGAATGTACAGTAGCTCAGTGTTCAAGCAAAATGTAGGCAGATGCGGAGTAGAATGAGCACCCTAGAGTGTGTTCTCTTTGGGTAAGGGGACTTGACAAATCCAGTAGTCAGTAAGGACCGGACGGAAACATCATTTACTTAAATTGTAGGTGTGGAAAGGGTGAGTTAGTTCACAATTTAAAAATACATACCTAGAATATAAAACACGATATAGTGGCCTACATATGCACAGAGGAAAAACCAGGATGAATTCACCTACCTCAAATTTTGGAACCAAGATCACAAGATATACCGACTAGGTAGTGAAGCAGACAGAGTAGACTAGAATAGTCTCCTAGACCAGCGGTCACCAACCTTTCAGACCTCATGGACCAATAAATTCATCATTTTAAGTCTCATGGACCATTACTATGAATTTTTTCAAAAGATAACTACATTTGTAGAATAATGATCTTCCTTAAAAGTGCCTGACAAGGACTGTGGAGGCTCTGACTCCTTGATCAGCTCATGGTTAAGTGAAGTATTACTATTATTACTATTATCGTTATTTGCATTATCTTTGGATTTACCAAGGTTTATTAAGAAAAGCAAAATATTAGTTTGCTTTTTCTCATTCATTATGGGTTTATTTCATTCTAATCTATGACCAAACTAGAAATGATAGTTAATAAAGTCACACTATTTGATACCATTAAATTTAACCGTTAAGGAAAATACACAGAGTCATTCTTACCTTTAAAACAAATAAACAAATAAAATAAAACAATCGGATGAGAATTGGTCTTCACCAAGTTGTATAAGTTGTATGACTGTTGTATTGGTCCGAACAATACTGAAGCGTACAGCTCAGCAGCGGTTGCCTCATACAACTTAAAACTACACTGACCTCACGCTGCATCTCCCTTGTTTTTCCGTCTCTAGTACAGTTCATGAATTTAGTGCAATATAAAGGTAAAATTTCTCATTCAGAATATCAGAATTTATTAGAAGATAATTTTTGTTTTATTATTAATAAATCATAAAAATTGCAAATAATGCCCAAATTTTTCTGTGGACCTCCAAAATTTTCTCACGGACCACCGGTTGGCGACCGCTGTCCTGAACTCTTTCAAACAGTTACAAAGAAAATTCAATAGTATAATGTAATATTTACTTTTTTAAGAATTCCTAACTTAGAATTGGCATTAGAGTTCTGAATCAAATAGTAAAAAAATCACTATGGACAAAGGCATTCAAATAAATTGAACCATGCTTAACGCTAAGCTCCAATCAAACAGCTAAATACTATTTGAATTACAGCAATCCTCCTACAAAAGGATTTAGTTTCTTCCTAACAAGTCATAATGTTTTATCCAGCTCTGACACACAGCACAACCAGCCTAATGGCCTAATGGCAGTTCAGCAACACAGCCAGGTCAATTCATTCACTAGTCAGTAGATTAATATATTCATTTCTGTACTCTGTTCTCCTGTCAGCACATGTGCATCCAATGTACCTGACTGGCCCCAAGTGCTGCTCCTCATAGTATTAGTGCTGCTGTACAGAGAAATTCAAAAGTTGGAATCAAATCAAATTAGAGTATTTTGGTAGTTACATTCAAAATATGTTGAATTATTTGTTAATAAATTTATGACGGCATTAAGTGATGTTGCAAATACTTGCATGGTGTTCAGATTTTATTCAATTTTTATTGGCTTTACAAATTAAAGCAAATGTTGGTTGGTGTTGTCTAGTAAGCAAAGTAATAAACTATATCAGGTACTGACAACATAAATGCCTGTATTATTAAACTTTTTAAAAAATCAAAACTTAATTTGTCATGACAAGTATTGTAGAATATACTATTGATTCTTTTACTTTTAAATTAAATTTTTTGCCTGTTGATAGTTGTCATTGATAATACATTACTAATTCAAGTCTTAAAGCACAGTGGAAAATGTATGTCTATGAGACATTTGCCATAATTTATTATACCAATCTAAAAAACATCAGACTTGCCTAATTTTTCCTGTGCCTTTAGTATTGGTTGCCCATTCACGTTTTTGACAATTATGCTGTCAACAGAAAAAAATGCTGGACAAGAATATCATAGATTTTACATTTGCTTGTGGGAATAGAGAACCTCATACTTTTAGGCTCCTAGGGCAAAATACCCTAGAAGTTTGGCATTATGTTTAGGCCTTAGGGGAATGCCTTCAACTTTGACAGCTCTGTTCTTGGTGCGTTTCTTTCCTCTCTAATCATATAGTAGAACCCCCTCCTTATATCATATTCACTTAGAAGAGAGACTAAAAATAGTTTGTCACTGGGTGATTGGTGTAGGCCCTGTAGTCTGTATATCATAAAACACAAGGGACCACCTTTCATTTTTTATTTACTCTTGTATGGTAACCTTATTTGTTATGTCTAAAATGTGATAACTATTAATACATAAAGGAAAATCTAATATTACCTGTCAATATGTGTGAGATACAACTGTCACAAAAATAATTCTTAGACTAACAATACAAGAATGCAATATGAAAATCATGTTTTTTTTATAATATTGTTACCAAAGAATAAAATTACTAATGAAAGTCTACTGGTGATATATGGAATGTTAGCAAAAATTGTGAGGTTTGTCAAAATTATTTAATTTTTACTAAGCTATAAAAGCAATGTAAAAGAGCTTTGTTTGTGGTTTTAGGGATTTCATAGACTTCAAATCTTTCTTGAGAGTAGAGACTTCTTTCAACTATCCTGGACCTGTTCTTGTACAAAAATCTTTATAAGACTCATTATTTACATTTTGATAGAAAGCAGCAGTATACAAACAAGGATTAAAGCCACACAAACTTTGGGTTTATTTTTCGAAATACTGAATATTTATTAGCATGTCTATTATTGTAACATTCACTTGGTCCTAAACAAGCAGTATTTACATTTACAGCATGATGGTACAGTGGAAATAAATGCCCTAAATATGTGATATGAATAGAGTTTATATAATATTAAGCTTGTCCTTTCTAGGTATATGTCAATTGTATGCTGTTTTCTCTCTTGATATCTCTTCTTTACATATGTACCCAATGTGCTTGTTGTGACGCTTTTCTAGTGTTGTTAGCACTGCAGGTCGTGCCAGCTCTGCTGCTCCTAATTGCAGGCACGGGCGCCGGGTCCTTTCAAGCTGGAGACTTAATCTATGCTGGAGACTTAATCTATGAGGTAACACATACACACCCTCTGTTTTCTACAGCCTATGGCTGGATCTCTGCAGGTATTTAAAGGCAACTCCTACTACAGGAAGTTGCCTGAGCAATCTCAAGGTTTTACTCCATGTAACTCCTAGTGCAAAGGTGTTTACTCTGTTTGCTTTACCGTGTCCCGGACCTTGCTTACGTTTTTGGACTATACCTGTTTGCTGCCTGACCCTGACCTCGGATTACGTTTTTGGACCTTTGCCTGACTGCCGCCTGATCCTGACCTTGGATCCTTGTTTCTGGACTTCTTGGCCACGCAAGCCCCTCGGTGTTTGCACCGGGTATCCTGACTCCTGTGGTCAGCTGCCACTGGCCTGGAGATTGCTCTGGAGTGGCACCTGGCAACTACTCCGCAGCCCAAGCCTATCCTCACCATCAGAGGCTCTAGTGAAGACCTGGTAGCAGCTTAGTTACGCCCCTCTGGAGCATACCCAGTCAGTGGCACAGTGGGTCCACACCCGCTAGAATGTATGTATTACGATGTACCTTATGCCTACATCAAACTACTAACTGTATGTTATAATCTTGTTTAAATAATTACCATTACTATCCAAAGCCACTGTTTTAAAATATATGCTTGGATACACCTTTTAGATACTATGCTACTTGCATCTAATGTATTTTCCTGTACAGTTGTAACAATAAATTTGCCACACCATAAGAAAAAAAAAAACGAGTTCCTTTGGTTGATATCCACAAAAGGCAAATAAGCAGGATCTTGTTTAAATCCCTGTGTGCACAAATTAGTTCATTAATCTTTAAACAAAACTAAGTAATGTCAACTTATATATTTATAATTATCCAAATCTCCAACAGGTATTTTAAAAAAAGGCCATAATGACTACCAGTGGGAAAGCATTTTGTAAGATGGCTTTAGAAAAAAATATATATATCCCCATTGGAAAACATAAAAAGATAACTTTGCTAAAATATTTTTAATCTTCTTTTCTAATTTAGTTCTGTTCATGCAGTTTTTCCACATTGTATGAGTAATATATTTGAGGCAGCAGTACACTGGGAACATATCTACTTTAATTTTCTTTTTCTCTTCTTGTGAGTTTCATATTTCATTTTCAGTATCTTAGCCAACATGTGACATAACAGCATCTTTCACATAAGCCTTATACTATACAGTGAGTTATAAGTACATCTATGAATTCTATTCCACATTTGATTGACAACAGACCAGCATTTTGAGCAAATTAACAGGAGCCAAGCAAGAAGTGGAAGACTACATGCCTGAGGCAGAAAGAAATTGATACACAAGAAAGTGGAATATGTAACATTGTGGAACACTGCTGAAATGATACAGTTTTGCAGGAAGAAATTCAAAATAAAAACAAATTAGATTTTGCCAAATTTTGGATTCAAGTTAACATTTTTGATTACAGTTTATTTTTGGTTCCAATATATTTATTCTAAATTTTCTATGATATGATTTGCTCATTATGAACAGGTAACTTTCAATTTACTTCCATGCAATGAATTTGTTCCTTTAGGTGCACAACTTTTTATCTGCATATTCACACTGCCTAATATGCCTATGCCAAAATGTAGAGACAAGTACTGTGTTTTTAAACATAAAAATACATTTCCTTTAACTGATCTTTTTAAATCTTTTAAATATGCCATGGAAAACATGTTGTAATTAATTATTAGCTGCAAAAATCTCTAAAAATCCCATAAACCGCTGCAGTGATTTAAATGGCCTATAGATTCAGCCACTGTTATATTCCTTTATCAGTTTTTTCCAGCTCCTACATGTTCTGTGGCCTACAGAAGACCCAGTCTCTAAGTAAGGCTATGCACACACATCAGAGAATTGTTGCCCAATACAAATGGTCATGCACGTCTTGGGCCAGAATCTGACATGTGTACAGTGGTCCATCAGGACAGATGCATAAACAACCAGAGGGGAACGAATGGCACTCATCATCCCTCCTCCCCTCTCCATAGAACAGGACAGGAGCTGTGTTCATTCATATGTCAGTCTTTGGTCTTTGGCAACAGTCACAAACCATTGTGTCCAGTGACAAAGATTGCACGTGTGCACGACACCTTAGATGGATGGAAAAGTAGGGATTGGGTGTTTTGTAGCCCTAACACAGTGGTCCCCAACTTTTGGACATCGCAGACCACTAATTTCATGGACTCAAGACAGCACAAGGACGAGGAGCCATGTGTCACTCAAAGGGGAAGAAACTTCCCCCAGAGTGACATCATCTCCCTGATTGTCTGCGGCTCTGGCTGGTGTGCCCCCCCCAAGCAGGGTCCTTCTCTTGACCCCAATGAGGGGTGCACCAGCCAGAGCCACAGCCCACCTGTCAGACGGCAGGGGGTTGGGGACCCCTGCCTTAACATACTTCCCCTACTAGATTGCCATCACTGATCCACCTATACATTTTCACCCTAAGATAAAAAATGTGTATTGCTTTATTGATTTAGAATTAATTTATTTTAGCCTAAAACATGAATACCAATGTAAATATTTCATATATTAGTCTAAGGACTAATAAGCTACAAATTATTAGTGTTGTTGGGTTTAAATACACTTTAAATGACCTAACATGAACAAGTTTGGAAATGTTGCTGAATATCCAACATAATATTTTGGTTTATTTTTTTTGTTCATAGCTCTTAGTCACAATCATCACAATGCATCTTGGATGGTGCAGTGCACAGCAATAGTCCAGAAAAAATGTTTTTATTCTATTTAAAAACACAAGTAACAGTTTTAAAGAAATTCCTTTATAGGATTTATTTGAAGTTGTTTTCTCAGAAAAAAGTAAAACGCTTGAAGGATACCGCTGTGTGCTTTCAAATTTTATGATAAAACTATGACATCACTGTTAACATCAGCAAACTGCCACGCCACTACTACTGTGTTGTACAAAACGTGTAGACTTCAATAACTGGAGAAGTACGTCTGTATAGCCATTTGTTACTCTTTAACAAAGAAAAATGATTTTATAAAACTCTGAACCATTAATAGTTTAGTATGTTAAATGTCACTTTTTATGTGACAATTGGAATTTTACAAACATTATTATTATTATTATTATTATTATTATTATTACACAGCATTTACATAGCGCCATCATATTACGCAGCGCTGTACAAAGTCCATAGTCATGACACTATATCAATGAAATGCCAGAAATGATTATTTATTTGACACATACCTGTTTATTTTTTCATTACAGAGAAATCTAAATCTGTGAGGAAAAATTGATCTGTTTTCTTGTTTTTGCATTCTCTAGATTGGTACTTTCATAACATGCCTTAGGTATGATTTTGAGTTAATACTTTGTTAAATTATAATTTTTCTAAAACAAAGGGAGGGCAAAATATATATTCTCACATAGTAGTAGGAATATTGTAAATGAACACATAAAAAAACATGAAAAAAGGCCAATAATAAATAAAACACAAACAAATTCTTCAACATTAAAAAAAAAAGAATTACTAATGTCATGTCGAGTAAATTTAGGACAATCACTCTAGCAGTGGAAATCTATATCAGTTACAACAACCTGATGACCATCAATGTTTTCATGTCATGTTATTATTGTTTAATGGCTGAACTCTAAGGTTGCACTGCTGGCATTGGGAATACCAGTTGATGTCATAGTTTCAAACACAGGGCTTGATTTATCAAAGCTCTCCCAGACTGCAGAAGATAGACTATCAATAATCTTGGTGATCCAGCAAACCTGGGATGGATTTCTTAAAAATATATTGTTATTAGTTGACAAATGTTTTGAGTCTAGACCCATTTTAGGGTTGCTGGATTACTCAGGTTCTACCATGATAGTCTATCTTCTCCAGTCTGGGAGATCTTTATGAAATCTTACATCTTTGGTCATTGAAATGAGGCAGATGCAGAAGTCTGCATGCCATTTATCTCATGGGCAGTGCAATTGGCAACTGAACTAATGCACATGACAGGGTGACAACAATGCTGGTAATTCCAAGGCACTGGCTTACAATTGTTAGCCTTCCACAGCTCCTAGATGATAGGATCTAAAAAACTTTCGAACAGATTCACATTAAAAAATGATGATTAACAAAAGTTCTTTTGTGGCTTTAATGAACATGGGGCTGAGTATAAAATTTCCTTGAAAGTTGAGCTCTGAATTCACCCTTCCCAAGTTATTTGCCTGTTAGAGATTGTTTCCATCTTCTTCTTCAAGCTTCTAGGAAAGTAATGAGCTTACAGCAAGTAAGTCTCATGACAGGAAAATATTGTTTTTGAGTTGTTATGAGCTATAAAGCAAGGCGGAAACAACAATGTTTAACCTAATATAACAAAGTTTAGGAGATGGAGCTAGATAAGTTCATAATACCATCAAAGTGTATAAAAAAATGAATATTTTTGGATGAATATATAATTTATCCTGTACTGTACAGTATTCAGAAAGTATATACAGTATGTATTAAGTTTGAGCTAACTTAAAAAAAGCTAACTAAAAAATCAAATCTTTTTTCTTCATATTTATTTTCATTTTAACCAAATGTTCGTGTTCTCTAGGGTGCGTAAGATAAAATTCAGTTCTCCCAAAGCAAGTTGATTTCTGAAATAGTATATATGATAAATACATATGACTCAGTAATAATGTAAAAGAAAACCAAAAATAAAAAGAAGAAAAAGTTCTAGCTAGTACCAAATAATGCAGTTTAAATGTAACTTTTCTTTCTTTAGTTGTGTAAGTCTATAACTATTTAACACAAGTATGGCAACAAAGTATATACCAACAAACAAATGTAATAATTTATGTCAAATGTTACCAATGTCTGTGCCCACATTGGGAAGTGATAATCAATCTAAAAATATAACAAATATGTTTTTTTCCAGTAGAGTTAAAAAGAATTAGAATAAGTATTAGAACCTCTGTTGGGGTTTTTTTTATTTTATTTTTTAAAAGGCAACATGTGCAAAAGGATTTAAACACAGGATTAAAAATCAGTCAAAAAACAGATATACAGAAATGTGCAAAAACAAAGACTTGGTGTTAGAAGGCGCTCTTTGGGCCTAAAATCTCAGGCGGTGCCCCACCACTGGAGTGTGCACTTGGCCATTTGCAGTAGGATTAGTTTTAGGATTAGTGCTCTGTGGATTGCAGCATCCTTGTTTCCTCTTAGCTGGGTTTTTAATCTCGGCATCCCCTGCGCTGAGGCTGAACAGCTGAACGAAATTGGAGCTGTGTGCAACTGATTAGCAGAGTGTTTCCTGAGCAATCCCATGCTGTCATTGGCTGCTGGGGCTTTATAGCCGCTCTGCTTCCAGCCTTCTGTTCCTGTTATAGTGTTAGCTGGGCTTATCTGTGCTGGAGTGTTTTTCTGTTGCTGACCTTTGCCTGTTCCTGACATTCCCCTTGTACTCAGCCTAGACTGACCTCTGCCTGTGACTGCGACTCTGCTTGTGCCCATTCCTTTGTATGTTGTTTGGTGGACTGATCTTCTGTTTTTGACTTAGGCTTGTGTTCTGGATTTTCTGGTGATTTCTGTACTGTTTATCTCTGGGCTCCTGGCCAGCTGCCGGCCTATCCCCAGACACCCTCCCCTGCCCCCACAAGTCATGGGGACAACCAAATGCTGGGAGACCAAACCAGTCTCCCGAGGCAGAGCGGGGGCTGCTACAGGTGAAGACTGCGGCGTTAGATTAGGGCACTGGTGTCTGGTGAGTACTGGTGCTGACCAGGGCCTTACTGTTGGCTTACATAAAAAATGAGCATTGAATAATACCCATATATAGCAATAAGTAGTAATAGGAAATGTATATCCAGTGTAAGCCAACATGGAAAGGTTAAGGCTATAAGGATGCCAATAATAACATAACTTCTAAAATATAAAATTAAGAGAAATTAGAGCAAAAGAGAGGGGTAAAGAAAAATAAGGGAGATACAAAAAAAAAAAAGAAAAGATGAGGGGAAAGGGGGGTGGTCCTTTTTCTGAGGTCAGTGCCCAGTCAACTGTGTCCTTCAAGTGTTAGATATTCAGGAGTTTGACAAACTTAAATCCAATAGTAAAAGGTAGGCTTAAATCTGCCTATTGATCTACCACTGCTGGGTTCACCAAGTCTTCCATGAACAGTACATTGATCACTCTAAGCATTCAGTGTTTGGGTCTCAGTGGAAAGTATAGTTTCCACAAAGGATGAAAAGATGCCTTTGCTGCGGTAATGTAATAAGGAGTTGTTGGGTTTTTTATAATTATTCCAGTGACTTAAATTCCCTTATAATATTTTTGTACTTCCCTACATAATTTATGTAGGGAAAAACATGTTATGTTTAACCCCCATTTTAAAATTGTGAGAACCAGTTAAAGGTTTGTTCAATATGATTTAATTACCACTAAAATAAAACACTAAAATCTGTGTTACCTGTGTTTTAATTTTATAATCTTCTAGAATATGCATCCTAAAACCTTCAAAATATATCAGAATCATGCTATTTATCAAGCACACAATAAATCATTAGTTTTATTTTTAAACCAACAAGTTACAGTAGGGCAATCTGGAATGTAGGATTAGACTATGTTGATAATTTATTTAGCACCAACTGGCACTATTCTAAAGAGGACAGCATATGTGTTGGGCTGCCACCCTTGCCAGTGGGCTTGGAAATGCTGAATATTTTCAAAACAGAACAATTTTTGCCTGGAAAATATTGGGTAAGATAGAAAGAATAGGAACAAAAGGGATAGCTAGTTTCTCCTTTCTAAAGCCATTGTATTGTGTTTTAATCCTTAAATATGTGAATAGTTTTTTTCTTCCACAAGAGTTAATAAAAGAAAATTTGGTACTACTATTGTCAACATTCCCCTTTTGTTCTTATAGATTTACCACACCGTTGCTACTTCTGGGAACATAACTGTTTTTAGAAATAAGTAACTGAAATGGTTAAACAGATAACTTTCACTTGTTCACAGAGACTGAGCTGGCAATACCCTGTTTCCCCGATGATAAGACACTGTCTTATTTTTTTTTGAAGGCCAAAATATGCTCTAGGGCCGCACGGAGGAACCACACGGAGGAACCACACACGGAGTCACCCACCGCACCACGCGATTCTGGTAAGTAATCGGTGGGTGGCTTATTTTCGGGGGGGGGCTTATTTTTCATTTTTACCTAAAAAGGGGGGGCTGTCTTATTTGATGGCCCTGCCTTATCATCGGGGAAACACAGTATGTATTTCTTTGTTGTAATATTGGTGATGACTTTGCTGCTAATTCTAGTTAAACAAAATAAATAAATAGAGTTATTTAGGCATCTCAAAACATATAACAACAAAGTTGTTAATTTCTTTACATCAAGACATCAAGGATAAAAAATAGGTAAATAACATATAAGAAAAAAGAATAAAATCACAAAACATACATTTGTAAAGTCCTACAACGCTATGATATATTATAAAGCAGATGTGGAAGAGGCAACCCTTTTATGAAAGAAAATATTCACAGAGTATCACAATAGTGCGAGTAGCAATCTTAACACATTTTGCTAAAAGTTTAGCTGATTAGCAATGTAGTGAGGAGCTCACCAGATCTAACAACTTATCATAAAATCAACCATCCTTCTAGTTGGTAGTGCTCAGCCCCCAGTTGGTAACAAACTGTTGACTGCAGCTAAAGAGACACCATAAAGTAATAACTGGTTTAAGTACTGGGGCACTCCTCATCAAAGAAGGAGCTGAGGTCTGGGCAAGGATTGAGATATCTATATATATATATATATGTATATATATATATATATATATATATTTATAAATTATATAATTATAATATATAATTTATAAATTGACATAATGTTCAGGAAGACTTCATAGTTGAAAGGAAAAACTAGAAAAATCAGAGTAAACTTTTCTAAAGTGCATATTGACAAGTCAAAATAACACAAAAACTAAATCAGAATGTTCTTTGAACTAATAAGACTTTGTCAAGTCACATAAGCTCTGTACAGGAAAAATGAAACTTTCACTGAATCTATTGTGAAACATAGAGGCTGATTGGTGATATTTTGGGACTGCCTTGCTATATCTGGCATGGGGTGCCTTGAGTCTGTGCAGGAAAATATATAATCTCAAGACACACCTAAAAAGGTACCCAAGAATGGTATGAACAAATCATTGGACTACACTGAGTGAACCAAGATTTGAGCGCTATTGAACAAATGTGAAAATACCTAATTTTTTTTTTTTACAAATATTTTTACCCATGAATGGATTCATTTAGAATATATGGTAATCAACATGCACATTTTTGTATTTCTAAATAAATAAAGTATAGATCCTGGTAAGATTTGGGTGAATCTTGAGTTAAAAATTATACCATCCCCATAATTCTCCAGCAAATTAAAATTTACAAACTAATGGACAGCAGTCTGTAGCCCAACTAGTTTCACACAATTTAGCCACTTTATTAGAAGTCTTTGTCAAACAGGATATTTTTTCTATACTTGAATGTGTCAATCTAGAGGTAAATACATAATACCTTCATGTTTGTTACAGTTCTTGGATTTTGGACTTAAAATGAAACTATTGATAAACTATTAATTAGGGGAGTACTTTGGTGTGCTAATATAGTGGGATAAACAGTATATATGTATTATATAATTATTTTTCCAGACTCAATGATAATGTCTGTTGAACATTTTAAATATTTTCTAAAATTAATTACCCTTTTAAAACAAGTGCATTTTTGTAGATCTACTTCGTAAATTTATATAAAGCATTTTCTGGTCTCATACTTAACACAGGAATGTGGCTCACTGATGTGCGACAGTTTTTCAGCATATTCTTTGATTACTGAATTTTAATCCAGTTTTAATCCAATTTTAATTCTTTGCTCCAAGCAAAGGGTAAAACAAAATTTAAAAAAAAAGACATTAGGCTGTGGATTTGTATAAACTCATATCTGGTTTTATAAAAATAGCATTTTTTTTTTAAGGAACCTATTTTTTTTTACTGGTAATTTTGTTTTGTATTGAAGAACACGCTATAATTTTTGCCCCTTAGGGTTCCAACATATGGGTAAATAGTACTATGTTGCATTGGAATTTCTGCATAATGATATATCACATGACACATATTGATATTAGGCAAGTAGGCTATAATAAACTTTTCCAAAGAAAGAAACCAATTATTAATTCTGTAACTCTATCTTTTTTATTCAAGATCAAGCTAAAAATGTATATTGTTTTATAGGTTTTCGAAATATAGACTTCTTAATGGCTAAAAAGCTACTCTTACTGACCCCACTAATTATTATTATTATCCATTCATCTCTATCTCTCTTTCTGTCTACATAACCACTTTATTTTCTGCAACTACATTAATGCTGACTTCAGTCTTTAGTATTTTCTTCCAGCCATTACATATCCCTATGCCTTTTCTCTATTCTTTTTGTCACCTTGCTTTTATTACTCCCACCTTACATTTGTTGGCACCTATTTGTATACTTCATAATGCAATTATTTGGGAAAATAACAGGTATTTATATAATCCTTCCCCAGAATGTTACTAAATGTGCTTCCATTTTTACCTGTCAACTGACAATTCAGGTCCCTACTGACGACTGGGAACCAATCACCATGGTTCTAGGCAATGCATTCACTATGCCTGCTATGAAGTTTCATTGAAAACAATGGATTTTTATTACACTGCCACTTTCAGACTACAGTGATTATTTTCATTGCCATAGGTTTACTCCAGTAATGATCATATCACAATATAAAGGGTTAATAAGACACAAATAATTTTTTTTTCATTTTTGAGTGTTTGCAAGTCCACTAAACAAAATGGAATTGTGCTATAAATTAAACACTGTAGTAAAAAAAACCTCATATGTGCAAATGTGTACATATGTAAAAAAAAACATTTAGGTAGACAATTTAGGCATAGGGCTCTATTCCCTCAAAGATTCTCTTGTGGGAATCTTCTAGGTTCATGGGTTTCAATTGCAGTAGTATTGCATTCCTACAAAAGAATGTCAGATTCCCTATTTTATAAATAGAGCCCATAGAGTTATTGTTGAGATAACTGACATGCTAATGTTTTCCCCTGGAATTATAAGCTGCCAAGCTATCTGACTGTGTGAGTGATAATACAGGGAAATATAGGAAAGCACTTTTCATATTTGAGTGAGCTGGTACTGTACAGTTCCAACTCATAGAGTCTCAGTGGTCATAAACATTCCCATAGATGGGCTCTCAAGGAAAAATATACCATTTCCAAACATAAAAATCTTAAAATTCACAGGTAAATCCGACAGAGGAGGAGGATTCAGAGGAGGATTCACTTTCATCAGTTAAACTGAGTGACACAGCAAACCTGGAATGGATCTGGGCCGGGACTAAAAATATTTACTAACAAATAGCAAATTAGTTTTAAAAAATCTATTCCAGGTTTGTTGGATCACCCATCTTCACTGATGAAAGTGTATCTTCTCCAGTCTTGGTGAGCTTTAATAAATCAGACACAGTAGGCATGATTTATTAAAGCTCTCCAAGGCTGAAGAGGATACACTTTCATCAGTGAAGCTGTGTGATACAGCAAACCTGAAATGGATGTGGTCCAAGATTCAAAACATTTGCTGGAAAAAATCAAATGTCTTTGAAGAAATCTGATCCAGATTTGCTGGATCACCCAGCTTCATTGATGAAAGTGTATCCTCTCCAGCCTTAGAGAGCTTCAATAAATCAGGCCCAGTGAACACAAGACCACTGCATTGTGAGTAAGCAGCAGTGACTGGTCATCAAGAGGAACTAAACTCAAAAGTCCCCCATATAAACAAAAATACACTTACCTTTAATCCCGCAAGGCAGTCTGATCTATCCGGACGTCTCTTCCCGGCATCCGTCTTCGGGACTATGCTCCGGGCACGCCATCTTCCCCTCTTCTTGTGGGTTGTTCGTCCTACGTCACCCGACCCAGGCGCGGGATCGGGTCACCTAGCTGGGAAAAAAAATTGCCAATCTCACTGCGCATGCGTAATATTTTTTTTTCTTTTGACAAAAGGGCTCCTTCTGAGATATTCAGGGATGTGCAGAAGGAGCACCCAAGAGCCTCTCGGGATGCGTGACGTAGGTATCCCGGGAGGCTCTGCGCTCCCATTCATTCTCGATCGCCTATGGGATCGAGCATTAGGGGGCGGTGCTACGCCCTTTTTTTTTTTTTTTAAAAAGGGTGTCGCACTAAAAAAAACAAACAACAGAATTTTTACTCTACATAAAAGGATTGTCTACCTTTTAATGTAAAGTGAAATTTCTGAGTTTAGGTACACTTTAATGCAAGAAGCAGACATAATAGGAATACATATGCCTGTTGTATTTAGACAAAAATGTTTGCTTGTCCCAAACTTTAAATCAGTTAAGACAAATACATGTTGCAATCACATTTTTTTTTCACTTGTGTACCATACAAAACTGAATAAACCTGTATTTTCACCTTGTAATCCTATCAGTAACACACATGCAATACCAAACCTAAGGAGGAAAAACATCAGTGTCATCCCCTGATTACAGAACACCTTGTCACCCTCTGTAATCCAAAGAGATGGCCGGAAACAATACTATAAGATATATATGTAGAAAAATCAGAAAAACTAAAGCCAGCAATGTGCATGCAATTAGTTTGCAAATCAATAAAAATAATGACAATTAATAGAATAATTTATAATGTTTTTTTCATGTAAAATTGTGCAAGAAAAAAAATAACTTGTATGTATAGAGAGCAGTTCTCTGAGAGAGGTTTTACTTACAACAGAGGAAGATAGTAAAATATAGTATATTATACACCACCAGGAAAGTTACAACAATTTAGGTATGAAGGATACTCTGCAATGGTATAAACTGCTAATTTTGACATCTGCATTTTTTTCTTAGTGGATTTCCAGTGTATGTGATTGGTTTTTGTTAAGAGCTATGAATGACAATTAAGACTGATAGATGTCTTGGTAACATCTGGAAAATTTGTAGAAAATTGTTTTAAATCTGTGAAACAAAAGCATCTAATTACAGCATTGATAGAATGGAAGGACTATTAATTTATCATTGGCAGTGTTCCTGGTTAAACGGTTTCAAACCAATGATCCTCATGGAGTAATGAGAAGTTCACAAAGCAAATAACTGCGGCAGCGGTTTTCCAACAAATTGTAAGACACAGCTGCAAAGATTATTGTTAATATCTTTTATGTCACTTATAATCCAAGCATCTTCTGCTGAATATATGTAAAAATAATAACACTAATTATAGGTCTAATAATAACATACAGTACATCAGCGAAGAATTGAAATATGCTGAGGCTTCAGTTTCATATGTTGATCCAATCCCTTAAGCTACCCCACCCAAACATACATATTTTTACCAATAACAGAGGGGTGATATAATCAATTTACATTTCTTTGCATTTCACGATTTATTTTTTTCACTTTTGTAGAATAAAAGAAAATATTACTTAAAAGTTCTATAGAAATTGAGACCCTAGCAGAAAGATTGTTTCAAGTTTCCTGACCATGAGATTGCTGTTGTTGACTTTGCTGTTGTCATCAGGACAGAAAAAAGCAGAGTGAACAAAATACTGTATGTTGTCAGAACACACTTCCCGGTTCCTTCAAAAAAAAGTCTTTTGGTTTGGGGAACAACAAAGGAAATATGCAAATCCCTAAATTTTTAGCTCTCTCTCTGACATTACAGAATTGGTTACTACCATTTCTGACCCAAAAATGTCCATACAGAAAAATGAATATTGCTGCTATCATTAAGACAGGAAGTTTCAGACCACAAAAAATACATTCACAGAATTCATAACACTTCCTAAGTTTGCAAAACATAAATGTTTTTGTTCCTTATGGAGATTTTTTCCTATAACTTGGCATGATTCCCCAACAGGCTACTATACTGCTAAAGGCATTTTCCTCATTCTAATGCTATGTAAGTAGAATAATAAATATAAAACATAAAATAAACATGCAAGTCTTCTAATTTGCAATGTAGGCTGTCATATGGAGGTAAAGTTCTGTTTAATAGCGTAACTAAACTCAAAAGTGAAAAAATTGCAACTAGACGGGCTTATTAATGCAAAATCGGCAGGTGATGTCCCTTCTGCACTCTCTGGAATATCTCTTGATTGGGTGGGCTAAGATGACATAATTCCCTTCCAGATGATGGCATGAGTTTTTTCAGTCCTAGCAGCCACAGGGGAAGTCAGAATGCTGCTGCTTGGACTGATGAAGATAGTGATCAGGCAGGTAAGTAT
Source organism: Pyxicephalus adspersus (assembly GCF_032062135.1). Classification (NCBI taxonomy): domain Eukaryota; kingdom Metazoa; phylum Chordata; class Amphibia; order Anura; family Pyxicephalidae; genus Pyxicephalus; species Pyxicephalus adspersus. The sequence continues at coordinate 88,325,721 of NC_092860.1, forward strand.
ATATATTTTTTTTTTGCAGAAGGGACATCACTTATTATTTCTGCAACAAAGGGTCAAACATTTTTAAATTTTTGGTTCAGTTCCACTTTGACCCGCTTGATCTTTGTTCTTCAAAGTGGAAATTCTGTTCAGCTTTAAATAAAATGCTTTGGCTGGAATTGGGATTTAAAACTTTAGTTCAGTATATCTAGCATCATTGTGTTCTTATAGAATGATGACTTTTGCACCCTCCATGGATTTGGTCTGCTTCTGCTTGACACTTGTACCTATACACAGGACAAAAGGTTTCCTTATGACCATTGGTCTTGCTGCTTTGATCTACTTTTTTTCCATTAGCAGTACTAATGAACTGGTTCTGATTCTGAACATAAGCAGACTTTCTCTGATCAGATTATTATTATTATGTTTATTAAGCAAAACTATAACTAGCTTTTGTCCTAGAATCTGTTAAAATATCCTGAAAGTATTATTTTTGAACGTGCACTCAGAAGTGCCAATCATCATGATGGAATAAAGGACACAGAACTTCTCCGAAACAAACATAAAGATGTATTTTAATATTTTGGCAAATGTTTCATGTGCTGTTTTGTCTTTGCTTTCTTTCTCGTATTTTTGTACACATCCCAAAAGAAATCTGAGCATCTTAATGTTGCTATTGTATTCTTTCCAGTTATGAGATATTCTGCTGTGAACCCATCTGTTCTGGATAGATTTTGCTTTCAGATCTGCATTTTTTAGCATTGCATCCTCCTGTTTCCTGTCTTTTGTGATTTATACTCTTTTCTAAGTGATAATGATGGTGGAGTTTAATTTCTGATTTTTTTAGGATAATGTGTTCTTTTTTTTTTTTTTTGAGTAATGGCTGTTCTGTGTTTTCTTTCTCTGTAAATGGCATGTGCAAATAAATCTATTTTTACTTAGACTGTCTGACTGGTATAATGTCTTGAATATGATGTCTGTATTTAAAGCTGAATAACTGACATGAACTATTTTCTCAAAATATCCTTACTAAAATATGTTACATTAAACCTATAAGGAGTTAGATTTGCTCTTAAAGTTTATGTCTAAACAAGATAAAAATAACATTTATGAATCTGTTTATAATGTATCAACTGGAAAATGTGAAAATCAAATTTTTCTCATGATTCGTTCATTTTCTTTTGAATGCATTGTAATAAGTGTGAAAACTTTGTGTTAATCTCAGGTAAAAACTATTATAAAAAGATATTTGGAAAATATGCATGTATCCCCATATTTTAACCCTTTAAAAATGTTGAAATTTTAGACAAATGTCTGTTACTGTGAGAAATCCAGAGAGTTCAGCGAAATGTGTCAGGGTTTGAGTTAAAGCCGAATTTGACCACTATTGAAGTCAATAGGAAATAAATTCTATTGGGTTTGTCATGGCCTCAGAATAAACACTACTACCAACTAGTTTTAGTTTAGCAAATAGTACATTCTGTTTAAAATTAAGGGACATCAGTGCTCTTAGAAGCATACTGTATCTGACATTTCCTAAACTTGGTGCTGTCCATCTATTTACAACAACAGCACGTTTAAGATATAGTTAAGTGGATAACCCATCATGGTTATCATAACCTCAAACGCTGCGTTCTATTCCTCATGGACACAGAGCTAACCATCAACAGGATCCCCAGACTTCTTCACATGCCAAATCCCACTGACACTCCAAAGCAGTTAAAAACAAACAGACTGAAGAACTGTTTAATTGTTGTGTCAGAACCCCTGGTGAAAAACTCAAAACAAGCCAAATTGTGGTTGAGTGTGAGCTATTATTTTCTATAGTCTTAACTTGCAGGCACTATTAGTGTAGTGACACCTCATACTACCTTTAATTAGGCTCATTTGATATCTCTATGCTACAGCGGTGCAGATCTCACTTTCTATGGAGTTTGTATGCTTCACCCATAAGTTGAGTACTTTTATCCTACTTTGAGGCAAAAAATGGTTAGCCATGATGAGGCAGTCATCGGGAGTAACACCATCCCTAATATCTACTTGAATAGATCCTGGGTCTCAGGGTAGAGGAGTCACAACAGGAGAAGGGAAATGCTGGTCCACAAAAAGAACAGGAAGTGGAAGAGGCTTACGCATGGCAAACCACAGCCACCGTCTGAGGATATGAAGCAGCCAGAAAGACACAGTTGCCCAATCGTCCTTGGTAACAGACAATTTAAGTCCCAAGAGTGCCCCATGATGCCATGATTACAAAACTTACCCTGCATAGGTTGCTTCAAAACTACTAATCATTGCTGAATAGCTGAAGTTTTGGATCAAGTCTACAAGGCCAACATTACCAGAACTTTTTTCAGTAAACAAGAGACAAATGTCACTATGGGGAAATACTTTTAAGCTGCTTGTTAACAGCCAGGAAGGCATTTATTACATGTGCCAGCTCTACCACCCATAGCAGAGCCTCCAACATGTTCTGCAAGTTTTCCTTTCAGGCTGCAGTGGACAGGGCTCGTCAGTTAGAACCCATAACCACCACTTGGCAGTAAAGGCAATGTGTATGTTTGTTTAAAGCGGGCCTAGATTTTGTACTAGGGCTTCTTGATAACTTAGGTCTGGGGGGCCTGAGTGGGGGTAATTGTGTTGTACAGAGTAGATTGTGTGAACAGGGGTAATTGTGTTGTACAGAGTAGATTGTGTGAACAGGAGTAATTGTGTTGTTGAACAGTGTGGATTGTGTGAACAGTAGGGATTGTGTGATTGAACAGTTTTAATGTGATATTTTGTATACAGTGGTGATGGTGTAGTTGCATAGTGGGGCCTGGGGGAAGGTGAGATTATGTTGAAATGTGGGGATTTGTGGGAACAGTGTGAAATACCAAACATGTGGCATAAATCTCTTCTTCTATTTGTTTTTCTAACCATTCAGCTAACACCGATTACATCAGCACTGACCAATCACAAAGAGAACACACTTGCTTCCTGATGGGTGATTGGAGAGCTTGGACGGAGAGATTGAACAGTACGTGAGGGCTGTGGGCAGAGAGGAAGTTAGGAGTGGAGGTAAAGGTTAACTTGCCACACACAAGATGGCCGCTTCCATACATATAATGAATGCTTTATTTTTCGTGAATGCAAGCTGACACATGTAAGTAAGTATATAAATTTAACTCTTAATCTTAATTTGGATTTTCGGTCAGACACATATAAATTCAGGAGTCTGGAGTGAATTCAGGAGTGAAGACTCAATTATTAGTGGTTGTCCAAGATGAAGCAGTGATCAGAACTTACAGAACATAAGGTGGAGGTGCTTGCCTATACCTGCCTGTGAAATTATCAAAATTACCCAGACTTTGACCACAGGTGATTCTCACCCCCTTTGTTGGATTACACTGATGAACTGCAGCATACTTCTGAGTCCTTGTATGATCAATGATGATGAAGAACATGATGATATTCACTATAGTGACAGACACACTGTCTTACTGGAATGAGGTATACACATACGTAAGTATTTTTATTCATGGTGGTTCCATGAACAGCAGTGACTGAAACCTGCCAAGTATTGAATAAAATTCCCTAATTACAAATACTATATACGCATTGTTACTGGAACTAGGTATGCATGCACAGATGTACTTAAACTTTTGATAGTAAAATGACCAAAGGTGACCAATATAACTTGTTTAAACATTTAATCCAAATCATACATTTTCCTTTTCACCAATGTGAAACTATCTTGTTAGAACCATAAAAGTATACACACACATATGTATTTCCATTCTTTTGTGAAAAATAAACATTGACCGAAACTGCTTTTTCAAACATGCCACCCAGTTCTGCGAAACAAATATCATTAACAAATGTGCAAACTATGAAACTGAAGAAGGATGCAGACAGAGTTGCAATGGTCACATATAGGTGTGATGCTTACAAATAATGGCGGACACAAAGCCCAACCCAGTTTTGAAAAACTGAGCTGGAAAGAGAGTTTTTATATTGCCAACTTGTAGAATTTATTATTATTATTATTATTATTATTAATAATAATAATAATAATAAACAGGATATATATAGCGCCAACATACTAAGCAGCGCTGTACAATAAATATGGGTAGCAAGTGACAGACAGTTACAGACAGTGACACAGGAGGAGAAGAGGATCCTGCCCCGAGGAGCTTACAATCTAAAATCACTATTTTTGAAATCGTTATATCATTGCCAAAATCAAATCAACAAAAAGTGTGAACTTTTTATTGTTGCTGTTGTAAATTTCCATTTCCTGCAGAAGAAAGCTCCAAAGGAAATGCATGTTAATGATGCAATAAATAAGGGACAAGTGCTTCTCGTATATGACTGTGAAGGGGTGGTGTGCCATCTCTCTGTACAGAGATTTTGAAACTGAAGATGCAGCAGGATCTAGGAGACTTTGGACAGTGTCAGTGCTTGAAGTTGTTAATTCTGTTTATTAACTGATCCTTGCAGATAACAGAATCTAGGCTAAAGCAATTACCCAGACACCAGATATATCCAGTAAAAACATTGGGTTTATAATTAATGAGCAGTTGGATGCAGAAGCAGTTGTGTGCTGAAATGTTTGAATGCTGATGAGAAACAATCAGTAGACACTTCCAAGTTCATTTTCAGTAATCTATCTATAATTATTTTAAATGGTTTATCACTTTTGATGAATCATAGTTACACCACAATGATCTGGACACCAAACAGCAGTCTTTGCAATAGCAGCGCTCATGTTCTCTATGTTTAAAAAAGTTTAAGACCCAAAAATCAGAGGGAAAGATTTTTGGTCCCCATTTTTGGGATAATGAAAGTATTTGATGACTATCTTCAGAAAGATCAGTTGCAAAGCAATGTTTGTCATCAGACATCATAATTTGTTTTGGAAGGGTTTTATTAAGCTTGATTAATTGTGTGCAAATTATGTTGAATTTTGTGGAAATATATGGAATAGCATGTACATTTCATGGCTCTAGATCAGTAATTCTCAACCAGGGTTCTCTCAGTGGTTTTTAGGGGCTACTTGTGCAAAGAGCAATTTGTAACTCTTAGGTCAGTTTATTAGATACCAATGATCTTTTTGCTTATCTGTAAGGGTGACATTCTTCCAGCTGACCAGCAGTGTGAGAGACATTCTTCTACTGACCACCAGGCCAATGTACTTTGAGCTTTGGAAAAGTATTTATATCAAGGGTTTACATAAAGATCAGACATTGTTTTCAAGGGTTTACCTATGTGTAAAAGGCTAAGAAACAATGCTCTAGATCAGGGGTCCTCAAACTACGGCCCGCGGGACGAATACGGCCCCCTGAAGTTGTCCATCTGGCCCGCCGGCTGCTGAGGCTGCTTCTCCTGCCTGAGTTCTGGCTGCCTGCCATCTGCACTCCAGGGAACCTGGTCACGTGACACCACTGTTGCCGGGGTAACGTTGGAGCTGTCGGACTGAAGCCATCAGGCAGAGAAGGTATGAGCAAAGCAGAGACTCACTGCTGCCTTCATTGCCTGCTCACTGCAGCACAAATGTACATGATCAATGTACATTTGTAAATAGTATAAACATACTATGCACATTGATCATGTACACATGTGCTGCAGTGTGATCCATGTATGAAGGCAGCAGTGAGTGACAGGTAGCAGACACTGACAAAGTTTTTTTAGCAGCCCTTTTTTAATTAATAAAAAGTGTGGGGTAGTGTTGGGTGTAGGGTAGGGTGTATAAAAAGAAGCAAATTAATGAATTGCTTGAGATTATTCATTTGCATGGAAAATGCAAGATAAATTTGCATTTTCAATACACACAGTGAAAATTCAAATTTATCTGAGCATTTTCCATGCACAGGAATAATCTCAAGCAATTTTAAAGCCAAAGTAAACGCCACTTTTTTTAATGATCGGCAAGTGTGCTGTGCATATAGTATTGTTCTTTCATGTTTTTTATACAATAAATACTTTTTGTGCAGTGTGCATAAGAATCTTCTCCTGTTTTTTTTCAAACTATAGTACTGCCCCCCGACAGTCTGAGGGACCGTGAACCGGCCCCCTGTTTAAAAAGTTTGAGGACCCCTGCTCTAGATCATTATTGGTTGGTTCCAGAAATGTTAACACTGACTGGTACAGTTTCAGCTATATTACATATCACATCTGTATTTGTAAATCTACTCATTATCCTTTAAAATAATATTATGTAGTATCTCATAACAAATGGGACTAGAGACACTTGAAGTGTGTCCTCATTAGTGTCTGTGAGGGCTTACTTTGTGAACCCTTAGATTTTTAGTCCAGTGGAAATAACAAGCAGAGTAATTTCTATGTTTGCTTTGTTTCAATGTGTATGAAATAGGGTTAGTGTTTAGTACTGGATTATTTTTTCCCATGAAGACTAAAATTTAACTTTCACATTTTTCTTTCTAGTTAAGTATATTTAAAAAAAATAAAAACAAATGTTTCATAAGTAGAATACATTTTTCGTTAGACAGAAGTCAACAATTGAGAACATAGTTTTGGCCTTTCTTACTCGAAACCTTAGCATTCATTGTCAAAGACGATTTCTATTTTACAGTGTTAGCTTTTTACTGGTGTTTGTGGTTCCATTGAGGAGATTTACCCTTTCTCTTTGTTCAGCTGATTAGAATGAAAGCATGCATCAGAAGGGGAACAGATGACACATTCAGCAATGGATGTTGTTTTGCCTACAACTGCAGGAGATATTTGTGATTTCTTGTATCTCCAGAACAGGAAACAAAGGAAAAAGTCCTTAATGGGATCAGAGTTTACATTCTCTTTACATTCTTTTCTTTTTTTTTTTAGAAATTGAGATATTAATTGTAATAAAAAAAAAACATTTAACATAAAGGGGGAACAGGGTACAACAAAAAGAAACTTGTGGAAGAACAATGAAAGGAATGGGAAAGAGAAGATTAAACTGGGCAAGGTGTAAACAAAAAGTATATACATAGTACAAAAACAAAATAGTATAAACATTCTGGAGGATATCATATGGAAAAGTCTAAACAACATTAAAGGCAAGATAATTTCCATCTTTAGGTATGTACTTTTAACAAGTCATTAATGGTGCATGTTTCCAAAATGTCCAGTGTCCCTGTGTTTTCTTCAGAGATACAATGTTGTCAACACACAATATAAATAACATTAGAAACGGGGAAAAGACGAAAATGAACAAGGGGACTAGGGACAGGAGGAAAGAGGATCTTTGTTAGTGGTTCAGAATCTCAAGCGGACACCTGTGAATGGTAAGTACCCAATGCTCCTGTTTATCATCAAATCTTTGCATCTTCTTCTTCACTAAAGCGATGAGGTACTCCATCTAGCAGAAATTTTAGATGCATTTAAAAAGATCGTCCCTGGAAGAGGAGAGGGATAACTTCCTTTTAGAGGAAATAAGCATGCGGGCTACCACAAGAATATGCAATATTAGTTTACCAGAATATTTGGGGATTACAGAATAGGGATGCTTAGTAGATGAGTATTTACATCTTTTGTGATCTTTTGAGATGTGACATCTTGCAATAACTGATTATCTTGGTGGCAGAAGTCCTGGATAAGGGGGCACTGCCAAAATATCTGTTTAAGGGTGTCTCTATGGGAGTTGCAGCACCAGCACATAAGGACTAGAGCTAGGGAATAGTTGATGAAGAACCTCTGGGGTGTGATACCAACCGAAATGGATCTTAAGTGAGTTTTCTTTGCAGATGATACAGATGGAGCTTTTGTGTGCTGCATCCCAACTCTCTGACCATGGGCCTGATTATTTAAAGTTACTACTAGAAAACAAAAAAACACATAGAATCAGGATTAAAAAAATATGTGGACTATTTCAAGTGTTGGTAAATTTTTAAGTGGTAATGATGTAATAAAAAGATTTGCATGTGAGACAACGGAGGTGGTACTATTCTACCCCTCTTAGTCAACTACTTCCAATCTGCAGCAATGGATCCATGCTCTCATACAGTTAAATTTAGATATGGGCACTGCTGAGAGCATGTAAGGAGCATCCCGGCCACTAGGCTTCCTAATGGTTAACAATTTTCACCTCTCAACTTTCTTAATTGTTCCACTACGGGTGTAATTTACCTTATGGAATGTAAGTATAGTGCTCTTTACATTGGCAGAACAAAAAGACAGTTGAGACATCATATTTATGACCATGTATATGTTATTTATTTCTTTATTCGACCATTAAAAGGTGTTTTGAAAACAGATCCAGTGTTAAGTTCTTAATGATCATTTAAGTTAAGGACACCCCTTTTTAGCTTCCCTTTCATTTCGTAAAATATTATATACCCTACTAAACACAATTTAATCTATAACTATATACAAGAAGCATTGTTATATCTTTTTATATCATAGCAACTAGTGACCTTTCTTCCTCATAGATGTGGTTTAATAATACACAATGCGTGGATAGGTTAAATCTGCTATTCATCCTAGTAAGTACATCTATGTACTTCAAGTAGTATCCATACTAAAACTATTTCTTGATTACTTACATATTAATTGTTTAATATCACATATCCCTTTTATAGGAACTTACTATCTTTGAAAGCACTTCCTACTGTCAAATACTTTGACTACCATACGCTCTCACTTATTTTACTAAAAAGTGGTATTCTTAGGTTCTCTGTACTTGTTTACAGTTTATATTCGGCTATACCCTAACACCTTAATGATATCCTACCCTGGGAAACGTTTAATTTAATCTGTTATCACCACAAGAAACTGTTATTTTGAACATGTACAGCGCTGCGTAATATGTTGGCGCTATATAAATCCTGTTTAATAATAATAATAATAATAATAATAATAACATGGGTGTCACCAACTAGCCCTACAGTTTCAGCATCCTGGCTTGCTATATATGACTGCTATTTGCTTTGGTATAGGGTAAATGTTACCATTTGAATATACAGATATACATGATACATAACCTCCTGACAGTATTTAAACCTTTTTGTGTCTCAGATATCTCACCTATGTATACTGTATGGTTGATTTATCAATTTATGTGTCCCAGGCTTCCCTGAGGAAGCCTTTAAGGTGAAACGTGTCAAAAAAAACTTATGGACTCCATGTGTACGGTTTCATTTAAATAGATCCAGTTTAGCAACCTATCAAGATCTTTACTCTGCAATATTAGAAGGGCTTGTATAATATGAAACATATAACCCCCCTAACCTTGCATGATAAAAATGCATGGGGGTTTTTAAACTACTAAACACTTATGCTATGTAAATATACTATACTATATGTTTTTGCTGTTTTGACTTGTTTTGAATATAATTAGCCAACAAAAGCCTCGTTATGCTTCTTTCCTTACACTTTGTTCTTCAGGAAAGTGATCTAAAAAGAAATATACCACATTTAATAATAGAAACCAAGTAGATTAGTGCAATCAAACTTAAAACTGATAAAACACCTCCAAAAATAGTTCCAAATGACCTTTCAAGACAAAATACCTTGGAGATATTAGGTTTAGTAACAACAAAGGATATTTAAATATCCTTGTTTATTATGTAAGTTTTATCAGTTTATCAATGTGCCCAGATAGGATTTGTATAAATCTAGTACCTCATATTCAAAAATGTTACTTATGGTCCTTACTTATGGTGCTGAAAAAACTCAAGAGTATACTACTCAAGTAAACTGGAAATAATAAATGTTATAATCCAATATTATAAATCCTACAATCACTAGAATGTTTTTTGCAAAAATGCAAACCTCTCCTTAAATGCATGACATCAACACCAACTTGGCAGGGGGAAGGAGAAATCATATGTTTCCAGGACTACAACCTTATGTCATTTCAGGTTGATACATAAATTCATAGTGCCAAAACAAGATTGCGCACCCTCCTCTGCTATTGGGGAAGTCAATATTGTGGTTGGAGTGTTGGAGTGTTTTTTTTGTGTCTTTTAAATTTGTATATAATGAATATATAATTATTTCATATTGGAGTTTTGTTTCTTTAATTCAAAATCACTGTTATGAATGTGCAAAGCAAAGTTCACCAAAAACTATATCAAATCCCCTTTAAGAAAAAAAAATCCGTATTTTAAATTTCCTGAAAGCATATTGATAGCAAACTGTAAAGCTTTTGCAAGTGTTTTTGTTTTATTTAATCCCCCCAAGAGGTAATCCCGAGTGTGACTCAGGGTGGATTTTCCAAGCAAAAGGAGGTAATCTCGAGTCATACTCGGGGTCACTTAAAAAAAAATAAAAAACCCACTTACCTTGTTTCTTTGATGTCCTCCGGCGTCCTTCTCGTCCTTGCAGGTCCTACAGCAGCGCCCTCCTTCTTCGATATTCTCCTCTCTGCGTGTGCAGAGATTCTCTGGGGTTTCCCAGTGATGTGCATGCATCGGTTCGTGTGGGAGGCGCGGCGGGAAATAATTTTGTATTGGATTCAATACAAAATAACAGTATTGAGTCCAACACAAAACAATCTTTATAAAGAGTTTTTAGGTTTTTTTTCTTTAAAGTTAGTTATTAAATTTGTTAAATATTGGAGAAATTTCAGTGAGTTATGCCTGAGAATTATAGGCCTATAATGTAAAATATATTTCCATGCAAAAAATTGTAACGCTTTTTGCGTGCAAATACGGACAGAATAAGAATGCTAGGGGGGTTAATATAGAAACATATAGTTTTCTCACTAAAGAAGGCAGTATGTGACTCAGAGCAGTTACTCTGTGTCACTCCTAACACATGTTGTGGTAAGATATAAGCTACACAAGGGCTTTATCTATAAAACAATCAGACATTCTCTCAAACATTCCCTTGTCCATGGGTTTTAATGGAAGTAAGTGATTACCATAAGGTAAAATTTAAGGGAATGTCTGATTCCCTAGTTAATAAATATAGTCCAGGAAGTGTTACTCATCTTTACCTTTAAAGGGGATTGATGGGCCTTGGATGGACTGTCAGTATCTGCATTGTTGTAGAATTGAAGCTTTTTATTTGGGATCCAGGCCCGGAGTGTGGGTCAGGCAGTGGGTGGGTCAGGCAGTCCTCCCTTTTTTTGCCCCAATGGTGCCAAAATAGTCACAGTTACAGCTTTAAAATTCACTTGAGTCTTATTCATCTAAAAGTCTTGATTCACACAGAGAAGGATTGAGTAGTACTTTTTCTGATCAGTTAAATATAAAGATAAAATAATGTGAAGCTGTGCTCACTGTATAATCCCGGGGAGTTGAGAGGGAAATTTAAAGCTTAAAGCTTGCTGAAACTATGCAAAAATGTGCGCTCACTTAAAAATACCTGCAAACAAGGACTCATCAGCATTTTGCCAAATTTAGTAAGTGCTATTTACATTCAAACATGGGTGATTAAAAGGAGCATGATAACACCTTGACACATTTCCTACTACCATTACCAATCATGAGGCTTAAAACCCTTTTTAAAGCCATATGACTGGTAAGTACTGGTGGTGTAAAACACATTAGGATGCTATTATACACCTTTGAAACCCCTGTTGGTCTTGGGATGAAAATGAAGTACCCACTGAATATGGCATATGGCTCATGACTTTTTGCATGCATTTACTTTTCAGTTCTTTGGGACTAAGATCTTTGTGGCATTGCTAAACAGCGGGTTGGAGTTGTTTTCCAGAAGCAGCAGAACTGTGTATGAACATAATGTTGCACACAGTGCTTTATACATGCTGAAACTCATGTGAAGAAGGCCAAGGTGAGGAAAAAATCCTCCTAACTGTGATAAAGACAGCAGTATACTACCAATAGAAGATCTAACCCTTTGTTCTCTTTTAGGAAAACAACAAAAAAAAAAACATTTTCCTTGAGCTGAGTTTAGGTACAAAAACTATATAATTTATTTACTATCACATATTTGAAGTCCTCTAGTTAAGAATTTCCAAACCTCATTCTTCATTGGCTCTATATCACTGTTAAAGGTGAACGCATCCATGCATACATGACTTAGCTAATTATAAGTTATAAAAAGAGGAATACAATATTCATTAGTGATAGCTTTGCTGTTTCAGAAAATGCAGCTGAAATATTTCAGTTTTATCACTATAAACCACAACTCAATTTCAACGTGTTTCTGTTACATTGTGTGTTAATAAGGCTTACAGTTATTTTCTTTGATTCAAATGATGACTAGTATTTCAAAGCAAGGCTTAATACATGCCACATATTCATAAAACAGATGGAGCCCATATTGACATTCATTCCCATAAAAATGCTCTCACAACTGGACTTGCAGAATTTTAATTAGTATTAATTGCATATATCCATTAAGCCGTTCTATCAAGATAAGCCTGTGAATTAAAAACAAGTCTAGCACGAGAGAATTTTTATTTTATTAGCTGTTAAATCCTGTTAATGGAACATACTCCATTCTTTAACACAATTTACAGGCCTCAATAACAGTTACTTTGTAAAAATAATTAGTAAGAGGCTTTTTTTAACATTTCATTTGGATATATTTAGTTTCTTTATTACTTTGTAACCGAAAGCTATACGTATTGTCAAAATGAAGTAGAACAGACAAATACCTCTTTTAGTACAAATAAGTAAACCAATGAGATAAATCTGCAGAAATAAAATGGAAATTTGTAAGGAACTAATCTTGCATCAATGCTTACTAAACGCCAATCCCCCAATCTAACACTGCATTCTTGACCTATAGACAGGTCCAGCTCAGCCTCAAAGGAAAGTGTGTGCAAAAGAACACATCTGGGTAGAAAGACTGGCTGAGGACCAGGAGCCCAGAGGTTTTGGGGGAGGCCAAGGGATCAAGGGATGATGGTAACCAAAATGCTAGGCAAAAACAGGTTGGAGTCAGAGCCAAAGATCATACATGGGTGACAATAGCCAGGCGAGGTATGCAATGAGCTCAAGCAGAATCATGGTCAGGGTCAGCCTGAGGTTAGTCTAGGTGGCAGACCAGAAGGTCAAATAGGACAAGGTTAGTAACTTTGACATAGCTCGAGTGTGCACCATTCACATGTAAAAAACTAACATTAATACATTGGTCTATCAGGCCAATTGTTCCAATGGGGTTCATTTGTTCTCCTTTAGAAATCTGCATGGGTAGATTGAAACAACCTAAGAAGAACTAAAATAAATAAAATACAAAGAAAGAAAATAAAAAGTCCTAAATGTATGCTAATGACCGTTTTCTTTAAAACATTTTCCCCGTCGTTTAATATTATTATTAATATTAAACAGGATTTATATAGCGCCAACATATTATGCAGCACTGTACATTAAATAGGGGTTGAAAATGACAGACTAATACAGACGGTGATACAGGAGGTGAGGACCCTGCCCCGAAGAGCTTACAATCTAGTGGGTGGGGGAATTTACACACAATAGGAAGGGAGATATGTAGTGGTGGAAAGTAGTGATGGTTTCAAAAGACAGAAGAAGACGGGTAGCAAGTTTGAAAAAATGGGTTTTGAGTGCTTTTTTAAATGAGCAGAAAGTAGGAGCCAGCCGAATAGGATGAGGAAAACCATTGCAGAGAGTTGGGGCAGCTCTTGAGAAGTCTTGTATCCGTGCGTGTGATAAGGTTATGAGTGAGGAAGTCATTAGTAGGTCATTGGAGGAGCGGAGAGAGCGGCTGGGGGAGTATATTTTTTAGGTCAGAAATGTAAGTGGGACAATAACTGTGGAGGGATTTGAAGGCAAAGCACAGGAGCTTGAATTTGATTCTAAGGTGAAATGGAAGTCAGTGTAGAGATCTGTTTATGCTGCTGCTCTCTTCCAGCCACTTCTGTCTCACGTGCCATTTTTTCCACGTTTTTTCCGCAAATCATAACATGCTAAAAATAAAAGGACTGACTATGCCTGTGTGGTGTTTATCTCGACAGCTTCCAGTCTTCACCAGAAGTTTATCTTCAATAAGTAAATAACCTCCAATTTTATGAACTGGCCTATGCTCATTTTAAATAGTGAGTTCACAAATTGAGAAAGGGGTGGGGAGTTCTGCTGTCTGTTTGTTCTCAAATGAACAATATTCATTTGTAATCCATTTCATTGTTCTTTTTCCTTCTCAATATCACTGGTAAGGCTTGCAGTAATAGCAATCCTAATTTAATTTATCATTATATCTATATATCTGATATCATAGACATCAAATATAATTTTTAAGACAATTTTACCTAAATTTTAATGGCAAAAACAATCAAGTCAGAATGCAACTAACCTCTTTTGCAATCCTTTCTTGTTGTGACAATGCCATGTTGAACAGAATGAGACAAATTGGCTGATTTACCAACATAGCTAATAATTGTCACTCAAAAATCATGTAAATGTTTACAATTGCTTTTCACATGAAATGTAGGAAGATATTGTTTGCTTTAGTAAATCACCCTTAAAATCTACTTGAGGATTGATAACACATTAGAAAGTGACACCTGTATGATTTATTTTAGTTTTATAGTTTAGCACAGCCTTTCTCTACCTTTTCACTCCTGGGAAACCCCTAAAATAATTTTCAAGTCTCAGAAAACCCCTACTTCAACCATTTTTTCAGAGGTCAATGAGAATGAAGCCTCAAAAAATTGATAGCCAAAGGAAAGAACGCCCTCATACTGTGGTGGCTACAGCACCAACTTAAATACCTAAACATCATTTAAATCATGAAACTAAAAAAAAAAACAAGTGATATTGTCCACAGAACTATGGAGGCATCATCAAATAGTAGGTCAGTGATCCACAGTCTAAGGAAAATGTTGCAAGTTCTGGAGAAAACCAGGTTAAAAGTGGCTGGTCTAGTAGGAATGCTATAAAAAGCCTCCTATGATGATTACTTCTTACTATGAAATGTAACTGAACTATGTGGCTTGACTTCTGTGACCTTGGAATCCTGGGTGAAACACTTCATGATGAAATGACTAGGGCCAAAATGTCAAGGCAGGAAATCAATGTAGTTATGGAGCACCATATTGTATGCTTCTGTGCTCCTTTTTTATCTACGTATGCACTTATTTGTTGCTTAATCAATTCCTTTTTGTACGTTTTCACAACTGTATTTTATTTTTATTTACATTTATTACAATTCACACAAAATTTCAGTAAGAACACTTTGTCATGAACAATTATAACACTTGCATTATCAAACTGAGTAAATAATAAATATTATTTCATACAATCAATAAAATTGCTGATTTGATATACCTTGGTTCCTTTGAATTTTGGTTTTGCCTATTAAATTTACAAGGTAAAATAAAAATAACAAAGCAATAAGTAAACTGTAAATGTTCCATTTAAAAAAATCACAATCCACTTGATTTACAATTATGAAGGAAAAATACTACCTACCTGTAAATATTTTTCTGCCCTGGATACCAGAAATTCTGGAATGCCCATGCCCAGGATACATTGAGCATGTAATAAGCTCTGCATGTTTATGCCCTTCAGAACTGTGCACTTCAAAAAAACTCCTAGCCTACAATGAAAAACTGATATCTCTCTCAAAACACCAGATCAGGACATTAAACATGTCAAACCTCTCAAAACACTAACTTGGGATAAAAAAAATTATACTGATCTTAGAGCACTAATCTGGGTATTAAAATTTATTTCATAGGATTTTTTTCAGTTGCCAAGTTCCTTTAAGGCCCTGGTCCAGCAACAGTACTCACCAGACACTAGTTCCCCAATCTAATGCAACACTGCACCTAACACAAGCTCTTAATTAGGAGCCGGGTTGAGTTTCCCACCACACGGTTACCCCCAGGACTTAGTTCATAACATATGGTGTCTGGTGAAGAACTGAGGACCAGGAGCCCACAGATAATGCAGTACCAAGGTGCCAACAGAGACAAGTTCAGAATACAAAGCAAGAGGTCATACACTGGTCACACACTAAACTGTACACCAGACAAGGTACACAAGGCCAAGACAAAAGCAGAGTCACAAGCAAAAAGTCAATCCTACACTCGCAAGGTTAGAAACAGGCAAGGTCACCAACAGTACATCAGATGAATTCACACACCAGCAGCAATTCAGCCTAGCTTAACGCTTCAAAAGGCAACGGGGACTGTGAGCAGAAAGGCTTTAAGAGCAGGATAGAGTCAGGAACTTACCAGCTCATAAAATCCACTTCAGCTGTGCACAGCCTCACTGTGTGCTGGGGATGCTGAAAAGGTACATGAGGCTGCACAGCTAAGGGGAAGAAAGAGCTGCTTCTATTTCCCACTTCTTCTTACTGATCCAAGTGACATCACTGGACCGAATAAACAGTGCCACTGCCACTGCTCACAGCACAGGATCGCTGGCCCGATAAGCCTATAATAACAGTTTGTTTTTTTTGGGACTGTCTTCAGGGCCGGATTTTCCACAAGCCAACTGGGCCATGACCACTGGGGGCAGCATTTGCTCCAGCACTTATCCAATTCCTGTCCGCTATCATCATGGCTACCGTCCCTGACCCCACATGTACTTTTTTACTGTTGGCTGTTGGCTGTACCCAATTGTCAATGGCTCCAGTATCTTCTTGAAGTCATTGCAAATCAGGGAGAGCTGGTTATCTAACTGAGTGGGAGGTATTATGTAGGCTTTGGGGAACAGGGGAAGGTAGAATCTGCACTTTTTGCCATAAAAAACGTCCTATGAAAAGGCAGTGAGGGTGTGCATTGCACGAGCAGACCTGAACTTTATGTATGTGGACAAGGAACTCTCTCCTCTACTAGACACTAATATAGTGTATAAATTTATCTATATTATTACACTGGCAATTGGCTGATTTATTTTCCAAGGCATGTAACTACACAGCCACAGTCCTTCCTCACGATCAAATCCTCTGACCGACGTCCTCTGGATCTGATGAGTCACCTGGGAGTTCCCGGTGACGTCAGTGCGTGAGGCCCTTGCGTTGGGGGAATGGCAGGAATTTCAAAATACAAAATAACTGTATTGAATGCAATACAGTGGTTTTTTATGTCTAAAAGCAGTACATTGTCTGTCATGAAAATTTATTTTATAGTATATTATGATAGTATGAAAATAATGTTTGTTTAAAAAAATAAAAAAAAGAAAATTTAATTTATTTTTTATTTATTTATTTATTATTTTGACATGATTTTGTGTTTCAAACTTTATTATACTCATACTATTATATTATACTGTAAAATAATTTTTCATGAAAAACAATGTACCACTTTAAGACATATAAATCTGGACAGAAATTAACTGCCCAGGAGGTTAAATAGGGGTTGCGAAAGACCGACAAATAAAGACAGTGATACAGGAGGAGGAGAAGACCGCGCCCAGAACGGCTTATAATTTAAGAGTTGTATGTTAATCGTATGTCTTAAAGAAAGTAGTATGTGTGTCACTGTCAAAGACAGTTATTGGTAGGAGGGGGCAAAGGATAGCAAAAAATGTATATATGATCATGACTGCAAAGGGTCCGACCAACCCCTTGATATTTTACCTGGTGTACCAATACCAATGCTCCTTCTCCATATGATCCAGATAAATATTACAAAAATTGTCCTGATGCTAATATCTCTGTCTGCAGAGCCAGAGGTGTGGAACAGATCATGCTTGTCAATACCAGACAGCTGTTTAGAGAACTGGGACAATTTTTATTATTGCTGCCTCTCTTAAAGCATCCACTTCTAAAAAGTACGTAGGCTGGTATTAATTTGGGAGTGTGCATTTGTATTATAGAAACACAGGCATTTATGCCTTTTTGCTGGTCTTGTATCATCTGGAAGTTGGGATGCATATGTATGTACAGTATATACAGGTAGTCCCCGGGATAAGGACATCTGACATACGGACGACTCCTAGATACGAACAGAGCTTGCCTGCTCGCTGTGTGCAGAGCGGAGGCTGGAGGGGGTGGATTGCATGACTTGCAGAAGAAATCTTTTGTTAAACACAGCTGGGCTTGGGGTGATTTTAGGGGGATGAGCTCTTATGCAAGCTTTTGTAACGCTTTAAAAACCAAGACAAATTCTACATTTGTTTCTTTTTGCATAAAGTTATTAAATGTCTAGGTTCTCTAAAGGGTTTTTTTTTTCTTTGTGATTAACTCACAGTGAGGATTTTTATACAGTAACTGGCGCCTCACTTTCTAATAATATGTTGAGACAAACATCTGTCCTAATTTCATTTATTAAAATAATGTACCTGTTCTGACTTACATACAAATTCAACTTAAGAACAAACCTACAGTCCCTATCTTGTATGTAACCCGGGGACTACTTGTATGACTATTAATCAACCTAATATGGTTCAGTCAATTAGCACTAATTAAAAACTTTAATAAAATTACCATTATCTGCATTTATTATGTTCCACAGGTAAACTAATATCTAAATTCCTATATCCTAATGATATATATATATATATATTTATAAATATATATATATATATAGTATACTGTATACCAAAGAATTGATAGTAAAGTTTATAACAACAGACATTTGTTTGTCTTGTAAAGTAAAACTCTTGGGAACAATTTATACTAACTTGGACTTGTAATAAAAGTTTAATAATAATTTACTGTACATATCATGTGCATTATTTTTGGATTTAATCATTTATCTTTATATACAATTTCTTAAGTAGCCATATTATGATAACAACACAACCTTGAAATCCTTGAAGCTTGTGATGAATTCACCGGGTAAAGCAAAAAGTCCTACTTATAAATATTTATAGAGAAATATTTCAGATTACGGGCTCAGCAGCGAATGGTGCATATTATTTGTATTAATGTTTCATAAACATTTGTGCAAAAACAATATGCTTTACTTTGCTTCTAAGTATTAAGTAGAATTATTGCAGCATCTGCTTCAAATGGCTGAGTGCTCAAGCTATCCATGGGATGTCGTAAATTCTGTGATGCATTAAGATGTCATTAAATGTACCTTCTGTGGTTGTATCTTGATTTACATTCTCAGTAAATCATCAAGTTAAAATGAAATGAACCACAGTGTAATATGATTCTCTTTTACCTTGTGTCTGGAACTATACTATTCTTGAACATGCTGTTAGATTGTCTTAGTTCCCATTCAGCTCTCAAATTCCTCAGACAGAAAGTCAATCAATGCACACAAATGAAGCCGAGTTAATGAAGAGTACAAAATGGCTGGTTGTAATAAACATATAAAAAATATAGAATTTAGAATGTTGTATGATGCCAGCAGCTAACAAAAGTAGGCTATGACTGCAGAAATTACATGCACTGTGAAAAATGTATTCTTTTGCAATCTGCTAGTAGCAGTACCAGGAGGTATTACATATAAAAAGTCTCTCTTTTAAAGATGTAAAATTATTTTTATTAAGGTGTTATTGAACCCTTTTCATAAAAAATGTAATATGGCAGTATACTTTTAAAATTAAACAGTGTTCTTTCTTACGTTTGCAGGTCTTGGGTTATTTTCCTATTGAAAGTATAGTTCCAGTAATGTTCCACTGAACCCCATCATAGCCCCCCTTACAAATGCACTTCCCCCAGAACTTTACGTTAGCATTGCTGAGTGTGCTGGCATGCAAAACGATAACAAATCAAAGCCAAACCTCTCCTCCTTCTCCAAAGGAACTAAGTGGCAGCAGCTTCAGCACTGGTGTAGGCAGCTCACCCTAGGCAAGGTGGTTTTCTTTGATGTTTTGTTTACATGTCCCCAAACAGGATATTATGGATAGCAGTGCCAATTACTAAAAAGGAGCAACCCACTTTTTAGGAGATAATTGTGAATGTTTAAAAAAAAATTGAGTAAGAAAACTTAGTGTGCAGAATGTCATGGTGGATAACAGAACCATAAATGGGAAAAATAAAAGAGTTTAGCACTGCTTTAAGATGATGATTCAGTTAAGGAAACATGGGGGAAGTTGAACAGTGTAGTAACTCAAATCAACCATCAAGCTTACTGGAAGATTACTGGAATATGACTTTCCAGGAGATGATGAAGAATGTATAATTACAAATTTTCCTCCAAAATGCAAAATGTCTTCATTACTATACTGTCTTCATTCTTCTTAGATTGCACATTTTTCTGAGAAGTGTCTTCCGCTCCTGTTGTTTGTATCTGTCTGTCATTTGCAACCCCTATTTTATGTACAGCGCTGTTTAATATGTTGGCACTATATAAATAATGTTTATTAATAATAATATTTTACCCACGGCAATTAGAGCTTCCTTCAAATAGCAGAGGGTTCATGCTCCAGAATCCCTGGTCAACCTTCAGTGAGAAGTTTATATTTTACTTTAAAGTCACAACTTTAAATACACAAATAGCATGCTTGGTTTAAGCCTTAAAGCTGACATGGAGTCTGGGTGGCCAAGATAATGGAGAGGTGGGAGCATATGCCAACCCCCCCCCCCCCCATGTCCTACAAGGTGTCATACCTTCCATTAACCCTGGGGGTTTTTACGTTGACGTCAGTATTAACCTAAATATTTACTGTAAATAGTAAGATGCATGTTTAGCAGCTAAACATCTAAATATGTTCTACTACAAAAATAATTAGGAGCTGCTAATATCCTTCCTGTAGCACTGTATGAGTCACAAACTATTGTCCTGTAATTTTCACCTAGATGCTGTATATGTTTGTGTTATGATTTATGGGCCTCTTTCTCCTTCCCCTTTTCCTTTGAGTAGATTTACATTTTCAATTTTTTTCAAGTTGCACGTCAACCATGATGCCTGGGGCACTTTTAGCATACCTCTTATTTTTCTGTTGCTTTAATTCTTGCCAAAGCAAGATATCATCTAAAAAATTGCAACCTAGCTGAAGTCAATATTATGATGCTAGCATTATTTACCATGTTAATGTCCTATTTGCATATGGCTCTATAAATTGATCAACCACTTTTCTTTAGAAGACCAACAAGAATAAAGTCCTCCTTAAGCTCTATGGTCCTTTTAATACTTGCCACACGTTAAGTCTAACAGCTTAGCAAAAAAGAAACATATGCCATATGTCATTTTGAGCATAAAAGCAAAGGCAGTTTTGCTTATGGAAACAAGCAATTGTGTGAATCCAATAATAAACTCAGTATTATTTTTGCAAAGTTAGTAAAGACAAGAAAAATATTGAGCAATACCAGGGGGTATCATGGGCATCATTTGCAAAACTTGAAGTATTTTTTTTTTTATGCCTATAAATGGAAAGATTAAAGAAATAATTGGAGACCTAAATGCTATCTTCACTAGACTAGTTTGCAATCTCTAACTAAAAATTAAAGCAACCCTACATATCCCCAAAGCCAGAACTAAATGTTTTTTTTTCAATGTATTCCAATAATGTCATAAGAAATGCCATTTTTCATTAAGGGAGTTAAAGGTTGTGACCTTATTTGAATATCTTATAAGAATCCGGGAACCTGTAACAATAGTCATGAGGGGTTCTTACTGTTGCTGCTGCATTTGTTTTATATTTTTATGGTAAATACACATAATACATAATAATGGTCAAATTCAAAACGGTTTTCATGAACAAGCATGAAGCCAGGATATACTAAGGATTTAATTGTGGATTCAAGATTCTGGCATTTATCCAAAATCAAAACTTTGATTTTAAGCGAAATTATGTAAAATGTGAAAGAAACATAAAAATCTGATTTGGTCGGCTATCAGTTTTGTCACAAATATGTCCACCAGACATCTGATTGAAAATATTAAGCTAATTCTGTGATTTACATTTGTTTTTGCTAAATTTGCTCCTACAAATTTCCATCACAGCTAGCACAAAAGTAACATAATGTTTCTTTTTAATGTACTTTGTCAAGCTCAAACACAAACAGGTTTTTACTTCAAAGGGAAGGACTTTGGGGACTTTGACACCTTCACTCACAACTAAGCATTCTAATAAATAAATAATATGAAAAAGTGGTATAATGCGTTTAATGTAATAAATAAATGTAATCAATAATAAATAGATTTTTTTCCAAATTAAATGTGGCTTACATTGTTTAATCAGTTAAACAAAATACCCAGTTTGGTGTAATTTGGCCAAAATAGGAATTCCGTCATTTTGATGCAAATTAGTTTTGCCAAAATTACTGTTCATCACAGTGATTAGGTTAGATATATTTTTTATTCTTCTTCTTACTAATACTGATATGAAATCACTAAAGCAGTTATCTTGACAAAGAACAGTGTCATTTGTATACAACAAAAATTCAATTAACATTTAGTGCAATAAATTATGAAACATATTTTCCTGTATTTCCTTAACTGATAAGTAAAAAAAAGTAAAAATCTATTACAGCAGCAGGCTATTTAAAAAAAATGGTATGATTGATCCTTTATGATTTTGATGCTAATTATTATGTAATAACTGCATTATAAATTACATTGAAAAACAATTTGCAAAGAACCAAAGTGTACACAGAACATTAATCACAAAATATCTATATATTTAGTGTCAAATTGTTATTTTCAAAATAGAAGGGACAATTAACCAGGAGCTAATAGTTTCACAGAGGAAAACACAGAAAACTAACATTAATGAAGTAAACATTCACCGCAATAAATGGTAAGCTTCTATTGCAATCAGTACAATAAATCAGAACTATTCCATAACTGAAACATTACATTAGTTTATGATTTTAGTTTAATATTATTATTTGCATATCTTGTTTTTCATAACAAAAATAGTATTACATTCATAAACAAGTAGCTGCAGGAAATACATGACTATGCATGCTTACAGCATATTTCATGGTTACCCAATTTATTTTAATACCATATTGCTTTTTGGATGGCATTTCTGATGATAACATGCCCAGGGATTTACAGTGTAATAAACAATAACAAGAAAAAAATATCAGCTAGCAAAAAAGGTTCTGTTCTGGGCACATGAGGGATGAATAATGAATTTTGGTGCCTGCTGGGACTGAGCAGTAGGAAGCAGAAGGGATAATATGTTTGAAAAAGTTTACCTCCATCCCTGTAAAAATCTTATAGAAAGGATTAACTACACCTTAAAAATACACTTCCCACCAGCCACTGCACATACATACAGATCAGATCTCAAAAAATGTCACTATAATCTGCCTAGGACTAGTGCATTGTAAACTTTACTAACACTGCTTTATACCATTTTAGTTTTTGTGCTTGCTAAGGATAGACACACGTCACAAAGGAAAGAAAAGGCAGTTCAGCTTGTACAGATACTGAAAAAAAAAGTCATGGAATCATTTTTTTCCTGTCTTCACTTTGGCGAGTGTTGACACCTTGCTATGTTTTTGTCAGTAAAACAAAGCACAAGGATTTATATTGTGTAAAATTGTTGATGTCATGTACATATATAATTATAAGGATACCTCTCTAGATCAAATTTAAATTAGTTTATGGCAACCCAAGATTTGAAGGAAAATCAGTTTCAGATACCCCTTTAGGGTGAGTGTAGTTGAAACCATAGACGGGAGAAAGGAGATTTGTGGCATATACATGGAAAGTTTACTTATTCAAGCGTAAAAATTATTACAAACTAACAGGTCATCAGTAAACAATTCAACTAGACAAAGATCAACTAATGGACCCATAAAGGAGTTTCTAACAAAAAAAGGCTAAATCATAGTCCATAGAATTGTAATAAGTCCGATTTTCTGATGCATTTTGCCATAAGAATTCTTCGGGGGGTGTTCAGATGCTTAGTATGATGCCTAAGGGAATCAGTAGGGCCTTATTCATGATTCATGAGTGTCACAGGTTTGCTAGCTGGAGCTCCTTTTTTATGTGTCATTGCGTATATTGCACCCAGAATTGAGAACTTTATGTGATATGTGGCTAAATGAAAAGATCTGGTTCTCTTTACCATCATGTTTTGGATCAGCTTAGGGTCCTGGAGCATGTCGGAGAAGAGTTGGGTGGGTTCCCTGGCCACCAGGTCTTTGTTTTCTGCAAAGGTGCTTGTGTAAGCTAAGACATTGGTTTTCTGCCAAGGTTTTTCTGTGCAAGGTAGGACATGGGTTTTTGGAATGACTGACCTCTCTATCTAATATGGGGCTGAAGGCTGAAAGTGATGAAACTCTGCATTTGCTAGTTCTGTGAAAAACCTACTTCATCAAGTTTTCAATGATTGTGACTGTTATTTAATTTGTATGAGCTGATAGTGGTACAAAATTATGTAGCTGTACATAATTGCACAATAAAGCAAAAGAGATCCCTATAAAGTAGGTTCCTCTTTAAAACAGAAAAAAAACACTTACAGTATATCAATACACATTTTGCCTTGCAAAAAAAAAATAAGGATCAATGATGCATTTGTAACATTTTGAAAAGTATGGCTGTTTTAAAGGTATAAAAATTCCAGGGACTGATTTTAAAACCTGGAGTAGTCTTAGGAAATTAGGCATACCAAACAATTAATGATTTTAGGAGTGTCATTGTTAAAGCAGTAAAGACAATGCCCTTGAAATGTCAGTGCATTAAAGGAATTTATTTCCAAGGTTTTGTTTATATACTGTTACCCTATTGCACACATTTTAGGATTAATAGGGCAACTCCTTGTGTGTTATAATAACAGAAACAGTTCCTTGTAACTGACAAGTCCAATGTTAATAAACATTCAAGTTGTACCATCCAATCATGACACCATCAGTGCCTATAAGGTAACACAGTCACAATGACATTGCCTATATGTAGGTTGTTAAATGCAGAGTCCTTTGTAAAAAAAAAATGATCCCAATGGGCGGATAATGAAAATAAATCACATCAAGGTTCCAGATGTTAGCTGGATATCAGGAACTACTTTCTGAAGGTCAGTTTCTTAGTATTAATTTGAGGGAAACTTTTGATGCTTTAAAAGTCTCCTGCCAGCAAGAGTAGTAAGGAATCAAAAAATGATCAGGACAGTTGACTGAGACTGGAAGCTATACAGGCTGAGCTAAAAGGAAGAGTGAAAAAAGGGATTATTAGTAATATATAATACCCGATTAAAGTGGACTACAAGTTATATAGCATATTACAATATCAACCTAAGAACACCTACCTGTAACTTGTAGCAAAAAAAGTGGATGCTGCTGTATGCTGATAGGTGCCCACGCGATTATTATTATTATTTTTAATAAACAGTATTTATATAGCACCAATGTCACACTTACCTCTTCTTTGCTAAAGTGCTGGCATCTCTCTCCAGTGAATGTGGGCAGTTCTGACTGGCACTTCTACCAAATTTTATCAGTTTCGTCCATCCCGCCGGCCAATCAGAAAATAGCCTCTTAATCATCCCTGGCTATTAAGCTAGCTCAGACACAGTACTCGTGCAACGTGTCTCCACTAGTGCCCAGCCCCTAGCTTCTGAGCTAGTTCCTGTACACCAGTTGCTTGATTCAGTATTTCTTCTAGCTCCTGCTTTAACTCCTTGTTGCCCAGTCTGTTGTTTCCAGCCTATTCCCGTGTGCTGTTCAAATAATTAAGGTGGCTTTAACCATGTCATGGTTTTTGGTGCCAAGTAGGCTGGAGGTAGAGCCACACACACTCATTCTCTAAACCAATTTTGTACATGAGATATACGTCAGATATAGCTCAGCTATCGGGCTTAGGCAGGAATAACATGTCCAGAGGGTTGAACCAAGCCTTAGAGTTTCAGTTTCTTAAATTTCTCTGTTCCCTTCACTGTAGTTCCTTCAAAATTTAAGGAAAATCTGGATTCTGCAATAATGGGAGGAACAGGGAGGAGTGATTTTTAAGCGGGAATCTCGCCCCGACTCTGTGCCCAAAAAGGCGAATTGCAGAAGGTTCTGAAGAAACTCTGGGGGCACCAATTCTCAGTGCATATGAAAAGTACCCTGGGTCATCTTTCAGTTCATGGAGGAATCTGTAAAACAGGCCATATCATGAATCCAGTCTCTGATATATCTTGTAATTAGGCCCCCCACACTTAACTTGTTGCTGGAGAACACACATAGCCAGTCTAGTTCTCTTGCCTGCCCAAATAAATTTTCTGAAAACTGTCTGTTTCACGATCAGAGGTAGCATTTGTATTGAATACAGACTTTTGGGGAAAACTACCATCCTAAATAGACTGATTCGACCAGTATATGAAAGCCTAAAGTGGGAGAATCTTTGGTTCCAGCTAGGTCTAATACATTTATGTAAATATAGAGACATTGATTTCTCTAAGTTTATAACATAGCCAGATACAGTACCATACTGTGATACAGTGAGATTTGCAGGCAAAATGCATTTTTATTTAGCAATATACAAAAGCAGGTCATCTGCAAATGCAGTGATTTTAACTTTCTTATTGGCAATGGGGATCCTCTAATTTTATTGGGGTTCTTCATGGTACAATTTGTCAATTTGGATTTCTATTTGGCTTGCCATTGACTCCAGCTATGCTTTGCAAACAAGTTGATTAATATAACTAATTCAGACCTAAGTCAGATCTCTGTCAGATTAACAGTCTTTACTCAATTTAAAAGCATTTTCCCTGGTAAGTAAACTTACCATCCTGCAATGAAGTATATGTTTTGCAGAAGTCCAGCTTAGGTAAGGAATCCTTGCCTGGACCCAGAATTCAGGGAAGATAGCAGGTGATGTTCTTGCATGGTGACTATGGTAAATCATTTTATTTCAGTGCATTGACTTTTAGAGGGTCCTAATTAAACTTTAACATATATAGCAAATATACTGTGTAGCTGATGGCAGCTATAAGGTTAGACAAACTAAGTTAAAATACATTTAGCATTACTGCGCTGTATTATATGCAGTATCTATACAATGCAAATCTTTAATCAGGTCATATAACAGTGCCTCAAAAATCAAAAAATGTAAATTCACAAAACAAATGCCACTTATCCCATTGCATGTTGCCTGTTAACATCATTCATCAAGCATTAAGATGACATTATTAGTAAATTAATCGAGTTCTTGTTTTAATAAGTATTTTACTAAAAAGTGTATATTTACACATATCGCACGAATGAGACATTTAGTTGAAGTGAAGTGGAGGGTGAGCGATGAACCAAACTAGGACCGTAAACAAAAAGCTGGCAGCGTAAGCTATCACCTTATATATTTAGCTGCATCTGTCCTTCAAGTGGCACTGGCAGCACTCCTAAATTATCTTGACTTAAACAGAATGGATGATACATATGCCCTTGTGTCCGATGTTATAGCAGCCACAAATGCCAAATATTTGAAACCTGGCAATCTACCTCAAGATCCCTCTTGAGAGTTTACTACCCCATCTATTGCTTTTAGTATACATTTATACATGTAAAAAAGGAAATTATGATCATTTTTAAAGGTGAACTTCAGTTAAAAATGGTAAATTAAACCTTGAGGTGCATACAGGGAGTACAGCCACCAGCCTAATATATGTTTACCAAGTCTTTACACCAATCTAATCCAAAGAACTTTGTCAGGGAACTTGTAAACTGTGGTGAGACTTTAAGTTGTTATAGGCAAAGAATTTATTGCCATGTCAGTGGAGAGCCTATTGGATATATGGACATTCATCTTTGACTCAAACACTACATCCAATGCTAGTGGCAACCAACTGTTGTAATACTAGACAACTACTAAACAGTTAAGTGAACTCATCAGCTAAATAATTATTGTGTGCCAGACGGGTGTAGTGGGGCAGGCAAAGAAGGGAACGCCGTGCCCTCACTTTTTTCGGGAATGGGCGTGCGTGCCCACTCTTATTTTGCAAATAATTTTTTAGTGATCCACGGCTCTGACCAGTCCACCCCCCCTCCCCCCTGGGGTCAGGAGGAGGACCCCACAGGAGAGGCGCACCAGCCAGGTCCACAGACCATGTCCCCCATACGGCCTGCAGCCTCAGAGCGGTGGGCAGGTTGTGTCTCTTAACACAACAGGCTCAGACCTGCGATGAGAGAGTGGGCGGGATCTGGAATCATGACATCACACGTTTACATAGTACCGTGCCCTCTCTTCTTGTTTTACCACTATACCTCTGGTTCCAGAGTTTGGTGGTTTTCACAGGGGTGCGTCAAGCCAAGTGTCCCCGATTAGCCCTTCCTCCAAACCTAGCCATAGACTTGTTTTATAATCCCTTTAACACAAACCCCAATACATCTTGTTACATTCTGCTATACAATATTGTAATATTGTTTTTCATATAAAAAAAAGAATACAAATAAACTTTTGATGAGTTCCTTCTGCAAATGACAATTGTCTGGTTGTTAAGTGAAGTAAAAATTCCAATGTAAATACTTGCTCTGGATATGTGGGTTTGAAAGTCTGCATCCAAACCAGGCACCTATAAATTTCAAAAGCAGGTCAGCAATAGAAATCTACAGTAAATTTAGTTTGTAAGGTTTAACTATGCCGAGGCTTGGCAGAATATAACTCCGCAAAGCACATGCAATTGCATTATTGCTCTTAGGTGGAGACACCGTAGATAAAATGAACAAGCTTTTTATTAAACATGTAAAATAAAATCATTTTCCGGTCTTTGGCCAATGACAATAATTAAAGCTACGTACACACATCTAATGGTTCTAATCATAATCAGCTCAGGGCCGATATTGGATGAGAATCTGGCGTGTGTACAGTGCCCGTCGTCCATCGTCTGAAGGACCGTCCTGGCGGATCCACTGACAATGAAGGATCCTAATGCATACAGCAGAATGGTGCTGTAGTATAGTACTCGTTCATTCATCGTGCAGTCCTTAGTCATTGGAAAGGATCGTGAAAGGTCCTTTCCAATGACAACATTTGCACATGTGAATGCAGCTTTGCAAAACATGACAGACTTATTACCTGTGCAGAAAAGTGATGATTATAGAATTGCAAAAAAAAAATGTTTTTGCATTCAAGTTTAAAATTACAAATACAAATTTGTAAATGTAGAAACTACCCACATGATTTATTAGATAGGAGAATCTCTTTTATTTTAGCGAAAGACCATTAAAGTATTTGACTGACTGGAAAATGCACTTGTTTTTCATAGGTCTCCTGATGTCAGATTTCAGACTCTTTATGGGTTTCCATGCATGATTACAAAGCTTTTCACTGCTCTGAACTATAAAACTGTTATAGAGTGAGTATATAAAAGAGGTCATAAATATTAATATTATTTATTTACAATGTTTTGCTACGGTTGTGTGTGTGTAAATGTGTCTTCTCTGTTCACATAGATTTTTGTTGAAGCAATATGCAATACTTTAAAAGATTTCTTTTCATATTAATCTCACTTTGGCCCTTGTCGAGATCCATTTGTTTCACCGATAATATTGATTCCTATTTTTCTTTTAAACACATGAATGAGATGTAAGGTATTGTATATGCTGATATGAACTATACATACCATATATGCAAATATATACATGCTAATGCATGGATACTAATCATCAAAATGTTTCTAACTACATTGTTTGATAATAGATGTGTATAATTATTATTATATTAGGTTAATGTGGCAATCATTGAACAATATAATAGAAAACATGGACATATCAGTATCATAAACAGGTTATACTTAACCATTTTGAATCACATCTGACCAGTACTTGGTGAACCTCTGTTCTTGGTAAAGCAGGTTTTACATGTTTCATGCAGAGTACATTTACATTTAACTGAGAAGCAGAATAAGATTATCATTTTAGGAGTGTTTTTTCAATTACTAGCGATAACATAAAAAACAATTTTGTGACTTAATACATTACCATTTTAAATACAATTAATATTTCCTTTAATGATCACATATGCTAATTATGGATTTCAAGCAATTCCTTCTGTTTTTGTTTGCTTTTTTTAATTGAAAAAAAAACATTTTTAATTCTGTTTCAAAATATGAAATGGCAATCAAACTAAAATATGTAAAGGGCAATATTACACAAAAGCTTTTTACAGTCCAACAAATAAATAAAATTTTAGTACATAATTATTGCATCATCCCATTTTGAAAGTAAGTGTAATATGTTAAAATCCTTTTCTAGGAAAATGTGCTGTGCTGCTTACAGAACTGCAGGCATACTAATATGGGCCAATCACAATCCTGACTCTATTATTAGATCCCAGGCTATAGACAGCCTAAATTACATTTATTTTCCCAAATTTTTACTCTCATACAATCTTATGTGTATACTCAAGTATAAACCAATATTTTTGACCTGAAAACTCTTTTTGGAAAAGAACATTGGCTTATATTTGCATGACACCTAATAGCTTGTCTGACAACTGAATTTGTCTCAGGTTTGACGGATCAGAGCTAGAAAAGACAAGCAATTTGTAACACACTTTACTTGGAGGACACAGCATCCCAACAAAAATTCACAAAAGTTCATTTCCTGTAAGAGCAAATGACCCATCAAAAGTACAAAATCATTTAACCTGAAAGGGTGAAGAAAGAAAAACGGAATAGGCCAAGTGATTTCAATTTATTGAAAATTGTATTTATTCACATTTTCACAATTTTTTTGACCTTTCTGTTGAATACACTTGCCAATTGATTTGATTTTTCAATATAGTTAGTGTATTTCAGGTCTGCTGTATCCAGAAATGAGATCAGTTTCATTGAATTGGCTCTAGTTCTTGTGATACAGGTATCGGAATAGACAATTTTACAAACAACAAATGTTAACACAGCATATTATTATCAATCTTTAACAGTTCTCTCAAGAAGAGCTCAATGATTTAATACATGATCTAAGTCTGTCAAAACAAGCATCTAAACTTTTAGCATCAAGGCTAAAGGAAAAGAACTGTCTAGGACCAGAAGTTAAAATAACGGCTTATAGGACAAGAGAGGTGACACTCCTACCATATTTCAGTGAAGATGGAGACTTCATGTACTGTTGTAACATCCCTGGACTACTAGGCCATATGGGAGTACCAGAATACCGAGCAGAAGACTGGTGGCTTTTAATAAACAGTTCCACTTGAAGTTTGAAATCTGTTTTACTGCATAATGACAACTGCTATGCATCAATTCCAATTTGTCACTCAACAAAACTGAGAGAAAATATCCAAATGGTCTTACAAAAGTTTTCATGTCATAAACACCAATGGTCCATATGTGTTGATTTAAAAATGGTGAACTTCCTACCTAGACAGCAAAGTGGATACACAAAAGTACCCATGTTTCATCTGCTTGTGGGATAGTAGAGCAAAGCAGGATCACTGGAAAAAAAAGTGGCATGGCCTCCAAGGGAAAACATGAAAAAAGGTGCAGCGAACATCATTAACAAGCCAATGATTGACAAAGAAAAAATCATTCTCCTTCCCCTAAACATAAAGTTGGGATTAATGAAGCAATTTGTTAGAGCTCTGAACTAGAGAAGGAATCTTTGATGGACCCCAAATTGAGAAAAAATATGATAAATGATTCAAATTTCACAAGTTACATGACTGATACCGAAGCTTCTGCCTGGCACAGCTATGTTATGGTTGTCAAGAACTTCTTGGGTAACCATAAAGCACAAAACTATGAAGAACGGGTACAAAACTTGCTCCTAAACTTTAAAAATTTGGGTGCTACTATGAGTATACTATCTCCATGGCCATTTGCAAAAAGTTGAAGGAAACCTTGGCGATTTCAGTGAGGAACAAGGGGAGAGGTTCCATCAAGATATAAAAGTGATGGAAGTGATGGAAAAAGTGATGGAATGAAGAAAGGTATCAGGGCAGATGAGATAGACACATGATGGCAGACTACTGCTGGAGCCTTCAACGTGATTGATCTAATCATCAGCATAAAAAAAAATCATACAAACAGAGTTTTTCAACGTCTTCTTTGTGATTAGTTCTGTGAATATACTGAATATAGAATATACTGAGTATACTAAGTATTTCAAAAGTTTAATTTTGTATACATAGACATATCTAGTTTAATTTTGCTCAATTTTTATGTTTCATTAGTTTTCTATGGGTTTTCTATGAAGTTATTATTGAGGTCATTATTGAGGCAAAACCAATATCATATTTGGAATCTGTGCCTCAAACCTAATCTAAAATGACTTTAATCTGTTTGGCAAGAAAATGTTTGTTGACCATTGTTATCATTTTAAATATTAGCAGTGCCAACTGCATTATGTGCCCTTGGTTTATATTGGAGTAAAAGTAGTAAAATAGGTACTTCATTTATATTTGGTTGTGTTTTATTTTCAAGTAATACAGTATTTACTTCTTCCATTTATTATTGAGCAGACTGGAGTGAGCTAAGTGAGAGGAGTCAATAGGGTTGATTTACTAAAAGAGTTGAGAATCCTCACAAATAAACATGTTGAAAATTCTCTTCAATTATCCTGTCATGCATAGATTAAATCAACTGGAATGGGCATGATTGAATAATTAAATTACTCTTCCCCATATGTATTAAGTGAAGATCATTCATTACTTTAGTTTATTAGCCTTATTTATTTGAGTGATGCATTTTTCCACTCCCCAGCCAATCACTGAAGAGTTTAGCTTAGTAGTGTGAGATGAGAAATGGTTCTAAAAAAAAAAATTCTCACTTAGGCCTAGTCCAGAAGGATCTGTGATGATGTTGCAACTGGAATAATGAAAATGACCCACTGCAACAAATAGAAATCACATGTGGCTGTTCACATGGAGTGAAGATAAACTGGCCACAGGAGGCACAAGAACCTTCAGGCTTATCTCAAGTTATTCATAGAATATCAAAGTACACAAAAACCTTCATTTCGGGTGTTCAGATTTGTTGCATTTTTAATAGTGCTATAAAAGGGTGGCTAAAACTTTTACATATTGAAAATTTGTGGGGGGTCCACTTTCATCCTTACAGCCACAGCAGTAAAGACTGAATGCGAAACTTACAGCATCCTGGGATATATAACATGATGTTTTTGGGCTGCTTTCCTGGAAAGTTAAAAAAGTACAGATTTCATGCATGCACAGTGTTTGCAAACAGGTTAAAGACATAGAAATTGTTTACATGACTATCCTAAAGTTGGTTTACCAAGGTCTCAAACATATTCTATTATAATTAACCCTATTTCTTAGTGTGCTAATTAAGCCTAGTTTCAACATCCAAGGACCTAAATAATCTCTTATGGGAGTAATTTACTTTTAAAAAAGTAATTGAGGATGTATATGGTTCCTTTTAAAAAACATGCATTCCCATTTAAAATAAGAGCATAAATACTACATAAAAGTAAAGTGTTTGTATTGGGTTTTTAACTTTATTAAAACAAAAACTTTGAAAAAAATATTTCTGTTGTATTACACTCCTAAAAGCTTTTACACAACACTCATTAAAGACCTAAAATGACCTAAAGATCTATGAAAAAGTAGAGCTGTAGTTCATGTCCTCTCTTCGTATGTGGACCTAAGCTATAGATGAAACTAATATGTTCACTTCACTTGTTACAATACTAATAAAAAGGTGTCAGATATGATGCAATACTGATTTACTGTATTTCCACATGATATAGATCAGTGCTAAGTGGTCAGAGCCAAGACTTGCTCTAGATAACCAATTAAGTATAAAGGTCTAAAGAAGACATATCACAAAAGCCAAACAACTTAGTTTTTGCAAGCAAAGCAGACAACTTGGCACTTTCTAATTTATATACAAACAATCTGCTGAATTATGAATTAATGTTTAATGGTGTTAACAAATCAGTCCTATATGCATTTTCTTAATTGCTCTAGTCCTGTATTCATATATTTTTTGTTGCTAGCACTTTAGCAGTCATTCTAATTGGTACAGCATATTCATCAAGAATTTACTTTGTAAGTGAAAAGTTCTAAAATGTGTTATAACAAAACAAATATTCAGTAAAGACTTAGTTTGTCTGTACTTTGTTTAAACTAAGCTCCAAACATCAGAATCCCTGCTGCAACTCCATTACAAAAAACACTGTAAGCTGCATGTGGCATGATGATGCCTACAGCAACAGCTAAGCGGGGGCTCTGTATGCCAGCAGGTGTCCAGAACCTGTCCATTTAAACACCTGTGGAATTTTACCACTCTTATGCATTAGAATTGTTGGTGACCTCTGTACCAGGGGATATTTCAAGAGAAATAATTTAATGCAAGTGTTCTGGAGATTTTCTTAAAAATAAAATGAATGCCCGGTAGTCCCCATTAGTAGGCCATTTCTTTTTTGGCATTCTGAACAGCCATCTCTTTTGTCATTACAATCAGGTGAATGTGTACAGCGCTCTAGGCACAACCTATAAATCCCAATACTATTCCTAATATATGCAATACTATAAATCTATTTCTAATAAAAATCAGCCTATACAAATAACCTAAGACATATAAGTACACAAATTATTAAAAAATATAATATCCAATAATAGTGTAGTGTCCAAAATTTGCATAAAGAGCCCTTTGTTATCTACCAACAATGTGATATTCCTAAGCAACTTCATATAATATTATGTTTTAAACCAACACCTCCACCATGTAATCAAAGCAACCTTCGAGACTGGAGTGCTCCCCAAATCGACAAGGGGAAGGGTAACACTCTATGCAAAACTTTTATTTTTAATTCTCTGTCTTACTCATTATTGTTCCAAATTCTTTCATTAGACCATACAGACACAAAACTTTCATATTCCCACATAATGTTTTAACTCCTATAACACAAAGTTTTGCAAACACACAGTACCATCTTTATGGTAGTGGGAAAATGTACCCTAGTGCAATTTGCTGCAGGTTCAGCTAACATTAAAACGGCTGGTTTTGTGAGCCCTGGATCTGGCCTTTGCGATCCAGTTGGTAAAGTTCTCTTCAACAACAGCAATAATCTACAACTTCTACAACAGCAAATAATGTAAAATCACTATTAAATCAAGGTTAAGGGGTGCAAGGCTGGGTGCATACCTGACCATTGCAAAGCTGGGTGCAGGGATGCGAAGTGCATATCTTGGGGGAGTAGTTGTGAGCGGAGGACAAGAGGAACAGAGGTGAGTAGATAAACAAGTATGCAGTGATGTTTGTAGAAGGTACAACGCTAACCTATTTATTGCTGTGTCATTTGTTGGCGCTATATACCGTATATACTGTCTAATAATAATAATAGGCAGTGATCAAATGGTATAGGGAGGTTGAGTTCAGACTGCCTTTTTGGAAGATGGGTTTCTTGCTGCAGGAGTGTATTTTTTTTTAATTCTTTTCATGACGTTCTTCTTTAAGGAAATATTTATAATAACAAAATTCAGTTTTTTAAAAAACAGTTGTGATCAAGTTTTTGCTTGAGGCATTGTAATTGAAGTTTCTTTTCTGGGTAGCCCCCCTGCTGTCGGTGCAATGAGCTCACACCCAACATTTGCAACATAGCATACATAGAGTGTCCTTTTTGCTAGGGGCCTTTTCAATTTTAGGTACGCCTAATCTCCATCCTACTCTGGCTAAAGGAAACTTCCCAGTACTGATACTTTGTTTTGCATCTGGTTTTAGAGCCTACAGTGAATATGTTTGGAAATTCCTTCCCTGATTCATACAATAATCTGAAAATTGGATTCCCAGAACACAAGAGTCTGACCGACGGGAGTGCCAGAGGCTTCATCACTCCAAAATTACTTGGATGAAACTGACTGCACTCCCCGTGGGCATCTCACAGTTTCATTTTCTGTTTGGACATAAGGAAAGCTCACAATTTTTTTTTATATATACAAACCGAATCAGGATTTCACTAAAATTCTAATTAATGTTAACTATATTAAAACTTCAAGTATTTCACAAACTTTTCAAACCAAAAATATTTTATTCAATTATTTAAACACTACTAAAGTCTCCTATGCATGCATAACAAGTAATAGGTTTGGAAATGAAAGAGTTATTATTGCACCAGCTTGTTAAATGTATGCATGATTCATTTAAACACATATTTCATTTACATTCTAAATAACTACAATAGCAAAAGAAAACAACTAAGTAATGTGAATGATTGACACATCCTAAGGAAACACAGGCAATTATTTGAAAAACATTTGTCATGGTAATCATGTTTTTATATATCAAAACACACACCAGGGAGTGAATGAAAGCAATCTGTCAGTTTAAGTATTGTCATGCTGTATACGTGCAGATTATACGTCTGGGCAGGTGGCAGATTGCATTTCTTTTTACACCTTAGTGTACCTCATGGTAATAGAAAATGATTTGCCCTAAGCATTCGCTTAATGTAAAACATGCAAAGGTCCATGGAGAATAATCAATAAATTCAGTGCCAGAAAATGTATGCCATTGGCAGCAATTCAGTATATATTCACTCTATTTCTACCTTAAGAATCAGGCCGTTGGTCAATTTTCTAGTCTATTTCTTTCTTTCTTCTTATTTTTTTTTTTTTTTTTTGGGAACTGGAACTTTTTTTTAACTTTGACTCATTGCCAGTGTGGATGGTATGAATCTGAATGTAAGTTAGGTACTATTTAAATTTCTACAACATTTTTAAGGTTTTAAGAAGAAAATGTATTTCAAACACTATTATAAAATATTTTTAGGACTACCCCATCTCTGTGAAGATTCCCATTTGTCCAGGTCATTGTATACCCAGTAGTAGTTAATGACATTCAACTGGACTTTTTAAATGTTTAACAACTTGCATAGCCTTTCAAGCTGCTTCATCAGTTTCAACTTTGGTAGGAAATACCCCCAAATTTATATCCATGCAGTAGCACTTTTATCCAATCACCATGATACATGAGACTGCAAATGATAATTGTTCAAGATCAGGAGGCATGACTTGTTGAACCACACTGTTCTAATATCATAATCCTCTAATTGGTTCCAGAAAGTCGGCTTAGGTAATAAACCTTTAAATAAATTTTAAACTATTTTTCAAACATTGGGGATATTAAAATGGCACTGATAATGGAGAATAATTTAATGATCGGTGAAAACTATTTAAACCCAATATATCATAAAACATGATACTCCAATTGAAAAAGTCTGTTTACTAGAGTCCATTGCTCTCTGATAAAGTGACTATTATGATATTTTGAAGGTTCTAAAGAAACATTGGAATAATAATGATTGCACTAATCTGGCTGAAAATGTATTGTCCACTGGTATTTGATTCAGTAAAAGTTTTTTTTTAGTGGGTAAGGGCACGAACAGCTGTAGCATGGTTTAAATTGATAATAGGAATACATTTATGAGCACAACTATGACTGGTGAGAGCAGATTAATATATGTAATAGTATATTAGAAATTTGTTGCTACCTCTGTTGGTCCGTTCCCCTGCAATCTTTGTCCAGAATACGCACTCTTGGTGTATTCAATGGTGATATGGAGGGGGGGAGCTAAGAATAAATCTCCTGATGAATCGGGCTTAGTCTATGTGATGCATGCAGAGAACTATTTCCACCTAGAAACCCTCCTTAATGTGTTGTGAGAATATACCATTTAACAATAGCACCTATGAGGTTTTTTTAATATAAAAAAAAAATAATAAGAATTGTTTTATTGTGTTAAGTTTAATAGGTTAAATATTTATATTGTAATATGTTCAATGTTATATGTGCTGCGTATGTTTTGCTATATACTATACATATGTTTTGCTATACCCAGCTGTCAGGCATCCCCTGCAATAGAAATTATTTTTGGTAGTTTATTCTTTATCACTCCTAAAGGAGTGCCAAAGCTATAGCTTTTCTCATCATAGTTACAATTCAGTACCAGAAAAGGTAAGGGTGAAGAAAATTATAAATTGATGCAAGAGGACACTTCCAAATTAAAAGGCTAGTACCCTTCACAGCTTCAGTTATTCATTCATTTATTATTACTCATTACTTATTAAAACTTTCAATATTAAATACTTTATATGATTTCATAATGAATACATAACTTGCCTGGAGTTCTAGTTAATGTATATGTATTTCAGATTCCATAATAAAATGTATAATATATTTGCATGCAGCTAATAAATGAAATATAATATAAATGTTGTTGTTGTGTTAATAACTTTAAGAAGGAGTTTCATGGAACAATTATCACAGTTATAAATGTTTTTCCACTGCAGTTCCTTATTGTTCTACGCCTATTAATAAATAATATTTCCTGGTGCATTAAACACGGTCTCTGGAGATTTCAGTGACTTAATAGCAAATTGTCTATAATATGACTAGAGGTCATGCAAGTCAGCATAATGTGAAAGTGCTCTTCTTAGGTCCAATTCTAGGTGTAGGGTTGCAAACCCTACTTGAAAATGACTTCAGGCTCTGGAGTAAAAAAACAGATGGGACAGATTGCCATCACAGCGTGGTCCTATAGAAATACTGCCTGAAGAAATTCAAGCTTGGTATGGGATAGTCTTCATTACAATACCAACTGCTGACTTTCATCTTGCAACTAAACAAATGAAAACAAAAATATATCCTTAGGAAACGAATTTCACATGAGTTATTGAAAGGCTTTCGAAGAGAACCATGAAGAAAATTGTAGTGGTAAAAAGGGACAGCTAAGAATTTTGTGGAATGTCTTTAAATAAAATAATTTCCAACCAAGTCAAGGTATAATGTGCTCATTTTTGCTCATCGGTTATTTTTACCAGCATCACAAGAGAACTGCCAGTAAAACACATAGCTTGGCAATACTTATATCAAGAGAAAATTAAGATTTTAACTTGTGTCTCAATAGAATGTTTGTCATAAATAATTGGCCATAATTTTGGGCATATAGCAAACAGCATCCTGCTTTAGGGAATGCCAAGTACCTAGCACAAACAAAGACAGTACATGCAAACTACTCACATTCCACAATATGCCTGAAGTGGAAACATTCAATTACTGATGATATAATTGGCAACCTTTGGTACAAGTATTGCATTAGCTTATATTTAGGAAAAATCCCACAAGCACATACGCTGTTAAACATGAGTTTAGATGTGATTTTTATTCTAATGACAGTTCTCCCTTTTTAATATATTTACTTTTTAACAAAGCATTCAAACTCACATTGGGATTTTATTGCATTTTCCTGTTTTCGTGTCATAAATATTTTAAGGAACTTATAAAGAACAAAAAAGCCTACCCTGAGCGGGAGAGATGTGCCTAGTATTATGTAGGTTAAATTGTTCCATATTGGGAAATAATTATTAGGATGTTCTTAGCAAATATGCATGTGGAACTTCTCCCGTTTAAACCTCAGATATCTAGAGTGTGGAGTTCACTTTGTTATTGAGCTAAATCGTATCATTGTGACAATTTTAACAAAGCTCTCTAAGGACATCAGAAAACAAAATGTGGATGCCCATGAGTCTGGCAATAAGTTTTGAAAGATTACACAACTTTGTAAATCAATAATTTGATATTAAGGAAAATGATCTACAAGTGAAACAGCTGACACAGGGCTGATTACCTAATGCTAAAGGGAAACCCAAAATTTACACTGTGAGATTCTCAGCTAAGTCATACAATGTCAAAGTACATGCTTTTACAATCAATAAGAGATAATGCACCAATTTAAAGATTCATGGGAGGTGAGCCAGGAAAAAACCTTTGCCGTCCAAGAAGATCATTAGAGCAGGACTACAGTTTTAAACATAAAAGCAAAGACCAGGACCTCTGAATTAATATGTTGTCGACTGATGAGTCAAATATAAATTTGATTGATCACATAAATGGTAAACATCTTTACTGTATAGACAGCATTTCAGGGGAAGAACCTCATATCCATTGGGAAGTATGGTTGAAGTACTTTGGCATGGGGTTGCTTTGCTGCTTTTTGGCCTTGGCATCTTGTCATCATGTAGTTATTTATGAATTCTGCACCATATCAGAATGTGCTTGCTAAAAATGTAAGGCCATAAGGCTTAGAATATAGTATCAACATTCACAAACGCGCTTAATGGGTAGTCTCTGCTTAAGCCCTTGGTTGTTTAAACCTGTCATACTATGCCACATTCTATCAATATTCTAAGGAACTAACCGGGCAGCTCAGAGGTTAGCACTCTCGCCCTTGCAGTGCCAGGTCTCAGGTTTACATCTCGGCCTGAACATTATATGCATGTTTTGTTCCGGGCACTCTGATTTCCTCCCACATTCCAAAAACATGCAGTTAGGTTAATTGGCTTCCCCCTAAAATTAACCTTAGACTGTGGTAATGACATATGGCAATGGTAGGGACATTAGACTGTGAGCTCCTTTGAGTGACAACTAGTGCCATGACTATGGACTTTGTACAGTGCTGTGTAATATGTTGGTGCTATATAAAATAATAATAATTCTGATTAGACAATCTAGATGCTCATCTAGACTTTAAGTTGGACAAAACGAGCAGCTATGTTTTCTTATGTAGTATGGTTGATATTAAACCTGTGACTATTCTTCCCATTTACATTCCCCTCTTTATTCTACCCCAGGTATCCAGGTATCCATAAAAGCAGAGCTTTTATAGTTTAATACCACCATGTTCTTTCTTACTGGGCTGGAGATTTCAGCAATGTACTTCACCCTGCTCTAGGTTGTCTGCGGTAGTTTTTCTGTTGGATGCAACTTTTTTTGTAACTACTCCTTTTGTTAGACTATTGTGTGAACTAAGGCTGGCTGGTGTTTTGTCACACTTGTATCCCAATTCCTGACAATACTCCTATTCATCTGTATCCCATCACTACCATTTATGAATTGGTTAGACCTTTTACCTATTACTCTAAGCATCTCCTTCTCCTGATCTATCATGTTACTTTCCTGTACCTGCATCTGACCACCGTCCTTGCATATGCTTTTTGAAAATGTACCTATTTTGTTTTTGCTTTTTACACAAGATCTGCACCTTGACTTTTATTGTTTGAGCCCATTTTCTGGACTTAAAGATCAGTTATCCCATTCTTGTTTGGGGCTCCATAATGGCATATGTTAGAGGACTAGTCCAGCCGTGTTGGATTTGGAGTTGCAGGTGGCTTGAGCTAGGGATGCGCTTGTCTCCTGTCCTTTTGATTAGAAGGACATTCTTGATGTCTTTGCAACAGCAATATGACCTTGTCTACCCAAGTAAATTGCAAAGTGAGTTTTTTTTAATTTCTCTAAGCTGTTTTTTTCTGAGCAGAGGGACAAGGCAGGGAAATTTCTTGCCCACTTCAGCAGGAGAATGCTACTTTGCCTATAGAGATGCTATACTATTGCTTTCAAATAGGAAGTCCCTGGGTTTAGAAGGTATCCCATAGGCTTTCATAAATAACACTTCGTCTCGGTATTTGTTGCAGAAATTCATTCTAGTGCTTGACTTGAGTACCTTCCTTCCCTCTTTGGGCGTGACTTATTAAAGCTCTTCAAGGTTGGAGAGGATACACTTTCATCAGTAAAGCTGGGTGATCCAGCAACCCTGAATGGGTTTCTTCAAAGTCAATTGCTATTTGCTAGAAAATATTTTGAATCCTGGACCAGATCCATTTCAAGTTTTCGGTAAGTTTTATTTTTTTTTATTTTTAAACATGATAAGAAATTTTCCATGTTTGACTCCTACAGGCCAGTTTCATTCCTGACCACCGATGTTAAATTTTGACTTAAGTCTTTATACTTGCTTTTATACTAAAATTGTTTTTATTATTCATTCCTAATAAACAGGCTGTATCCCTGGTAAATCCTGGCCAAGAATATTACATTTGAAAATATTCAGTGCCTATATGACAATATTAGGAATGGTGTGCCTGTTTCTTTGCTTACAACTTGATGCTGTGGAATGTCTTTAATTTATGGTTGATTTATCTAGATATGGTTTTGTTTATTCCTTAATGAAATGGGTCATACTTCTATAACATAATTCTACTGCTTGTGTATGTACAAATTGCTGAATTTCTGGCTTGTTTACCCCACACAGGGGAACTTGACAGCGTTGACCTTTTTCCCCCCTATTTGTATGCTATAGCTATAGTTTCTGGCATTTAGTGTTGTTATCCCCAAAACTGTCAGCTTTCATGTGGGTTATATTGAGGAGAAGGCCAGTCCTTGTCATGTGGATGATACGGTGCTCTAAGTAATAGACCTACTATGTTACACTGGCTAAGTCAGGCTGTTACTTAGCCTTAGCTCATAAATGGAAAATATTAATCAAGTTTCCTTTAATTCAGGTTTGGTCAATTCATGTTTACTGTATCCATTTGTCTACATTGATCCCTTGGTATTCCTTGATGTTTCTATTACTAGAGATCCTCAGGAGTTTCAGCAAATATTTACCCAGATTATCACTTGCAGATTATTTATTTAAATTGGTACTCTATCTGAAAAGCTTTCATATTTTTTGACACCATCAGTTTATTTGCCTTTTAAGATATTTAAGAAGTTTTAAAAGTTGTTTTTTGAATCAGGAAAGAGCCAAGCTCTCTGATAAAACTCTTCTACCTAACTAATCGTGCTTGTCTTGGAGATCTAACTTTCTCTTGTTTCCATACATTGCTTCCCAATTGCCCCTCTTATCCCACTGTTTACTGATAACAACACATACAAACTTCAATTGTTAGAATTATCCATACCTTAAGATCCTAAACTGCTCAGTTATGAACTTCTCAAAGGTATAGCTGGTAAGAAAGCATTCTCTTCAACTGTTTTTAGATGGGCGATTAGGGAGAAGCTTTATACCTCAAATTGGGATAATTTTACCTCTTAATAGAATAATCAGACCCTCTCTGAGCTTTGCTAACTTCCTTAGTCAACTTTTTGGAAGTCTTCTTGGCTGTGGTTTCTTGCCCTACTGTAATTTGTCAAAGATGATTTCTACAAGCACCTTATAGTTGATCCTTATAAATGGTTGTTTTCTGCTAAAGCTTAACTAAAAGCACACTGTTCTTTTATGTTTTGACAGAGGAAACTGTGTAATTCAATGTTATAGGGAGACAGATCCAAACTTTTGTTATTGATGCTGCCTATTTCATACCCTATAGATTGGTGACATTTTCCTTGTCCAGTATTTCCTGTACTAAATGTGTAGCAACTCTTCTTTTTGCACATCTTACAAAAAAAAGGCAGTTCATGTAAGGAGACTCATGTAATTTCTGCTACATGGGACAATACCAATTTATGCCAAGGGTGTATGCACGTTTTAAACAGTACATCTTTACTCTTATTTATATTTTTATTGAATAAAATATTTAAAAAGCTACCAAGCTACCATGACCTTCAGATAAGGTCAAGTTTACCTGATCTGAAGGCACTGTTTGAACAAATATCTTATATTTGCCAGCTCAAATATG
This sequence comes from Pyxicephalus adspersus, assembly GCF_032062135.1. Classification (NCBI taxonomy): domain Eukaryota; kingdom Metazoa; phylum Chordata; class Amphibia; order Anura; family Pyxicephalidae; genus Pyxicephalus; species Pyxicephalus adspersus. Next base: position 88,368,736 of record NC_092860.1, read on the forward strand.
TTGAGACAAAAGTATAGGTTCATGTTGCTAAGGGTAATCTTAATTTCTTTCTCATCCTATTTCATATTTTTTGTAGGACTCAATAAACTCAAAAGAATGTAACATAGTTGGCCAGCTAGTGCTGCAGTAATCCTATCTGCCTGCAGGCACTGGTAAATTAAAACACTTTCAAGTTAAAATACATATAGATCCAGCTATGAAGCCAATCAAATAATCACACAGGAGAATTCCATCCTATTTAGAGTAACGTATTTCAAACAAAGTGGAAAACCTGGACATGATGTTGCATCCCCAATCTATTGCAATACAAAACCTAACAATCCTGATAATGAATGTGTCTGCTTAGATATGAAACAAGCCATCATTTACATTATTAATGAGTGTCATGTCATATAAGTCACAAACAGCCTAAACTACTTTAGTCAATCAACCCTATACTATCAGTCAGATATGCTCAAAAAAATAAAAAATGAAAGGAAGTTTCAATATAACAATTTTATCCACAAACACTGGATTATAAAAGTGTGAACTATATGATCTTTCAAAACTTTCATTGTCTTTGGTTTGGAATCGTTTTGTGGTATATAAAGCAATCTTGGATCTGCATAAATAATGTGCTTTTCATAGTATTTAAAAAGACAGAGAATTATGCAAAATTAAGCTTTATTTTCTCAAGAATGGGAGAATCTGCTGGTTTTAGATATGTACCAGCTACTGATATGGCCAATGTCTTCAAATATAAGCTATTCTTTGCTATGTTTTCCATTCCTGTGGAACATCTGAAAGAATTTACAAAGCAAGGTGCTCCATGACAAGCTAAGAACTAAAAAAAAAAGAGCCTTACAACAAAGATGGATTAAGGCAGAATGGGGAACTAGGCAGGTTAGCACTTTACCTTACTCTCCCTATATTAATCTGGAATACATTAGAAAAGCAGACCTACGTGAATTGTCTTTACTGACATGGTCACATCAGAAACCAACCACCTACAAGTGCAACCCCCAGGAAGTAACAGGCAAGTGCACAGCTTTGAGTAAATTACCTTTCTCCCTGGTTTACTGCAGGAGCAAAAAGTTTTTATTTGGGTCTAATGGGAAAGCAATTATCCATGGCCCTGGAAAGATCCAGCTCTGAAAAACACCATGACATATATTCCCTTATACAGTGTAAAAATACCTGACACCAAATCGTAAAAAAAAATATTTACCAAAAGAGACATAAACATCAACCGGATATACAATTATTTTGTTTTGCATAGTTAGGTTAGTGGACATATACTATGAAACTATAGCTCTCAAGTGCAAAATGTAGACAAAATACCTGATAATAATAACAATGATAGTCATACTCTCTTAGAAAGTATCAGAGACAGACAACTATCGTTTTTAAGAAGGAGGTAATTAGTAGTGGCTTAAATGTTCTCTCAGTATGGGTTTATTTTAATGTTGGGATAGGACTGAGAATGAGTGATGTGTTGTCACTATATAAACAGGCCTATAAACCCATAATGCTTTCTTTGCATTGGACTGGTCATTTAACAATAACATAAGCCTGACTTTTGTTTGTAGTATTGGTATGTAGCATATAATTTTCAGTATTTCCCAGCCTAATTCTTTAGACAAATCCCATTTATTATAGCTAGTTTATAGGCTCCAGTTGAAGTTTTGCATTAGGATTTCCTTGTCTTAGCTTTTTAGCAAGTCTTTAAAATTCTTCTATAATTAGAAATGTATTAACTGCTAGAGAAAATAACATCAATTATAAATGGAATATATAACCATTTACATGTATACCTGTTTAAAGTTTTTCCACATTTAATTTGTAAAGACTGGGATTACAGTTTAGTAGAGAGTACACAAAGTTAGTTGATCCCTCACCTTTCTCAGCCACAGCAAAACACTTTATGATTGCATTATTCCACAGGCTGGTTTTATCAAACTATACATTTATCTACCTCCAATTTCAGCAAAAAAGTATTCATATCTCACTTTTCATATTTCTATAAATATGCAATAAAAACTGATTCAAAAATATTTATCTGGTTGTGTATAAAATTAAGTAATTGATAAACAGTTATCTTTTATAGCACTCTACTAAAATGTCAATCCTAACAAAAAACCTTCAATATAATTATAATGTTGATTAAAAAAATAATCAGGTATATACAAAAGTGTTTGGCACATCATATTTGTTAGTCTTTCCTTTGTTTAAACCATTAGCTGTTTTCCATAAATAACTTGTATCTAATTACCTCATTTCAGGTGTTTTTGGCAGTTCAACAATGCAATGTTGCTGTCATACTGCATAACCAGCAAGGTGGAAAATTACATCTGCAGACCAGTAATAGTGATCATACCTCACTGTTCTTCCAACTGCTATCATTCCAGCTCAGCCGGCTATCCAAAGCTCTACCCAGCTGTCAACATTTTCTTAGCTGCCTCTGTGTCCTTACACCATAAGCCCTTTTGGCATAATGTATATGATCACTGCTGAGAAGATACATAAACTTGGCAAAACTTTGTTTAGGAAATGAAGACACCAAGAAACCCTGTGCTCATGCAACATGTTCAAGTTATTAAGCCAGATAATAGTTTGCAAGACAGGTCTTGTGAGTTGTTCTCTTTTGATTGATATGGTTAGACAAGGCACAATGGGCATAAGAGCTCCTATCTTGTCTTGTTTTAATTGAATGTGTCAGTGACAATTGAAAATCACTTGTGCAGCAGCATCTATTTCAAGTGAAACAATTGTTTTGAAATAATTGCTTTGACAAGTGAGCTGGCAATCTTTAAGGACAGTGAAATCTAAATCAAAGAAAAAGTAGGTAAATGCTTACCATAATCATTACTCAACATTGGAGATCTTTACATCCTCAATAAATCCTCAATTTTCCAATATTTCTGCTTAATTACCTTTTTTATATATTAGATAGGGACAAAGTTAGAATGCATTTAATTTTTGATAATCTTTTTAATTTAATTTTTATGTTTCATTATTGAGATTTTGTTTCTTGATTTGACCCTTGATTTGAACACTGAAAAACAAACAAAACCAGCATGTGAGAGAAGAAAGTTTGTGCTTATATTTACAGCAAGCAGTATGACAAATATTCACCGTTTTGAAGATTTTTGGGAAGCACTGCCATCCTACGCTTCTGAGTGCACTGTGGTTCCTACTGCCCACTGCCATCCCATTACAGAGCACAGTACTGGCATAGTGACTGGTGGGGGGAACCACAGAGTTTATTGGGGAACAATATACAGAACATTATACCACATTGTGGGAGCTATTGTTATTTTAGCTTTAAATATACATCAAACAACAGCATAATTTACAACATTTTTTATTGTTTATTCAAAGTATAAAAACAAAAGATAAAAACAGGGAACACACCATTCCCACTATTAAAAACAAGCATTAAATATCATTGCCTATTACTAATCTCAATAACAGAGCAATATGAATCATATTAATATGATTATTTTTTAAGGAAGTGAAATTATATTAATAAGATCCATGTTGTTCTATTATTGAGCTTGGTAATCAACATTGACATTTAATGTTTGTTGTTAACAGTGGGAATGATGTGTTCCTTGTTTTTATCTTTTGTTTTGTATGTGTACTTTGATTAAACAATAAAAAATGTTTTGTATTATGCTGCTGAACTATGCTATTGTATGAAATACATATTTAAAAACCAAAATCCCACCAACACTTTAACGTGGTACAATTTTCCTGTGAACTAATAATGCCTACTAGGTGGTGAAGTATACGTACATGTCCTATCGATTTACTATGGGACTATTAGTAACAATTGAACCAGGCCCATTGACATATCCTCTGACCAATAGAGGGAAACTTATCCGTTGGCTTCATTGTCCCACTGCCTGGGTGCTGCCTTTTTTTTAGGGAAGCCTGTTGCTATATACAGTATTTCCTTGCTTATATTTATATAACAACGACAAAGGTGCAACATACATAAGCTAGGGGAAGCTTAGCATAGTTAATGCCCCTGATTTAATAATGTTCTCCAAGACTGGAAAAGATACTCTTTCATCAGTGAAGCTGGGTGATCCAACAAACCTGGAATTGATTTCCTAAAAGTAATTTGCTACTTGTTAGCAAATGTTTTCAGTCGTCGACCGATCCATTCCAGGTTTTCAGGATCACTCAGCTTCACCGATGAAAGTGTATCCTCTCCAGTCTTGGAGAGCTTTAATAAATCAGGCCCAGTGAGTGAACTCTCACCTGTATACACATGAACTATGTCATTTGGGCCTGGCAAATCAAAATGGCTGAAGAACAGAAAAAAGATGATGGCATCTGATGGAATTGAGACATCCCCTGTCCCTTCTGCAATAAAGGATCTGCCTGTTAGCATTTAGTTCTGCTTTAAAGAGTATCTTTAGTTTAGGAAAATAGGGTTTTACAAATTAGGCAAGTAAGAGAAACTTGTTATTGTAGTTACTGCTAGTATGGTATACTAATAAAAGCATGCGATTTGTACATTTCCAAGGGCAACACAACAAAAGAAAATGTGATGGAAGTATTATTTTCTGTTTAAACAAAAGAATCAAGAAAACAATTAATGACAATGTTTTCAAAAACATGTTAAGAATTCTGACAGCTAAAAACTGGCATTTGGCAATATAGATATGAACTGAAATTAATAGGATAGATTTTCAAATGATGTTTTTGACACTAAATCTGAAAAATGTAATTATTGCAATCAGTTCTACAATTACAAAATGCAAATGTTTCAGGAATATCTACAAAAATAGGACACATGTTTGTTCTCAACCTGAATTGTAAGCCAAATAAACTTAAGCATTATTTAAATTATCAAAACGTATTAGAAATGCAAAAAATGATCTAAACTATTGTACTGACAAAATAGAACAATATAGAACTGACAACAATATAAAATCAGATATAAAGATACTTTTCAGACTAAACCTACTAAATCTTGATGATCACTGTACATTGCACACAAGCATTTCTATTTGATGCTCCCTTTATGGGGTCATTTTTTTAAGTGCTTTCACCCAAGATACAGCCAACTTTTATCCAAAATTCACTTATTTTCACATTAAATTAAATATATACAGGTACTCCCTGGGTTACATACGAGACAGGGACTGTAGGTTTAATTTTAAGTTGAATTTGTATGTAATTCGGAACAGGTACATTATTTTAATTAATGCAATTAGGACAGATGTTTGTCTCAACATATTATTAGGCAGTTGTCATTGTCAGTTATTATGTCAGTTACTGTATAAAATCCTTAATGTGATTTATTCACAAACAAAGCAAAAAAAAAAAAATCTTATGTAGCCTAGACAATTTATTAAATTCTGGAGCAAGCTGTGCATTAATATGCAAAAAGAAACAACTGCAGAGTTTGTCTTGGTCATTAAAGAGTTACAAGAGCCTGCAGAAAGTGCTCAGTTCTTAAGATCACCCACAACCTCAGCTGTGTTTATCAATAGATTTCTTCTGCAATTCAAGCAAACAGGGAAGCCCCGTTCATATCTAGGAGGCGTTCGTATGTCAGATTTCCTTAACCCGGGGACTACCTGTACAACAATACATATTTGTATCAAAAACCTATTAATGTACTATATGAATAATTAAGCAATAAATAATATACCGTTAAAATTGGTAAAGTTTCATATCCTAAATTTATATCAAGAAAGTGCACTGGAGTGGGTAAAAATTTACTCCAACTGATGTAAAGAGCTATATGTATTAGATTCAGCTATTTTTTTAGTCTAAACACTAGTGTTGGTGTTCGAATTTGTGTTGTCCCTATATTCGACCCGAAAATGGTGGTTCAACTTCGGGCAGACCTGACCTAAAAAAACACAGAATTCGACTTTGCGAATTCTTGTTTAAAATATGTTAAAAAAAAAAAGGCGAACTCCAGATGAACTCTTATTAGAGTTTCTCCATTGAGAGTTCATCTGCTGTTCAGTTCCCACGGTCACTGGGCTGATAAGTACAGCCCGGGGACCGTGGGAACTTTGCGGTCACAGCTGATTGGAGGAGGCACGCAAGTGCTTCCATTTAGCTGTGACTGCAGGTGAACTGCTGTTCCCTATGTGTTTTTAGATAGAGATTCTCTATCCAATAACACTGTGTTCTTGGAGAGAGAATCTCTATCCAAGAACGCATACTACAGTTATGCTAGGGCTGCAAAAGCAATCAGGGGAGCGGAGCTGTTAGCTCTGCTTCCCTGATTGCTTTTGCAGTTCTACACAGTCACAAAAATTTGTGACTTAGAAGCCTGAAAGGATTACATTTCTGTGTATAACATTTCATCCAGTCATTTTAGAAAGTGTCTGTGTTTTTTGTCCTGATTTGGAACCTGTGTGAAGAATGCCACCAGTTGGGAGATGGAATCGCCTTAGGTAACAGTTGTGAGTTGTGGCTGTGAGGTTTAAACACGTGGCATGGTCTCCATAGAGGTGTTCTTTTGGATATCAGTATGTGAAGCCATTGTGTAGGCATGCTGCACATTATAGTGTTCATGTAGCCCTTTCTTTATCCCCATTTACTGACAGGAAATAAAGTGGGCACAAGATGCATGCTGCAACCTCTAATGCTTGTTGTATGGAAATGACAGTGTGACAGAATGAAAGGCAAGAAAAGAACAATCTGCAAGTGTGCAAAAAAAGGCAAAAAAGTTCAGTTTTATTAGTAATAAATATATGTATAATATATATAATGTATAAAAATGTATAATTACAAATCAATATGGCATAATATCTTTTACATTTATTCCAGAGCAGTGATTTTGACAATAGTGATGAAGATGATAATGATCAAAGCAATAATAATAAAAGCAATGACAACTGCCTAAAAAATTTTAGGTTATCCCTAAACCTCCATCTGGTGGCCACTGGCTGGTTGTAGGTAAAGTCTTGTAACACTAACAAATTGTAACACTAACTAATTAGGAGGCGACACACAAGGACAACTGGGAAAGTATAAAAGGCTAAATGTTTAGTTTGAACATTTTGGGCTTTATTTATTAAAGCTCTCCAAGAAGGAGACCATCATAGGAGGACCTAAGTGATCCAGCAAACCTGGATTGAATTTCTTAAAAATAGTTTGCTATTAGTTGGGAAAAATTTTCAATCCTGGACCTGGTCCATTCAAAGTTTTCTGGATCACTTAGGATCTCCCTTAATAGTCTATCTTCTCAGTCAGTATACTTGGGTACATTTGGGTATAGTGGGTAAATTGATATAACATAATGCACTACTGTAAACAACAAAACATACAATGATACCCCAATAATTCAGAAATCTTTTAGTATGCATCATCATATCATCAATGATTCAGCAACATAAAGTATAGACGATTGGGTGCCCATTTTATATTATATACACACACACATTTATACTCTTAGATTGTAAGTTCTTCTGTGCAGGGTCCTCTCCTCCTCCAGTGTCACTGTCTGTCTGTGATTTGCTAGCCCTATGTAATGTGTTGGCACCATATAAATAATGTTTATAATTAATAATAATCATAATATATATTATGCTGAATGTAGCTGCACAAAAACGAATCACATGTAAAAATATACCATATACCATAACATGTTTAATAAAACATAAATTTAATACATTTAGAAAAAAAATGGCTCCGTAATAATTCTTCATCAAACAACACTGAATTTTATATAACCCAAAACAGTAACACATAACTCCAAATGTCTTTTCAATGTCATCATGCAGCCTGTGATTTAAAAAATTAGTTTTATAGCAGCATACCCATCTTTAGATGTGGTGTCTGATTTTATTATTGTTTGTCATGTTTTTCGGCGATCATTAGGTGATCCTGACAGTTATATGTTTCCTGTTCTAGGAATACTTACTGTACTATAAGTACTAGTTTTTTTTGTAACTAAATAACTCCATGTTTTCACCTCATATCAATAGTTTTTAACAAACATTTTTTGATAACATTGATAAAACAATGCAGAACACACAGGACTAGGTACAGAACTGAATTTTGTCAAGATGGACAGTTTTTATTTTAAACTTTATTCAAAGAGTTTATGACATTAAAAAGGAGCAAACAGGACTAGTTCATTATTATACTTTATGTTTACTGTAAAGCACATTTCAAACATTTACAATATAAATCTGTTATTTTATTTTAGGAACATTTATGACTAATACACTCGTTACAGGTTATTGAAAGTTGTATCATATATAGAATGCAATGCAAATACCATTGCCTTGCTACATAGACTTTTGCATATTAGCAGTGTTGTAGGTCCTGTCATAGACATGATTAATAATTAAATGTCTGGGTCTATCTTTGGTGTTCAGTTATTCAGCATGAGTGTTATCTGATACATATACCATTTACTTTAAGGAAATGCAAACCCTTACACAAATTGCATACATACATAATATTGGTGTGACATAATGCAAGCTAATATTAGCAAACATGGCAACTGTCCATACAAACAAAGAAGCTGGATTCAATTCATGAGTCCTTCATCTCTTATCTAAAATTTTACATTAAAAAGAAAAGAACAAAGAATACAAAAAGAGACAGAATAACAAATAAAGTCACAGAGCCACACAGGACCAATTCAAAGACAACACAAAATGTATTAAAATGCAGTAAAAACAATAAAAATTCAGTCATCTTGAAAAAGGAGAATCGTATCTGCAATAAAGCCAGTCAATAAAGAAGCTCTCTCATTTAAACATCAAATGCACATTGTTTTGCAACACCTGTTATTCAGCCATAATAGCTTTCTTAACCTGTCAAAGTGTTTAAGCTGAGGAAAAGAAATGGGCCTCCAGCTGTGCAGTTCTGTGCAGAGAGCTTGTGCAAAGCGATATTAGTTTAATGAAATGTGTACAGATTGTAATTGTGGTAATAAGAGGGCAATTCCCTGAGGTGCAGTAGGAAGGCAGTAGATGCAGTCAAGCACAAAACAGAAGTTTCAGATTTTGCAGAGAGAGAGAGAAAAAATGGGGAGCACGGTGCAGAGATTAATGCAGCGTAAGCAAAGGTGCAATGTGATAATGAAACACAGTGACACACCACAAATTTGAGCTAAGCTTGAAAATGTATTGCTGCACCAAAATCTTTATTTCATGATAATATTAACCTATCATGTGTTGCAAAAAGGACCTCTTGGTTATTTGCTTTGTGCCTTTTTCCTAGCCATGACTCTGTACACAGGGGTGTTTGCTTTTTTGATTATTATGCTGTTAACCAGGAGGGATTTGTTTATAATTTCTGCCTTTTACAGGTTTTCCTAGCTTAGGAATTGAGTGTTTATGTCTGCTACTGTTAATGTATGTCCTATAGACAGAGTGGGAAAGACAATATCTGATTAAGGAATATTGACCTGCTCCAGCCAATCATTGAGTGGTTTCCACAGTGGTCAGACATTGGGGGTAAGAGGATAGCTATTTGTTGTGACCTTATGGAAAAGAGTTGAAAGTTGAAGCTTAGTCTTTGATTCTGGGCTTGATGTTTGGTTAAGCATTGCTATTGGGTTTACTAAGGAGCATGAGGCCCAGATCCTAGCCAATGCTTATCCAGATGGCAAATTCCAAATTTAGCACTGTAGTTTTCAGCTATGGACAAGTCACTGTCAAGCTTTAGGATACTAATCCTAGTTACCTCCAGATCTTAGGTACACAAAATGATGGCATCTGGCCAACAAGGATTGGTGGAGACACAAGGCAGATAGGGCTCAGTGAGGGCAATAGCATCAAGCCAAGCTGGTCAAAACACAAAGCTAGGATCAAACACAATAGTTTGCGGTCTAAAGTCAATCTGAGATTTGTTTAGGGAGTACTCAATCAGGTCAAAAAAAGCGAATGTTCAAAACAGGTATCAGTCCAGAAAACACATATTACAGTAGTTATTCAAACACTATCAAGGGCAGTGCAGACATGTTTAAGATGACAACACATAAGTGACCGAAGACAGGTTAGAAAGTCCTGAGAAGGAGCATCTTTTTTGGCAAGATGTCTACTAAAATGTTTGTGGGAGGAATATCAGATATTTGCACAGAGACAGTGGGCCTGATTTATAAAGCTCTCCAAAGGCTGGAGAGGATACACTTTCATTAGTGAACCTGGGTGTTCCAGCAAACCTGAAATGGATCTGGTCCAGGATTGAAAACATTTGTTTTCAATAGTAGCAAATTACTTTTAGGAAATACATTCCAGGTTTGCTACCACTAAAATAAATATTTAAAGTTGTATGGTTCATAAAGCAAAAACAGTTATTAGATCATATATAACATTCTCTTTTTATTTACTACAGTGCCTTTGTAGTATTGTTTTTTTCTGTTCAGTTTCACTCCCCAACATCTACCATGTTATTTGCTTGTGACTTTTACAAAGCTATTCATTTACCTTAACTTAGCATTACAATGTTTATCTTTGCATACATAAAATACACTAATTGGTAATATTCTGGTTACATTTAGCCCAGATTCCTTGGAACATTTTTTCTTAAGTTATTCAGCCTAGAAAATAAAATAATTACAACTTTTTCTACTATGTTTTAAAAATTTGATTCATGGTGTAATGTTTGTTATATCCTTTGGAAACTAAGAAATATTGAAAAAACAAATTGATGTCTTACAAAAACATCTAGCTCATTTTGAATACATTGCAACGCATCAGCAAAGTATATTTATTACAGAAACTGTTAGATTTTATTGCAATCTACCAAGTATTAAATTAAAAAAATGTAAATATGTCGGGATATAGCCCACACACACATTTATGCATATTGTGGCAGAACATGTCAAGTGAGACCTTAAAATAAGAATGAATGAAATAATAAAAACCTATTAAAAATGAAGCATGCAATTTTACATTGCCTTAAGCAATAGTCCTCACAGATGCACACAAACCAATCATTAACTGGTGTTACCAACTTTTTTGCCTCAACCAAAACATGTTCATATTTATCCTGGTTGTTATTTTTCTTTTCCGTCAACATTATAAAGTATCATATAAATAAAATACAAGCACTGTTATTAGTATTTTATTGGGCCTCCTAATCGCTAACTACTAAATGTATTTATTTTAGAATATTACATACATATTTTAACAACTGTAGCACCAATGTATTTTTATACTAAATCATTTTTTGGATTTTTTTAAATCAAAAACAGAAATTCATATGATATATTTGATTTTTTAGCTTAGGCACAAACCCACATTTTGTGAAACAATTAAAGTGAAACTAAAGTTAAATGCCAGCATGTTCTTCATTTCAGAAGTGTTTTTTATACTTGACATGATGAATGCACAACTTCCTAAATACTATTAACATTGTAGAAATTTATAAAAGATAACATTATGGTTCAAAGATCAGACATGCTCTTGAAGTGGTAGAATAATGTTTCAGAATAATTCACTCCATGGGTCAGTGGAAGCCACTAACTGGTACAGGTATTGCAATGTAGGTTCTCCCCCAGAAAGTCTTCTAATAATCCATTTAGTTCATTATCTTGTAAACAAATAATTATATTTAGCCCCAGCCTGTGTAGATACACTTCCATTTCAAATGGCAATGCCTAATTTACTCACAGAGGATAAGTTCTCTCTGTCTTACTACCACCTCAGAACTATTCAGAGACATTCAGAGAATGAAGACCAGTGGTTTTTCAGAATAAAAAACCCACAGCCTCCTGGAATAGATACGTCATGCATATCAGTAGGCTGTGGGCTGCTCCTTCTGCCCATGCCTGATGTTTCGAGCATACGCAGAAGGGGCTTCCCTGAAATTTCAAAAAAGTGCCAAACGTTTGTTTACTAAAAATTCCCCTTTAAATCTAAATGTGGTCAAATCAATTTACAGAAAGAAAAAAAAAATATTGATACTGTTTGTGATATAATTATTTTGCCCCACTTTACTTTACTGTACTTTACCCAAAGATACTACATGGTCTGTAATGTTAACTGCATGAATTAATTTAGTCTTATGGTGAGAATGGAACTGCCATAATGTCTGCAACAGTAGGGCAAAACCTTACCTACATAATCACTGAGAAAAAAGGCCAATATACATTTAATCTTATTTTATCAAAATCTTATAATTTTTATTAGTATGTATGCATATAATAGAATTTTTTTTACTGACCCGATACTCACACTTGAAACTTGAACTCAAAATGAAGTAAATTGTGGATCAACAATTTTGTAATTCTAATATCTTCATATTTTCTTCTTTTTCACTTTTTGGAGCTGTTATAAGAAGGCAAAATATTCCTCATTCTTATCTGAAGAAGCATATGGTGCTATTCTTTGAGGTTAGATTAACCATTCATATGCAAGACAAAGACAATACAAGGTTTGGCAGCGAGTCCAACATAATTTCCTCCATTCAATTTGACTAAAACACTCAGCCAGACTACTTAACATTTCTTTTGAAAACTGTAACAAAAGCAAGAAATACCAGATGAACTTCGGCTAATAAGTCATGTTACAAAAATAGTTGCTTACCCAACTGCATAAGTTGAAGACACAGTATATCAAACTACACACTTTCTGTTTATAATAAATTAAAGCACATTCAAAAATAACATTCTGGTCATTTCTTAATAAAGGCCAATCCCAATATCCTATTAAAAACATTATCTTAGTTTTTGTAAGAGTTGGAAACCTTTGGCAGAATGTTTGTTACCATTAGTATTTCCATTGGTGAGACTGTCACTTTGTTTTATTTTCTTAAAAAATGGTATTACAGGGAAATTAAGAAAAAAATCTAATTTCCTAAGATACAGAAAGATTGGAGAAATCTCTATAATGGAAATGCAAACAGAAAGTATACCCTGATGGACCCTACCTAAAGTTGTAGCACAACAATAGCTATAGCAGCCCAGCAGCTTAAGGAGTGGGGCCCCAGAAGAGAGAATGCTGAGGCAACACATTCATGTATGGTTTGTTGTATACCATCTGGAAAACCAATTACAAGCAACCTTTGCAGGTGAATGCTGCCTGCCGCGTATCTAGTAGTAAATCTGCCAGTGTAAATGGTAATTTGGAAGATATCTGAATAACATCCAGCAATATTCAAACAATAATAAAGTTAATAGAAAAAACCTCAAAATCTTGAAAATCATTTGGAATGTTAATTTGTAAATATTCAGAACTGTGATCAACATAACAGTACATATGTTAGCTGTGTTATTAATTAGAAAAAATTGTAAAGGTTTGAATCAAAACACTATTTGGGAGATTCATTCACTCTTTTTGTTCTGGCAGCCAGTATCATCAAACAAGAAAATGGCAAGTAATCTAACAACATTTTTTTAACTGCTGCTAATGTTCATTTTCCCTCACCCATATACAATTTTTTCCAAATTTATAATACCTACTCAAGTTCTGAATCAGGAGCAGGACCTTACATTCAAATATAAGGCAATATTAGCCTTTTTAAATCAAGATTTAAACTTCTAAGGGATTTGCTATTCTATTTGAAATATTGCTATTAGATTTGAAATATTGTTACATTATCTTCTCTTCTTGAAATTTTCTCCTTCAGAACATGTTTATTAGGTATGAATGGGGAAATTTCATGGACATTTGCGTAAAATTACTTTGTAAGGAAAATCTAATTTTCAAGAAAAAAATCTTTATAAATATACTTTACAAGGGATAATTCACTTAGCTTCCTAATTGTGACAAAAACAAAAAAGAGCACAACACCAAATCACATGAAAGGAAATGATTTTTACATGAGGGAATCACTCTCTATTATAACTATCACTATCACTAGGTGATCACTATGGTTTTGAAACAATTTTCTCTAAATGTAATAAATCTGACATTGATAGCTATATGAAGTGTAAAATGAACAGATGCGATAACAATGACATTGATAATAATGATTACTGTGGCAATAAAAAGAATATTTATTAAGGCTAGTCTAGTATAGCCATTCAAGCAGATCTCCATGGCAATTTTAGGTATGGACATAATGGCATCCACAGAGAGCTAGTCCAAGGCTTTTCTTTAACTCCTTGCCATTTTCATTGAGGCTAAGCACTAGAGAAGTCCATTATCTCACTACTGTGTTTTTAATCAAACTGACAGATCGTGTTGACAGGAGTTGAGGAGAGTGGTTTGACATTACTAGAAAAATAGCTTCCCTGTATAAGTTACTTACAAAATGATACCCAGTTATGATATTGTGTTCTATAGAGACAAAAGCAAAAAAGAACAAAAGGATCATTCTGCATTTGTTGTGCTGTAGACAGTACATTTAATGCAATGATGGTGCCATTCAAACTTTATTAAAGCCTGAAACTGAAGAGCTTTTTTATACATATTTTACTGCTAAATGTTCATTTAATCTAAAGTATATGTTAGCAGAAAAAAATCAATAACGTATATGCATTACAACAGCTTTATATTGTATAAACTTTATTTGTTTTTTAAGAGATATTTTAGTTTTTTTTATATTGCTTTTAATAAATATGCCATACCATTACAGTAATCACTGCATATCATGTTTAATGAGCACTATTGCTCAAAAAGGGAAAGTATTTTTACATCTTTGTGTCTACTCCTAGACTTACTCTTTGAATAAAAGTACATTGGAGATTTACTTGGTTTATGCTGTACATGAAACAAGTATATGCAGTATTTGTGGTATCCACGGCTGTTTATATTGCACTCTATACACTGATAGTGAAAATAAGAGCAAATAAAAATTTGAAAATAAAACTAAATTAAAAAAATATATAATTTTAACATAAAATATGTTGGTCTCAATATATTATACAGTATGTAAATGGTTTGTTACCTTGTAATTAAAACACACCTGTGACCAGACTATAGACGTGTTATTAGATTAAATAAAATACCTCTTAAACTGCACGTACTGTGACGTAAATAATCTTTAAAAACCACAAGAGAGAGTTTCTAACAGCTTAGAAACACCTGGTCTTTGTTTATATTAGAAAACTGGTGCATTTATTGCTTATTCATAATGTGTACATTCTTAAATGTGCAGATTTTGTGCAAAGGTTCACTTCAAATTAAGCACTCACAGATGCTTAAATGGTCAACCTACAGTACACCTATAGAGGGGCTTACTTAAAAATTTTGTTTGCTTAAAAAAAGTGCATGCCTTGAAGCCATTTATTCACTTACTACAGCCAAAAATCATACTTTTTGACTTCATATCCATTTTATAAAAAAAATGTTTATTTGCTATGGATAGAGAAAAGATAAATTGAAATATTTTCTTTTTATTCTGTTTTGCAAGTTTTCACAAGTTAGAAGGAGGCAGATTCCTCACAACCAAGCTTCACCCCTTGTGGACTGGCTTGCTTATTTATCATCTAAATCACAGGGAGATGTAGACAGTAAACCTGATACATTATACTGTAGCCATGTACAGATGATATGCCTACATGCTAAATTGATATTTTCACCAGCCAGCTTAACTCTTCCAAAGACACAGAAGACAGATTGTACTTCCAAGAAGTGCAGTACATTGAATACAATACAATGTTGTAAGTATCTCCAGAAGTGTATTAGGACACTGGTTTACTAATCCTTGTCTGTAAGATGTCTGACTGAAAACTGACTAACATAAGGAGACAGGGAGTGTGCTGTACTAACTAGTCACAAACAGGAGGGGAATAGGAGAGCAGCATACCAAATACAAATAAACAATGAAAACCTGGCTGCAGCATAGAAGTCTTCCATTCCCTGTTCTAAACTTATCAAAATTGGTTAATCTTTAATTATTTGCACGTTCCATTAATAAATTAGTGTGTATATATGTGTATGAACCTTTACATTTTTTGATTTACTTATAGAGTGTCTGATTATAGATTGATCTTTGGTTTCCTTTTTTTGGTTTTCTTCATTGGTTTCCTTTGTTCTTCCCTGTTAAAAGCTAAAAATAATTTAGAATTTTAAAAATACTAAAAGCTCTTAATATATGAAAATGTTTGCTGCCCTACAAAACAGTAACCTATGAAATACCAATAAGATTAACATGAAAAAATACATCCACTATGTGTGATTTTTAAACATTTACTCAAAAAGGAAATGAGTCATACGTTTTAATGATTTCAGCACCTTTATGTAGGCAGAGAAGTAAAAAGTTGTCCTCCATCATACCTCTCCTCCACTGCATTTCTCCTCAGTACAGCAAAGTCACAGCTACATCTGCTGTTTCCTCTCCCTCATCTTCCTCATCACTGCTGCAGAGAGCTTTCTGGAATGGGACAAATGGGAAACCCCCTGGTACTACTTGGACACTTTTAAGTTTATCAAGGAGCATGGCCTGCACAGGATTAAACCCAACCTGTATAAACCAAAGATTGTCTACACAATAGTCCATGCAATCGACCACTAGAGCCTGTCCTATGCCTGCCCTCATATGCCTGTGAGGCAGTCTGGAGGCACATTGCTTCCAAGAGACTTCCCAACAGGCACAAGGATCTACCGTAGATGGTGACTTGGAAAAAGGGGGGGTCGTTGCCTGCCTGGAGTAGGCAGAGTACTTTTATTTTATTTGACTGTGCCTAGCCTCCTCTGGGATACCAGTGTGCTGCAAATGTGTGTGTGCACAATACCAACTTTACAGCAGCTCCTTGGATATCTACAGGGTAAAGATAGAAGAGAGGGAGATGGGGTGTAAAAGCACATTCCCAAGTTAGTTCAGCATCAAGCATCAATCTCCCCTTCTCCTGCCCCCACCGATTGACCTTCCAAATACCCACAACAATCATCCACTAACCTCACCCTAATTAGACCCCTAGCTAAGCTAACATTCATCCCTTCTATGTAAATGTTAGATGTTTAACAAACATTCAGTTGTTGTTAGGTATATATTCTACAAGTAGTTCTAACTAGTTAGTCAGCAAGATAACATCTTTATACAAAGAAAGCTAAAACTCTGAAATAAAAACTGTTTTTATTGTGCACACTATATATTGGTTTCCTTTATGCAGATTTTTAAATGATAGTTTGCTTGCGGAAAAAAATGTAATGATACTAATTAGCTAAAAATTATGGGGTTATTAAAATTTAAACTACTGCAGGTTATGTAAAAGTCAATGGGAATATATAGATGATTTATTCATTGGCAACCAAATTACTTGCAAACCATAAATTGCAAATTAAGGACTAGTTGATGCCACAAGAAAAATAAACTAATACAAATGAAAGAGCATAATAAATGTTAAAAATAAACAGTAAAGTTGTTATTGGGAGAATATATATATTTATATATATATATATATATATATATATATATATTTTTTTTTTTTTTTTTTAATAAATACACATACACACAATACGGTACAATAAGTTATGGATGTAAAACTATCAGCAAATAATAAACAAAAACAGCTGCCTAGGAAGCTTAAAGCTGAGTGTGAAACATCCAAACTCTACTACCAAAGTCAGAAGACAGTTTCATGCTACAAGTTTTACACAATGGCAAGTAGCAAGTACATCAACAAGAATCTATACTACATCAGCAATGTCTCTCCGAGGCAATGATTTCAAAGCAGACTAGAGTTTCTATATGTGCTGTTAAAATTATTTTAGAGAAGCACAAAGAAACAGTTGAGGAAGGTTTAGGACTGTAGATGTAGTGATTGGCCAAATAACTTTATGCTTACTTCCCATAATTGGAAGTCCAAAAGAGCCATCAGCACATAACTAGCAGAAACCTGTGAGACCCAGGCACAGTCATCTACTGTCGGGAAAAGTTTGACCAGAAGATGTCTTCATTAAAGTACTGCTGTGAAAAGCCATACCTCAACAATAAAATATGGTGAAGGTTTCTTGCACTATTGGGGCTGTAGTTCTGGAAATGGAGTTAGGGATTTGGTCAGAATAAATGGTGGCCACATTGCTGAGAAAAACAAGCAGATATTTATCTATCATTAAATACCATCAAGGTGGCATCTCATTTGCCCCAAATGTATTCTGCGGCAGAACAATGACCCAAAACGTACAGCCAATCTCATTAAGAACTATGTTCAGCATAAAAAGAATATGGAGTCCTGTAAGTAATTATATAGCCTGTACAGAGCCCTGATATAAACAAGACAACCTGGTGAAGTTCAAACTGAGCATCACAATGGGAAAGAAAGGTATTTCATTTACTTTGAACATGATTTTGTTCCTATTGCCAGGCAGGCTGGTCTGAAAATTTTAGAAACCGCTAGTCTGCTGGGATTTTCATGCACATTGTTAATCTATGGCATGAGAAATATGGCAGTTCTAAAAGCAAAAGGGGATCCAATCAGGAGATAACAATGTTTTCTCAATACAAAGTGGCCGGTGAGTATATATTTAAAATTGAAAATTATTTGTCACTAAAAAGTTAGAGACATCCAAGACACACAAAAATAGTGGCTTTTTGTGATGTAAAAAAAGTGGACCATGATGAATCATTTCAAAACTTTTCCCACCTTTAATGTTACTTATAACTTGTACAGTTTGACTAAAAAACAAACAAATCCAACAAAATGTGAAAAATAAAAAATGTACAATAAGCTGGTTGCATGAGTGAGCACACCCTTCAACCAATGCTTTGTAGAAGCACCTTTTGATTTATTTACAGCATTTAGTCTTCCTGGATAGGAGTTTATCAGCATGGGACAGCTTGACTTGACAATAATTGTGAAGTCATCTCTTGTGCACAGTCCTCTTCAGGTCACCCCACAGATTTTCCATTGTATGCAGGTGAAGATAAAAATTTTAATTTTGTTTTTCTAATTAATCTTGTTGATTAGGGTGTATGCTCTGGTCATTGTCATATCAAAAAGTGAAATTCCTCTTTAGCTTTCCAGCAGACGCCTGAAAGTTTGGGCCAGAAGTACCTGGTATTTGGAACTGTTATGAATTCTATCCACCTTGACTAAAGCTCAAATCCAAACTGAAGAAATACAACCCTAAAGCATGATACAGACACCACCATGCTTTTCTGTGGGGATGGCATTCTTTGCCATCTTAAACTTTTAAAGAAATTAGGACTAAATAACAAGTCTGAAAAATGCATGGTACTTTTACAGATAGGCCACTAGGAGGTATTAGATAAATGTTATGACCACTGTACATCAGTAGGGATGAGCGAGCGAATTTAGTAAATTCGGTCCCGCGGCGAAAAGGGCCACTCTCGGTTACCAAACATGTAGTCTCTTATCAGCCACACAGAGGGACACACCTCAAAATTTCGCCAAACCATTGGAAGACTGAGGAAATTATCGCAAGGCTGCCAGAGGCATTCTCGTTTATCCCTATACATCAGTTCAGCTACATGTATTTCTAGAAACACTGCTCATTTTGGTATTAACTTTTCACACCATTTTATTGTAAATTTAAATTTTTGTATACAGAAAGAGTGATAGAAAGTAGAAGGCATGCCCTGCCTAGTTAGGGTCGTTAAACAACTCTAAGGGGCCAGACCCTGTGGTATAAGTTATGAAAATCAAAAAAAGAAGCAGATAACAGGGTTTTTTTGTGGCCTGACAAGAAAAAATGGAACATATATTAGTATATGTAGGTAGTTATATCATACATGCTTCATAATTAAACATAAGAAACTGTATATAACATACATAATATATTAGATAGATAATAGCCCCTAACATAATAAGGGATTGGAAAGGATGTGTTAAGACATATGCTTGTTTGACTAGAAAATATCACAAGATGGTTAAGTAACATAAACCGATGTTGGTCTGATAGAGGCAGATTCTGTGACAATGTCCCATAAAACCGGTTAAAAAAAACAGTTAAAACAGCCCTGCTGGGCTTCTTCAGGGGTATGATTAGTAACTGTAGAATGTGGCTGGTAAGAGATTGTTTTAGAAAAATATAGTTGGAATTAACATGATAAAACGTATTTATTACCCAGTCAAACAAATAGAAAAAAGTGCACTTACTTTTGTGATTCTCAAGCTGGAGTTAGTTCACAGCTGGAGGGTAGAGGGTGATTGATAAAGAAACTTGGTAGTATAGGTGTTAGAGAAAGGGTAGACAGAGGAAGTATAAAATCCCAGAGTGAGAAAAACCCAGAGAGAAGGAAAGTTTTAAAGAAAGAACAGAAATACATGTTATAAATAACCCTTACTGAAGAGTAACCTAGTTCCTACTTGGTTTATTTTGGCCCTATTATGCGAGTTATCCTGGGCTCGGTATGTGGCTTTACGAGTCTAAGCAGCTGGCAATCTGGGTAAAAAACCTTTTAGGGGTGTAACCCAAATTCATGTGAGGGCTTAAAAGTTATCCTTGGAAATTTGCTGGAATACCAAGTAAACCTAGTTTCATTTTGAAACTTTCACTTTTCTTGCCTACGTTGACAAGCTGGTTTCAGAACCAGTAGGTCTAAAAGCAGGTAGATCATGTTAAATAGATCCATTTCTTGTGGGTAAAAAGTCAACAAAACCACCTAAAGTCACTCTTGTGTTTGCCTAGCATTCTCAGCACAATAAAAACAAATGAAAAAAAGTCAACTGCAATGTAAACACACATTCAACTGTTTGTTACGTGTGCATTTCATGTATTATAAAATGAACACTTGTGTGAACATAGCCTTATAGAAAGTCAAGGCTAGCGAGAGAGAGCCAAGATACAGGGGCCCTGGTCTACTCATGTAGATAATAAAAGGTATGCCTACATTCCATAACAGAAGCCACTTTGAAACTTTATTGTAAGGAAAATGTTTATATGCAATGTATGATTACAATCAGAAGAAATTTGTGCTGTTACAACAGGAAATATATCTATACATTATTTAGAAGTCTAGTTTTCATCTTACGGGGCTGATTTGGCAATTTGCTTGGTGTCATTTCTCATGTAAAATACATTTAAATATGCACACGCATGGCTCTGAGTAAAAATTCCTCCAGAGTATGTACATAATACAAGGATCCTGATGAGCATTAGTTTGTCTTATTATATAAAATATAAAACAGAATGTGATTCACTGTTGATAGCCTGGTGCTTAAATTGGAATTCATGAAGTGACATTATCATAAAGTTGAGTTTTTTAGAGTTTGTGAGCTACATATCCTTTTAGAATATGCTGAGATTAGGACCTGTGACTAATAATGATTATAACAGTATTTATAACTAGAGTGATGGCAACAACAATAAGTACCATTAGGCTAGTACAATGTAATATCTATATGGAAAGTGGCTTCCTGTAACTTAAGAAAAACATGAGAAGTATGCAATGTTAACTTGAGTTTATTTATGATATACATTTGACCTTAAAATAAATTCAAAATGTTGTAAAGAACAGGGAAAGGTCTAAACCACTATAAACTTAAATATCCTTTGTGTCCCAACTGGGGGCATTCTTCTATTTACTCTTTTTTTACTTTTTTAATATAAATTGTTTTAAGCATGTTGTTTTATCTCTCCCTTAGGAGAGGAAAAAAATGTCCCCAGTGTGATCACAGAAAGCAATAAAGGTTTGATAGAGGTTCTAACCCTTGTTCACACTGTCAAAACTATACCAAAGAGATTAATTTCCTTTTTAACTAGTAAACAGTATAAATTAAATTCATTCAATTTTCTATAAGCATAGCTAATATTTATAAAATATTACTAATGCAGCATTTGCAGTTTATTTACGCTATAAACACAGGCAATGTTCAGCCCTTCAGCACCGAATACATATTACCATGTCCCGCAAGAATGAATAACATTTAGCTGATCTCCAAGAATAACCTTTCTGCTTTTGTTTACCATGATACTACAGGGAATGTTCTGAAATCCTGAACCCTAGAACTTTCTGCTCCTGTGCCGCTTACCAGAGAAGCAGTGTTTATTACATCGACTTTGAAATTTTAGAAAAGCAGCTCATCAAAGCATGTGATTTAAATAAGCAAGTAATAATGCATCAGCATCCCGCTTAGATCTGTCAACTGTTCAAATGACATAAAATTGGAAGGATTTGGTTTTTATCTTGTGATTTGCATTTAAGTTGATGCAAGTTAAAATTCCAGGGGATAACACATAAGATTTCAAGCAGATGGCAAATTTAAAACAATTATAAACTGTTGAGAACACTATTATCAGGTGTGGGAAAAGGAGGTAGCAATTCCAAAATTTCTGCATGAGACACGCCATGGTCCATGGCTTTATGCTTCAAAAAGATAGCAGAGGTGGACCTAGATTTAATTTTTTCATGCTCAAGTACAAGTAGTTATATGCAAGCATGTAGAAGTCTAGTAGTGTTATTTGTTTTGTAAACCCTAAAAAAAATCAACCTTTATTCCTTAATTCCTCAGAAATTGCAACGTGGGTATATGAGTGTGGCCTCTTACCTGTGTATCTGCAGCGACAGATTTAGGCTACTGTGCCTGTAACTGCTAGTCTTGTGAGCTTTAGAGTAAAGGATTAGACATGAGGATGTAAGACCTTGCCTCTAGGAAAACCTTTGCTCCAGAGACAGTTCCAGTGTGCAGAACAGGTATAGGTACAAGGAAGAAAAGTCAGCTTTTAGGAGACCACAGGTAATACTAGTGACAAGTTCTTTACCTTCCGTTTGACTATTGTGGGGAGAGCCTACAGGGTTCATTTGCTCTTGAATCACCCTTTACAGGGGCCAAAGTACTCCCCTTATGTGTTTTTTTTCAGAGGCAAGATGCCATGTTTGTATCCGCATTATCTAGTGTAAGCACCTGCTTCCTACATAAGGATTTCAGAGATTACAGGTAATAAAATGCCTATTGGGGCCTCAAATAATTTTGATGAGGGTTCCAAGCAACTTCTGTCCATCATACCTGATATATATTTAATTGAAGGACTGATCTAAGAACAATTGTGGGAATGTTCATTTCACAGTTAATGTGTGTTGTGGTTAGACAATGCTGAAAGAGAACAGCATTTCAACAAATAACTATAAAGTTCTTCATCTTGTGACTTACTATGAAAACTGAAGCTCAAGGATTACTTAGGGACTCCAGTTGCAGTATATTGTAAGATGTCAGGAAATATTCTTGCAGAGATATGATGTGTAATGGTAATGATATCTGTCAATAAATCGGTGATATTCTAGGAGTTATATACCCTTCTCTCTATAATCAGAGGACTAGTGGCCCTCATTTAGTAGGCACTATATCAAAAGCTTTATTCTCTTTATCTGGTTACTAAAAGACATTAAGGCCAATAGTCCTGTAAATATTATGGGTATGTGACCCATAATATTTAAAAAAAAAACATTATTTAACAGTATTAAGAGAAAGTATTTAGGCATTTAATAAAAAAAGTTATACATAACTGACCGCATCCAAAACACTTATTTATTTGTATGCAGTGATTATTAACTTAAATTATAGTATCATTAGTTAGATATATTAGTCATTCCAACTGAATCTGACTGATTTGTAGACTAGTTTTTTATTTGATTTCAGTTGATAAAAGCTAAAAAAAATAAAACACAGAGAAAAAAATTAAAAGGTATATATCTTACACAGTATACGGGTCAGTAATTAAAAGAGGAAATTGTACCAATCATTTTCATTGGCTTCTCCATTACTATACAAAACATTAACACAATCTCAAAGTGCCAGAAATGTGACGGAATTGAAATTACTTTTCAGTGAAATAATGACAAGGCATGTCATTTGTTTTTTCTCATGTAATGTATTTCCTCTGCAATTACCTTAGACTATGTTAATGATATTTGAGTATGGTAGGAATATATATGGTTTAGCTCTTCTAAAAGACAACAAAAATGTTTAAGGCAACTGCCATACTTTTTCATAGCCCACCACTTGTAGTGGTATCTCACCTGTTGAGTCAGTGATTGTAATATTCTTGAGTACTATATATGGATCATTTTGTAAATTTAAAGGTAATCATTCATGTAAAACAAATTTCACTATGGGGATATTACCAGATGTGATGGTTTGGAAAGTAGAAACACACACTCTATTATTTGGTGCACTCTTCAGTTATACAAACTTATATATCAATGTGTTAGAAGTACCCTATACTGTTCAACTCCTGCTGTTCACTAAGTTTATACTGACGCAGCATGTGTGTATGCAATTACACACAGCACATTAGCTCAGTAATGATGTAGGGTGCAATCTACTATTTATTCCATGTGCTTACCCAACAAAGAACACATATATGTTTCTATAGTATATTGTAATATAAAAGGGAACATAATAAAAATGAAGGCCAAATATAATAACATTTCAATGGAAAACCATCAATCATTTCCAGGTATGATTTATTTTTTGCCTTATCTACCATTTTTAAAAATATTAAGTCAAATGTAGACATTTCTGTAGATAAAAACATTTAAAAGCAACATATACTGAGAAAAAAAGACTTTCTTGCTCACTGTATTTATCTTTCATTCATTATACAATATGATGCTCATACTATATTCAGAAAATAATTCTTTATTATCCATTATAGTGAGGGGACTATCATGTTTCTTACTAAGTACTATGTATTGCTTTCCTAAAACAGAGAATATTCATAATTCAGTTTTACAAAATTTCAAAAATAAGGAACTCAATAAATAGGAAATGTAAGGGTCCGTCTCCATTTTTAGGAAGGCTGATACATATAATATAGTAATAGTGCTTTACTAAAGTCATTCCAGTAAATACATTTGTTGTCCTGTAACATACCCATCTTGATATTTCATCTTATATCAGTGCTTTAAAAATAGGGACCACAATATTAAATGAAAGCAGAGAGTTTCCTTCTTTTTAAAAAAAAATACAACCACTTTTAGGAGTACATGAAGGAGTGCTGGAATTTTTTTTACAGCACAACAAAAAATACATGTTGTCTATTAACAAAAAAATATTTTTACAGTTGACCTAGTGAGAAGGGTATTGAATAAAAAGAACTCTTTTTGTAAACTGTTGTAGGGTGTAAAAGCACCACAAGAAGCATTGTAAAATTTTAACCACAGACTATGTTGATTACATAATGATATAATAACTAAGCTGTACACACTGCAACATGAGAAGCAAAGAGAAATTTATTGAAGAGCACTACCAATATTGCAAAAAGGTTTACTTTCCCAGGAACTTTGAAAAAAACAATCAATATTTAATGCCAGCAGTAACCGAAAAAGTAAATGTGTTGATCACATTCTGAGAAAATCTATGGCTAATAGTTTTTTCACTGCCCAATTCAGTTGTTCCACACAGAGAAGAGCAAGTAATATGCCCAGGATCTCCTAACTGTGTTCATGAAACTATTAGTTTTCCTGACACTGGTGCTCTATCATTACCTAAATTTTAACATGAACATCAGCAGACAGCCAATATATTATTTGTGACCATACTCAATGACATTATGGCTTTGCTTGAAAGCTCCAAATACACTGTGACTATAACCATTGTAAATGACGTCACTCGGCATCACCTAGAGGAAGTATTTTCTACATTTATCTAAAAAAATGGTGAATGAGGTTGAATCTGTGATTGAGGCTGAGACTGCTAACTGCATGATTTAGAGAAGTGTCTGATTGTGCAAAAGCACCAAAAAGAAATACACAATGGGGTAGCCTCCTAGCTGCAAACTGGGATTGTAAATAATTAAAAAAAAACATAAAATGTTTGCAGTTATAGTTATTCAGAACATCAATGTAATTTCAGCCAAATGCAGGTTTTATTTTCTCAGTTTGGATTCTTAGGATGTGTTTGTGCACAATTAGGAGGGCAGTTTTATAATGCTGATAAAAAAAATAAATAAATTGATAACATTCTTATACCACTATTAATGTTAAGTGGTAAATGTGGTTCGTTCTGTAGATTGTTATGTACACGATGCTTTGCTTGTCCCTGATGGTAAAAAAAAAAAAGCTTTCTGTCCTTTGAGTTGCTGTCCAAGGCTTACATTCCTGTAGTTGCTAAAAGTAAAAAAAGGTGTAAAATATTTTTAAACTAAACTCCCTTTTCTTTTTTAATTTATGTGGTGTATTTTGGTATTATTTGAGGGTATTTTAGAAATTAATGAATGAAATGAAGAACTGCTATTTTAACTCCTCTTTTATTATTTTTAAGATACGTAATAAAAAGATACAATTTACCAAAAACAAGTGAAAAAAATTAATTTGTTAGAACATGTGGAACATTTTTCTTAGGCTGTTCCTTACAATTTTTACTGAACTTTATGTATAGGCCTTTCAGACAATAGAAAGAAAAATAGGTCCAAACCTTAGATTATTTTTACACTGTCTCTTTTCTTAGGTTTAAAAATATCTCTAATATGAACAAAGTACACACAAAAGAATTACAAAAAAAGTAAAGTGCAGTTTTAAGTTATCTTTTCCATTTTAGTTTGATTTTGCTGCATGTATGTAGTTATTTTGGTATTTTACAAAATAGGAAAAATAAATAGGAACACTCAATGGAGGTCAGGGGAAAGAAGGGTGGTTTGGAATTGTGTTACAATAGCTTGCTAGTGAGTCTCAAAATAACTCTCTAATCATATTCAATAATTTGTTTGTTTTTTTATAAATTTAATCTAAATTTCCTAATGAATATATTACTAAATTGTTGTTGCTTGAACCAATACAGAATTATGAATGATGTTTTGCTTTAACATTTAATGCAACGTGGCACATCCATTCCAGATTTAGAGGATCACTCAGGGTCCCCCATGATAGTCTATCTTTTCCAGTCTTGGAGAGCTTTATTATATCAGGTATATAAAGGTGTTTTTTTTTACTCATAAAACTGATTTTACTTTATTTTAGCAAAATATGTTTTTAACTGAATATTAGGAAATACTTTAGGCAAACTTTAAAAAAAAATAAACTTTTCAACAAACTAACTTTTGAACTTGTGTTCCTAAATGTACTTGTATATATAATGCAAACCAACATTTACAAATCCAAAATAGTAGCAAGCGGAACTGACACTTTTAGAACATAACATTAGAGGTGTAATTTTGCACTAAGGGATAAACAACACAACAATATATAAAGCAGATTTCAAGATTTTTCCTTTTATGAGAATGCAACAGATGTTATTAAATTACTGCCATCTGTAGTCCAGCTAATATTCTGGCTTCAAGTAGTTTAAGAATATGCTTTTACAAAAGAAAACTATACATTTATGTTTTAACTTATTTAATAATCAATTTGTTCTTTCTAAGTAGTGTTCATTTTTGTGAATTAATTGAAGTGGTGTCATATTAAGCTAATTTTCATAAACTCATTAAATAGCACTCTGGGCTTTGCAGCGCTGGGTCCCAGGTTCAAATCTCAGCCAGGACATTATGTGCATGGAGTTTGCAGGTTCTCCCCATCTTTGAGTGGGTTTTTCTGTGTACTCCTGTTCTCTGTTTCCTCCAACATTCCAAAAACAAGCAGTTAGGTTATCCTCCCAAATCGACCTTAGTCTGTGTTCATGATATATAACTATGGTAGGGACATTAGAGCTTTAGAGGACATGTGAGCCCCTTTGAGGGACAGCTAGTGACATGACATCGATGTTTGTACAGCACTGTGTAATATGTCAGAAATACAGGATAATAATAATTTAAAAATTCTATTTCATGAACCTATGCCTGTAAGATGCAGTATTATTTTTTTTTTTAGACTAATCAATTTCAGTAGTATATTAACAGAAAGTTTAAGATCAATTTAGAGCAGTTAATAGTACTTCCTTTAAATAGGGTATGGAAGGGTATGTGGTGCCGTGTGTCTGCTGTGGTATCTAACAGTCAGAAGTGCATTGTTAACTTGTAAAATGTGGTAAAACTTTGCTTAGGTTTGTGAATTGATTGGAGGTCTTTATTAAGTATTGTTTTTGATTATAATGATATAGGATGTTTGAGGTTCCATCTCAGTCACATGGAAATTTGTTCCATGTACATGGAAAAAGTACATAAAACAATAGATGCAGTTGCCAACAATGAACATGTACGTTTGAATGTGGTACACTGGTACACTTGTGTAGTATATTTTAGCATCTTGAGGAAACACAGACATAGTGTACATAAAAGGTATTAGCTTTTCATTTGGCAGTCACTCAGATTATGATGCTTGGCTGAGGCCTTAGATAAGGTACATCTTGAAGATTTACTGGTTAAGTTTGAATTTAAAGTTATCTACCGTATTGAAGGGTGAGTGTCAGACACACTTCCTGGTGTGAGTGCAACCTAAATTATACCATGACATGCTTAGTAAAGAAGGAGGGTGTAGAGGCCTTGTATGACCCTTAAATACAGTGGGATTGATACAAAGTACAAAGCTTGGCAAGCAAGATCCTATAGGATTCCAATGATTCTAGTGTCCTATAGAGGATAATGACAACCCCTAGGTTCTAGGTGTCATTTAACCTGAAATGTCATCATGGTTTCTCAGCTTAACACAACCCTGTAATCTTGTAAAAAATATATTCTTTAATAAAAAAATATAATATTTATTTTCCCTATTGCCAGCTCCACTGTATTTACAGAAGATCAAGCATAAAGCATCAAACCATCTATTGTACATGATGCATTGATGTAAGAGCCAACAGAAGGAAACAGGGAGTGCAGTATAGGGACCAGACATCCACCATACCCAGAAGTTTGTCAGATGCTAAATAATCTTTAATCTGTGTTGTCCCATGAATACAGAATAAAACAGTAGAACAAGCAGTGGTACAGGTAAGAATAAGACTTCTTTTGCACACAACTATTTTCTTTCTTAGCTGCACAGAACTATAAAGCTATGGTACTGAGTAACTTTTTTAAAGAAATACCATTTTTGGATCCTCCAGATATGGCCACCAATATGTAATTTATCATTTTGCCCAAAGTTGTACTTTAACTGCTGCCCACCCCACCAGCCTATTCATACCTTTCTCTGAGCACCATCCTGTGTGCTATCACAAGAATATACCTGGTACTTTTTGGCATGTTACCCTTTGATAGTTATGACTTTGAGAGTTATAAGTCATGACTTTGAGCCTGCTAGCGGAAGGAAAGTATGTACAGCTATTGGGAACTGCATTAAAGTGAGCCTGCTGTGTTTCCCCCCCAAAAAACCAGGAAAACAATAAATAGGTCTAAACATATACCTCATTGGTTTTAAACATTATGAAAATGCTGTAATGTCATTTATTGTGCTATTAAATGTATACACTGTAAGTATACAATTATTTGTAAGTGACTGAGAAAAATTATTAACAATATGTACCTGATGCCCTTAGTTTCCATTCTAGTTCTTGTTAATTGTGTGAGAAAAAAAAAGAAACTCGATTGGTCACTATGAACAACAACTTTACTTTTGTTCTTCCTTAATTTTTTTCCAGGTTTGATCTCTAACCTCTGTAAGATTAATTACACAACATGAACTAATTTATAATTGTCTGTAGGAAGTCTACACTGTTACTTTTCTGTGAGCCTTTCTAAAACAATAAAAGTCACTCACCTTGGATGCGCTAATGAATTATGAATATATAATACAGCTTATGGTTAGTAAATAACATGTGAATTAATTTAGTGCTAATGGGAAATGATAGTAAAAGGCAAAGTGAAAGGAGAAGATACAAAAGGATGGAAGGCAAGGTCGTAAAAAAAGAATATAAAGTATACATAAGACAAACAAGCAACCAAAAGAAATATATATAAATTATACCATAATTTATAGTGTGCTACCCTGCAGTATTATCACATTCCATGTTTTTTTTTTTTTGGTGTTCTTATGTAGGCTTTAAATCTATTTGAAAAGTTCAGAAATTATAAAATGCTAATCTTAGGTTGTTAGTATAGCCCTTCACATAAAATAATAAAATAAAAACTAATAATAAAAACTTTCCTAATAAAAGGAAAGAAAATGGGTTTTGTGTTTGTCCAGCCATAATATTTTTAATGTATTAGTTTACATAGAAAAAGGAAGAATTTGCATTCTCTTTTAGTCCTGGTAACATTGGTTTCCACAAACTGGAAATAGGGGGAACTTTCCATTAGCCACAAAGTTAGCATTAAAACAGATTCCATTTTTGTACAATAAAATAAGATAAAAAAAATAAAACAAATACCTTTCTAAGCCATAGATAGCAGCAAAATCTGGACAAGAGGATATAACCCTTCACCAATCCATTCAGAATTGACAAGAACGGTTCTTAGTTGACCGCTACTTTAACTCTATTTAACACTATTTTGTATCTTTTATTTAAAAGTATGTTTCTCTTCTAAATGTACCTTCACCCCTTCATGACAGTAAAATACACTTAAGTCCATGATAAATGTTAAATTAAATTGCAGCAGAGTGTTCCTAGTTTTTAGATTTGACGTCTGGTGTAAAAGGAAAAACAAAACAAATAAAATACAGTAAAAATACCTCAAATCATTGTCATCTTTAGACCCACATGTTTTCTTATTCCAGATGAATTCTTTAATGTAAGGGATTCATTATGCAAACCCTCTTTTAGTTTCAATGGGTAAATATCTCACTCTCCTCTAAGTAGCCAAAAATGGTGAAATGTGTGAACATCCAAGATTTGTTTTCCTGTTCCATGATGCTTAATATAAATACTATATGAGTGTCTTTTCTCAATCATGACAGTAAAACTTTGTATAGAGCTTATCTGATATTGAATAAATCTTCTTTTGTGTCTAAAGAAACCCCACATTACTGAACCCACCTGTAATATGACACATTGACTTGATGCTTGCTTTCTCAGGGGTTGCCTAAATCAGTAGCCTTACTGTCATATTTCATAGGGGGATTTATTTAACTTATTTGAATGGGCTTTGCAGAAATTAAGGTACAAATGAAAGCCCTTTAGGTTTCCTATTGCAAATAGCTAAAAAGACTCCAAAATACCCCCCTTCATTACAACTTGCCCATTCCTTCCTGCAGTTTGCACAATCTTCTTGGCTAATAAACTTGCCCTCAACAATGTCTGCGACTATGCCTCAGTTCCAAGCTCAAGTTTTATAGCTCTGTCTTTCAGAAATGGCAGGATTTTTTCATAATGAAAAAAGTATCAGAAGCTGTTGCAGGTATGTTAAAGCACATCCAGGTATTCATTTGATTTCCACAATTTTTCTTATTTACATGACAGGGTCTCTTTAAAACAATTTTATTCTAACATAATTGCCACATGCATATAGTTGCCACATCTATTCTAACATACAGTAATTGCCACCTACAAAAACTGAAAAACAAATGTATGCACCTGTAGATTCCGTGTTTAGAAAGTGGTAATCATTAATTTTCAGCCATTAGATTCTATTCATAAAAAAAAAAAAAACATTATAATTAGTACTTAAAATAAAAAAAACACCCCTATGCTTTCTTTTAGAATTCCATTTACACACATACGTATATATTGTAAGCAAAGTTGATTAAATATGATCTATTTTCTAAAATCTGCCTAGAGGGCATTTAGTCGATTTTTTTCTTTGAAGTGGGAATTCAAAGTACCAGTAAAATTAATCTTACATTCTGATTCTAACGAGATGGGGTCATTGAAGAGGCACTTTATGATGCTGTCTATAGAGTAATACATAAGAGGAGAAAAAATATATCACAATACTGCTCTTGGCAGCTGGCTCATCTTAATCACAATTAGTTTTGGTCTTATCTTACTGAATAGCTATTATTTATTTATTTAACAAGACTCATTTGGAGTATTGGTTTATCATTTCTCCTAACTAGTATCCACATCCACAGGTTATTTCTTAAAAATGCTTAAACAGTAAATATGAGCTGTGTAATTGAGGCACCGAAAATCTGGTTTACAGGAATTAGCATCAATATTCTGCTTTAAACACATATGTGTGGCGCGGTGGCTAGCACTTTTGCCTTTCAGTACTAGGATCCCCGGATTAGGTCCATACCAGAAAACCTTCTGCATAAAGTTTATATATTGTCTCAATGTCTGTGTGGGTTTTCTCCCACATCCAAAAAAACAGAGGTCGGTAATGCAGAGTTATCTACCTGTATAAGGTCAGGTGTCAGGAAAGGCAGAAGGGTCCGACAAGAGGAGGTGGAAGCCGAAGACGGGAGACAAATCCAAAACTATAGCCATGTACACAAAACATCAACCACGCATGCCAGTGAAATCCATGCACAGCCAGGATACTCACTAGTGCCACAGCCCAGTCAAAGTCAAAAAATGCTGAATGGATACTGACTCTGCAAACCCACAGTCTCTTGAACCACAGTCTTGTTTACCGCTGATGAAGCATTATTTGCAAAATGCATCGTATCAAAAGAACATGGACTATATGGACTTACCTTATCATAAAGCATCATATGCATATATGTAACTCTATCTATTGATGTAATTCATGTTAGCTTGCTCCTCGCAGAATAAATACCATGTTTGCAAATTTCATATGCTACCTATATTTTGTTGAAATCGCCCAAGTTTCAAGACCCCTACTATTATACTCATCCTAAGACCAGTTAAGATTAGTTTTTCTCTGTTCACTATGTCTATTAAAGGTTTAGGGCTCATGATGCAGGGACTTTTCTTCCTTGTAAAGTATATAACTCCAGGTAAAGTACAAGACCTTTTGTTGGAAGTGACCAAAATTGATATGAATATGACTTGTATGTAAAGATAATTCTGCCTTCTTGGAAACAAGCTATAACCCTCATTATCTGTTGAGACAGATGCAGTCCCTCAAACATCAAAGGATTGCTTAACCGAGACAATGATTGATCTTCCATGTGTGGATGCCTGAGGATAATTACCGTATTTTTCGGACCATAAGACGCACTGGACCATAAGACGCACCAGTTTTTAGAGAAGGGAAATGAAGAAAAAAATATTCTGAAACAAATAGTGTCCTAAAATATTTTATGTGCATTAAAAACCAACAGCACAGTCATAAACACATGTAATCAACCCTGTAAAGTAAACAGCAGCATTTAGAACCATTATTAACATTATTTATATTTATTTATTATATTAAAATCATACATTATAATATAATACATAAATATAAATAATAATTTAAAACAATAATGAAATAATAGACAACAATGTAATCTAAAAATAAAATTAAAAATGTACGGTACTTTTATTTTTATGTTGTGTGGTGTTTTTGTACTGTAAAAACCATTTAAAAGCAGATTACATTGTAATCTGCCTTTAAATTTCCCTCCCTGACACACCCCCATACTTCACCAATCACATCACTGGAAGATGACTCATCCTCCGGAGTGATGTGAGGGGGGGATTTCCCTGCGTGCTCACACAGACAGAGACAGATACGGAGGCTGGAAGCTGCTGGCATGTGTGGAGAGATACATAGCATAATGCAGGATTTCTGCATTGTGCTATACATCTCTCTGCAAGATGCCAGCAGCAAGCAGGGCTGCGGACATTGGGTGAGTATTTCCTTTCAGTTGTAATCCGATTGTCATACTATGTATGACAATCGGATTGCAATATAACATTTGTTTACTTTGTGTTGTGTATGTGTGTTGTGTATGTGTATGCTTTCCTGCTCCCAGCATGACTTTGTCAGCCAATCATGCTGAGAGTGGGAGGACGTCGGGAGCAAGATACCAGAGTGACAGGAGTCACAGTCACTCTGGCCGCGCTGGACAGGAGAAAAGCCGGAGGGGGGGCTACACAGGGGGGATGGGACAGCGGCTGGGAGGATACCGGAGAGACGGCCCGGGCAAAGAGGCTACATTTGGACCATAAGACGCAGGGACTTTTTCCCCCCACTTCTGGGGGGAAAAAAGTGCGTCTTATGGTCCGAAAAATACGGTAACACATTGGCCGGCCTGACCACCTGGTGGTAGTTCATGCCAAAACCAGTTTACTATTGCTTCAGTCTTCCTGGAGGGGGAAAGGGTATGTGACAACAATCCCAAGCCTGGGACAAGGACAATCTGTGTGACCTATTCATCAAGACTTCACCAAGGATGAATCAACAATGTGATTCGCTGTGAGATTGACCATGTGCTAGAGCTAGAGCTAAACCCCTTTCCTTCCCCTTTCCTATATACCCTTTACCTTCTTCCCTTTTGTCTTTAAAATCATGTGTATATAATATCCTAAGCTGTAAATAAACCATTCCCTTTAGTAAGATCAATTGGTCCTTCTTTAAAAACAAGGCACCCCAAACAGAGTACATTTCACACTCTCGTAGTTGGGCTTTCCACCCTCTTTTCATAGTGTGACAGGAATAAAAATCTATGGTCCAATTTAGTCACCCTGTTCAAGTGGAGGGTTTATTCAAATTGTAAGACGTTCTAAACTTGCCCCTATTAAAGTCCATAAAAAATGTTCTCGATGATGGTTCAAATTTAGATACACATATTTTTATATTATTTTAATGTTTCATATATATTATACATCCATTAAGTATTTATGTAGACCCAATCATTAAAAGCCCATAGACAAGCTATTTTGTAATCATTTCATGGTATTTAAAATGACCTTTTTATTTCAATCTGCAGCCACTGTAATTTTCCAAAACTGTCAAAAAATTCAACATAATATGGCAACCTGCAGGCATTTAGCACTGGTTTGGTGTACAAAATGGCCTCAGAAATGTCATAGTAAATAAATTGTACTAAATGCTCCGAAGAGTGCTGAGATCGTTTGAAGAGTTATTGTTTACTTTTCAGCAATTTCTTCAGAATAAGAAAAGTAGAAATCCACAAGAAAGTTTTTTTTTTGGTAATTGTAATGTAAACCAGACCACGCAAGAGAGGATTGCTTTTCTCTTTTTTCATTTTTGCACTTTCATTAAAATCATACTAGGTTATCCAGCCATGAAGGTCTTTGTTCAAGCATTTCATGTTATAGGTTGCCAACACTCTGTTCCTGGGACATATTCCTCCAATGAGGACTGTAAGTGGCTAATTAAACACACATTACATAGACATGATATGAAAACCTGTGATATGACAAAATGCCATGTAGCCATTACTAGAGATTTTACTAAGATTTGCTTATATATCCTACAGTGTAGTCATCAAACCATGAACTGTGTAGGCATGACATAGCTAAAAAGAGATTCTGGGAGAATTTTGGATGGTGAACGCATGTAACTCTTTAAGGTCCCCAGTTGAGTGCCATTGTTTTTCCCAAGCTCCAGACCCACGATCTGTTTCTGAAGTTTTCACCTATGAACAAGTTCCTTCTCACCCTCAGGGCTTAGATGTGCCATCTCAGAACTCCAGAATTTCAGTATGCAAAGGATCGCAGTGGCTGTAAAGGACAAGGACTGACAGACAACCAGGAAACCCTGTAAGGCAGAGGAAAGGCCAGGGACCTTTTGAAAGCATCAGGGTTTGGAAGGTAAGTCCAGTTACAAGGTAAAAATTAAAAAAAGGCCGGGATCTGAGCAGATAGACCAAGGGTGTAGGAGAGTTTGTGGTTGGGGGAAAACAAGGTCAAACACAGATGGTCAATCAGCCAGTGGGATAATCTTCAGCTGCCCTTCTCCCTGTAAAAACCTCTATTAAAACATAGGGCTCAAGTTTATTAGCTGTCTGCAGATAGAAAATATACAAAAAAGCCATTGTTAGTACCCATGATCAGTGTATGCAGAGGGAAAGCCCAATGTGCGTATGGCAAATCAGATACTGGCAGATTTTTCAGAGTAAGGTACAGTTGCAGACAGGGACAAAAGTCAAAGTTTGGCAGAATTTTTAGCAATTGATTAATGTTCCCAATGATATGAATCATACATTTTTAGTGTAAAATATATAACTCTGGAACAAATTAGAACAAAGATCCTTCATTACTGAATCCCAAACTAAAACCCAATTTTAACTTGAACTGGCAATAAAGTTAGATCAAAATACTAAGAGGGTAATTGGATTGATGCAAACAGGGCTAACAACTTATGCTTTTTAATTACTGACACACAAGTGGCACAGATTCTTTGATTTAATAAAATAAGGCACTGAGACTCTGCATAATTTAAATATGTCAGGTAAAATACTGAAATGTCTCAACACTAAAACTGAACCTTTTATTACAAGAAAATGCATATACTATGCATAGAAGCCACTGCCAGAATGATGTGACACTTTAGTTTTTTAATGTTCAAGTCAGCACAATGCCCTTGCTCCATTTACTGATATGTCTTTTACTTGAGACTTCACCAAGTTTAGGAACCTACTGAATAACTGCTATGCAATAATAGCATGTTCATTTGTTGTTATACTTCATATGTTGTTATAAACTAGTCACTATTGAAGCAGACAATAAAAAGACAGAGTACCCCAACCAGAATAAAACAGTATACTATGTTGTAATGCTTTTCTGTGCACAGCTGAGCAAATAAAAGCTGAATACTATCAATCACATTTTTGCATTTAAATGACTCAATGCTTAAATCTAAAAAAATTAACATAACAGTTTTTATTTCAGAAATATATCTGATATAATCAATATAATTATTATGCTCTAAAACTTCCCTGAGATCAGCTAATGCATGCTTGTTCTGTATGCCAAATTTGGTTGGTTGTTTAGTATTTTGTTTACATTCCCTGTATAAAGGTAAATAATATGCATAAATGCCAGATGTAATCATAATTGCTTCTCCTGTGTCTTCCAAGACACAAATGAATCCCTTTCCATAGCTGTCTAACACCTCACTGAAAAATATATTTCATATGTATATGAACACACTGGCCACTTTAACTACACTTTACAGTGTACTTTGATGCAATTTTGCCTTTTTGATCTGCTGTAATTTTTTTTGGCATAGGCGCTGGTAACATTAAATCATTAATTTTTGGATTTTGGTCCACATGGACATGACAGGATAATGAAGTTACTGTACATTTCATGCACACCCAGTTCAGAAGATGGGTACACTGTGGTTAGAAAGGGATGAACATGGTCAGCTAAAATACAAATTGAAGGCCAAAGTGTGCCAAGAAAATAACACCATCAACAGCCTGAACCATTGAAAAAATTGAGGATGGATTCAATCATTCCTGTTGCTGACTTGAAGTTCTGACCATGATTTGTGAATGTTGCAGCTGAAGTTGTGTGGTCTCGTGCTGCTGTAACCCATCTGCTTCAAATTTCGATGGGTTGTGCATGCGGAGATACTCTTTTGCATACCTCAGTTGTAAAGAGTAGTTATTAAACTTGATGTTGCCCTTTGGCATCAACAAAGCATTTTTATGCAGAAATCTGCTACTCGCTGGATATTTCCCCTTTTCCAGACCATTTTCTGTAAACCCTAGAGATGGTTGTGCATGAAAATCCAAGACAATTGGTAGTTCCTAAAATGCTCACCTGGCACCAACAACCATGCCACATTTAAAGTCATCTAATTTCCTCCATTGTTTGTTTGTTTTTCTCCATTCTGATCCTCATCTTCAGCTGGTCATAACAAAATGTCCATATGCCTAAATATACTGCCATGTGATTGGCTGTACGTAAACTTTAATACTTCATTGCATACAGAAGCTGGAATTTAGTCATCAGAGAACAATTTTGCATTTGTACAATGAACCCACAACATCATTTAGTTGTGCAAAATTACAGATGAGATCTGTACTTATTGTGCATTAGTGAATAATCCCTAATTAGACATTAAAGGACCATGTGGTGTAAAAACAAAGGATCCTTGTGAAGTATGGCCCATGTTCTCATCCTACCCTAAAGACAAAATCATATTGTTCACAAACGCGTAATCCTTTTGTAATGCTCTGTAAATTAGGGAATTCTATTCTAACAACTGATGTCATTAATATAAATAAATTGTCTTATGTTAACTCAAGAAAATAAAACAAGAAAAAGAAGTGAAATGTGGTAGGCAAAATACACAAATTATATCATGTCAAAAGAGTCTTTTAATCTACAATGACATAGTAATAGGCAAAAATATCACTAGTGGGAATTCCCAACTCCTAAATCACCACTCAGCATTTGTTGATAGAAATGTAAGGCCAAATAATATATTGCATGTACCAGAACAAAACTGAGTATACAAAAAGTTTGGATAGCACATAGGATTCCCCCATAGTCCAAAACATTTGCTACACAAGCAAATCAATCACATTTGTAATAGGTGTAAAAAAACCACAAGGGGTTAGGAAAAACATGTCAGGGCAACAGTTGTGCCGCAGGCAGCAGCCATTGACCAATACAAATTACCAACACCTATGCAATCAGGTACAACTGGAATGATAGGCCATACACTCTCACACTACCCACAACAAAGCTATTCATTTCTTTCTCCATATAAAATGATCATATAAAGGAACTGTATTTTCACCTCCACAATCATTTAAAGATGAAAGAGCTTGCTATGTAGCTCTATTACTATTAACATCAACCTTCCCTTGCCTGGCAAAGTATTGTTATAATACCTTTCTGTGTTCTGCAGTTACCCTGTTTCTGTTGCTCTATTTTTCTTGGTTCTTGTATTGTCTATCCACCTTTTTACTGTTTGTTCAAAACAATAAAATGCAATAATTTAAAAGTTTTTTTCTGAAAGAGGTCAAAGCAGGAATAGAGGGATTTGGTTCCAAAAGAGGGGTAATTGAGAGATGCGGATTTGCTTACATCCACATACATTAGACACTAATTCAGAAGCAATGTTTGATGACTTCTGTGTAATAAATTCAATGGTGATATCTTTATTTAAAAGGGAATTCTGCCTTGCCTATGTAAGTTATAAAAACATTGATCCTGATCTCCCTTTCATTACCTAAAAGTTCTGCAAATATCAAGTGATTTCTGGCAATCATGAGAATTAAAGGATTACAGTCAGGGTCTAAAACACCAAGTACACCCTGACTGTTGTAATCTCAGATGGCAGGCATATAAAATATATCCAACCCTCTAAAAAATGTAATGTATTGCAGTTTTCATGCTCTCAGATGTGGTGACTACATTAGTTTTATATTTCAATGTATTTAATACATTTTTAAGTATGGGAACAGTAGTCCAATCACAGCTAGGTACGTATACAAAAAGTTCAACAAGGCTTTGGATATAAGGTCTAACAGAGGGACATAACATGCTAAAACAACGGTGCTGAATACCAGGAAAAATACAAACATGGACAAAAATATGAACATTTACTAAACAAATCAGAGGAAAACCAAAATTACTGAAAAAATCATGATGCTGCCTAAATAGTCCTAAGCACCAATCTTAATATAAACAAGGGATCAGGGGAGAGAAAAGGAAAAAAAGAAGGGCAGAAACATGAGAACACAAAAGAAAGAGGTGGGGAGGGATAGGGCGAACACCATAAAACACTGAGGTAACAAGGTATATACGTTGTCTCAGTGAAGTCATAGTAGATTCAAATATTAAAGCTACTTTGGACCCTACATTTATGTAAAAGGGCAACTTTATTAATGGGAGAACAGGAGAGATTATCATTAACTACATCCTAGTTAAATTTACATGCACTGAAATACAATAAAAGAGAAAGGGTATTCCAATTATTATTATTATTATTATTATTATTAATAAACAGGATTTATATACGGCCAACATATCACGCAGCATGGTCATTAAATAGGGGTTGCAAATGACAGACTAATACAGACAGTGATACAGGAGGAGAGGACCCTGCCCCAAAGAGCTTACAATCTAGTAAATTCCAATGGAAAGCTATGGTGGTACGGACAGCAGGTAATTTGTAGGAGACAAGTCTTACAAAATGCTTAGGTTGGGAGGTATCTAATTTGAGAAAGAGGGCACCCTCTGGGGTTTTAGGGAGATCTGAATAATGAAATTATTAAAATTTAAAACCCTCATCCACAAAATACAAACTTTAGAACATTGCCACTGGGCATGTGACATGGTTCCTACCTGAAAACAACCTTGAAAGTGATTGTTGAATTTATCATATATTCAGCAAGTACAAACAAATTCTGATTGTGCCAGAAATGCACTGCATTCTTGTCACTTTTTGTAAACTTGACCTGAAGCAGAAAATATTCCCTTGTGAGGACCCCTAATCTCCAACCTTATGTAATACATACTCATATATACCACACCACATATAAGGACCAGCAACATGCATATTTTGTTTGTTTTGGGGTAGCATACATTCTAAAAATTATTTCATGTGGACTCACTAGGTTAATTCACATTGACCTCTCTTTTTTTTTACCTCTTTTACACTTTACTGGTAATAAAGAACCCTAAAGGTTTGTTAATGATTAATTTAGATGCCTATCGGCAATAAATACTAGATAAACGCATCCAGTACTTGCTATGCGTATATGTTCATACTTGCACATACTTGTCATTTATAACATAGCATGCTGGGGGTTAATTTAATTTCACTGTTTAGTTAGGAGATCTCCTTTTGATTTGCTATAATAGTTTCTGTCAAGAGATCTAATCATTTCCAATAATCCTGCTGTGACCAACCAACAGGAATCCAAAGGGATGAGTGGGCCAGTGCTGAGAAATGTATACAGGAAGGGGAACAGCTGAAGAAGGCTTCTAATGGTATTTCTTTGTGCATGTCACATAAAGCTGGTTTCAGCTATGTAATTTCACTGACATCAAAAAGCCTGCAGTGATAGTAATTATTACAATGTCCCTTGTGTTCTTAGAGCAGCTGTTATTTATTCCTTGCAGAGGTGTTTGAACAAAATAGCATGTCCCATGTTGTTATCTTTATATCATTAAAATGACATTTTTTTCATTTTTCATCAGTTTATTTATTTATTTTTTATAATTTAAACTGATTTTTACATTTTATTTACTACATATATACAATTTTTATTTACGAATATGTATTTAATAAATGAATAAGGATTCCCACAGTACTTTGGGTTAACTAAAGTGATATGTATCACAAATGTATGTTGGTAAATGTATGAGGTAATCTAACTAAACAGTTGAATTATGAGCAGCATGATTGGTTTAGTGGCTAGCACTTTTTTCTTTACAATGCAGGTTCCCAGGTTTTCCCTATGTTTGTGTGGGTTTCCTCTGGGCACACCAGTTTGCTTACACATCCAAAAACCATGCCGTTAGGTTAATAGATTTTCCCTAAATAAAAATTAGCTTCAGACTGTGTCGATGTGGTAGGGACATTAGATTGTGAGCCCCTTTAAGGGACAGTTAGTGACATGACTATGAACTCTGTAAAACCCTGCATAATATGTTGGTGATATATAAAAAATAAAGTTATTAAAAGAAATGTTCTAAGTTTGTAACCCATTACTTTTTACACAGTTTGTGCCCCAGAATTCCACAGCAATCGCAACAAGATTTCCAAACACTTTCCACATTTCATAGCACATTCTTTTTTCTGTTGCATTCATAGCATTCATTTGTTGTCCTCTGGATAAACCCCTTCTAGCATACACTAGTTACAGAGGTTTTTTAGAGAGAGATTTATTAAAGCTCTCCAAGGCTGGAGGTTCTTTATCCACCATTCGGAAATTATTTGTTGTAAAATGTCATCAGTCTTTCTATTTTGTCCACATCTAGGGAGAACAATAAGATTTCTGCAGATGGACTTGTAGCCTTGGAATTGCCCATGCTTTTCTATAATTTTGGTTCCTAAATCCTCAGACAATTCTTTGCTATTCTTTCTTTTCTCCATGCTCAGTGTGTTACACACAGGCCTTCAAAACTGAGAGACCTGGAGCAGCTGGCAAAGGAAAATTAGTCCAAAATTACAGTAGAGATGTAAAAGATTCATTGATTTTTACAGAAATCAATTAACATCAGTTATTTCTTCCAAAGGAAGAGTATTAAGTTGAGGGTGCCAAAAATTTTGTCCAGACCATTTTTGATGTTTTGTGTGGAATGTCTGGGAGAAGTGGTGCATTTTCTGATATAAATGCAAGGGTGCCAATATTTCTGGCCATGACTATATATATGTACCTTACAGGGAGGACTGGAGCAAGGAGGGGACAAGAGTAGGCTGAAAGACAAATGACGAGGTGTGAGGAGGAGCTGGCAAAAGAAGGGTAAGGGTGGTAGGCTCAACTTCAAAGAGCGGACAGAGGTTGGGATTCAGTCAGCAGGAAGTGGGAGGGGGTGAGAGATACGTAAGTGGGATGTGGAGTAGGGGAATTTTCTGGTAATGGCTGGAGCCTCCCACTAGTCCCTGAAGTGTTGCTTTTGTTGGGTTGTCCAACGAGTGGCGGTTGAGGTCCTCAATGGTGATAACCCAGGTCGATAAGTGTAGTTAACTGTTTCCAAAAATGGTATGAGGTTCCAAGTGAGGGTTGAAACTATGGCGCCTTCAGGGGGTTAGTTCCTAAAAGGGCTACTAACAAAGGATAATATTCCCAACTCCGTGTGGTGTGCCTGGGAACAGTGATAACAGACCCCAGTAGGCAAATCATGGCTAAGATATTGCCTTTGAGGACCTATAATTTATTGGCGTAAAATCTATGTTTGTTAGGTCAATATGTAAAATACGGGTATGATGTTGTAAATGTATTGTAAAGTATTTTGTTAATAATTGCCTATTATAGCCATTTAACCCATAAGTTGGTTTGGTGTTTTTATTTCGGATAAAGGGTGTGGGTAAATGGCCAGGGAGGGGATATCTGTAGGCAATTCTCTGAGCTACATCAGTCATGTGTTTATCCTCAAGCATTGTCTTTCACATTCAGCCATTTTAAGTCAGTGATCATACTGTTATCATTTAGCATAATGTTTTGTATTCCCTGGTCATCCAGTTCATGTTATATTTGCATTCTTACTAAGTTTAATATTCTAGTGTGATTCTGCTGTTTGGCTCTGACAGATTTTAAATGACTTAACTAGACACAGTACCTTCTAAACATCTTCCTTTTGATGAACAGTATAATATCCCAAACTGTTTTTTCCTGCCTTCTGGCAACTGTCGGTGTCATGCTGTGATCTGACTTCTACAGTAACAAACAACAGGAAACTCCAAACTAGTATGGTTTTGTGGATGTAATATATTTTATCTATTCATATATGTATAAGCATTAAAAGACTAAGTTGGTGCAAGTATGTTTTTTAATAATATATAAATAATTTAAACTATTACAGTTTAAGAGAGCTGTCTGGTTTTATTGGATAAAGATTTCTATTAAAACATTTTTACTTTACTCCTAAAATAGTATATTGAAAATACTTCTCGTTCCTATAATAGGTTTTGCTCTTGGGGTTGGAACTTAAGGTCATGGAGTAATAAATCTAAAACACATTAAATACAAAATGTGATTACACAGAAATGAGCTCCATGGAACTAGTTTACAGTTTACACATATATGGCCTAATTTAATAAACAAAGCAAAGAGGAAAGTGCAATGTACAATATCTCATCGCAACTTTGCAAAATTGTTTTGCTGGTTGGGGATCAATTCAGGTTGGTTTGCTGATAGTACTACATTTGTGTAGCAGCTTTTTTGCTTTGGTAAATTGAATAAACTATTGATATTTGTTAAACACATTAACATTATTTTTTATTATTGAAGACAGCTCATTTAAATATGGCACAAA
The DNA here is from genome assembly GCF_032062135.1 of Pyxicephalus adspersus. Taxonomy (NCBI): domain Eukaryota; kingdom Metazoa; phylum Chordata; class Amphibia; order Anura; family Pyxicephalidae; genus Pyxicephalus; species Pyxicephalus adspersus. The sequence goes on from NC_092860.1 coordinate 88,412,114, forward strand.
TGAGTCTCAACACTTGAAAAATGTAACATGAAAAATGTATACATAAAAATAGAAAAGACGTTTATGAGAATCTAAACCCAGGGAACCAAAGAAAAAGTAAAATATATTGCACCTTAAATTGCACAAGTAAGCCACAGACTTTTTATTAATATTATATTATATATATATATCACGCAGCACTGTTCATTAAATAGAGGTTGCAAATGATAGAAACAATGACACCAGAGGTGAAGTGAACTCTGTAAGGATGGGGGGAAGTATGTGAGCAATTGTAAGACTTCAGTATGTTTAAAGGAGACTAAAAGGGACATAAGGCCCTCCCTATATGGACAGACACAGATAGTTACAACTAAGCGCTGTGTTTTTTAATTTGTAATATTTTACTTACCGGTATACTTGTTTATTTAAGAATATGCCTTGTTAGATTTTGGGTTTAGTTGGGCTTTAAAGGCAATAAAAATCAAAAACATATTGTCTGGTAGGTTACCATTCCTTAGATTTGGTGTCTCCCACAATTTCTATTGGTTTCAAGCTACATTTTCAGCAAGTATAGTAAAATAAATCGTTTTGAAATGATCTTGAAAGAAATTCAGTATACTTATCATTTCATGTGAACTAAACTGAAAACACAAAAACTGTAATCTTCTTTATGTAAACATGAAAACGGGCAGACCTTTGCCTGGTGACAACTGTGGCTCCCTCCATGAATACAGTAGAGGGTATAAAGGTAGCCACCAAAAGGCAGAAGGTGTGTTATTTGTAGAATCATCTGGTAAATCATCAGGTTTAAAAAGAAATACTAATGCAGGTAAAATATCTGGTATGCAACAACCTATTACATTTCTGCTTTATTTAGATAATCTTTTATTTTCTTTTTATTGTAATAAAATTATACAGCAATATCTCCACAGTGAGTAAAAAAGCTGCTGTCATAAATTTTGAAAGATGTGAATGTTCCATAATTAAGGAAAACAAGCCACTGTCCACCGGCTTATTTTAAGAACCCATTTTCCATCTGGAAGTCATCTTATAGAGCAAATTATTTCTTGCATTTTTGTGTGAAAAACAGTTAGTAATGAGCAAGAAATGTGTTTAATTATCTTCCGTAACATAAGCCAAATTCTAATGGTGTTTGATTACATAAAGCCACAAAAATGTCAACCAGATTTCCATTTAGAGTGCTTCCTTAAAGAGCCATGCAAATGGGGAATATCCGGATATCAGAAGGCATCATGACAGTTTTCATCTTCCTTATGGCACGTGCTGGTTTCAATCCCCCCTCTTCTTCTCACGCTTCTTAATGTAACATATTCTAATGCATAACATCATTTCCCTAAATGGGTATGAGAATGCTGCAGATTGACTCGCAAGGACTATTAATAAAGTCAGTCAATTTCCCACAGTTCCTCTCATTTGGAAGGTGTTATCCTAGAGGATGCATTAGCAATGAGAACATTGCTCTTCTCCATTCGCTCAGACAATTCCATATTGTAGCTCTTTCAGAGCACATGAACACTGAGCTTTAGAATAAATGATAGCACACTTCTTTCTAGAACAAAACATTATTTATTTCATGCAAAACGGCTGGTTAAATTTAACATATTTTCTTCCAGTAGATTACACCTCTTATAATCTTGCCAAGCAGCTATGCTTTATGTTAATGCTACATAGCAACAGTCGTCTGTTTCGCTCTCCTCCAATTCTATTTCAGATGCATTGTTTTATGTTTTGTGCTGGCAAAGGACCAGGCGGATGAGTAGAAAACTCTTGGGTTTACAAATATGCTATAAAATTTATCACAAATATTATGAAAATTTTAACACATTTACCATTTATTGTGCTAGGAGATACAGTGCCAGCACCAAAGTAGAAAGTACAACATTATAAACTTAAAGCAGGAATTTGGTATCGGCATTACTACTAACCTGCATAAACCATTTTATTACCTCAGTTACAAGTTTAATGCAACAGAAGGAAATCAGCAAAAGCACATATTCTTAACACAAACACAGAACACCTTACAAGATTATTAAAACATTTAAAATAAGGATTGCTGAATTCAGGGACTTTTTCCTCCAATAAATAGATGTTTAAGCAAAGATGGCATTAGCCTATACAATTGAAATAATCAATGTGAAACATTGAGGTCTATTTAAAAAGCAGTGAATCTGCCTCTGAAAAAACATGGACCTGAAATTTTCTACACCAGATTCATTGCTTTATAAATAGATCCCTAGGTCTTTAGCCTGCCAAATAAATAAGAAAATGTTATGCAGTGATTCTTTGTTTCTGTTGGTGACCCCATTGCCTTAATAGACATGTTACTTATATCTGCTACAGTTTTGGTTTGTTAAGATTTTAAATGTTTCCTATGTTTATTCAATTGTTGACTGATTGTATTACCATTATTATTGATTTTTGATATTACTGGATTATAAAGTATTGTGCAATATGTTGATGTTAGCATATAATTCCCTTTAATTACCCCCATAAAACATAGATAAAAACTAACATGTACACTACAATACAGAAAAGGCATTGGTGAAAAATAGATGACTGTAGTAGTCTTAATCAGTGTTTGAATAGTGTACGAATTCGGGTTGTCCTTTCGACCTGAATATGGCTGTTCAAATTCGGATAGACCCGACCCGAAAAACACGGGATTCGATGGTGCAAATTTGTGTGTAAGAAAATGTGTTACCTTTTTGATCTGCTGTAATTTTTTTTGGCATAGGCGCTGGTAACATTAAATCATTAATTTTTGGATTTTGGTCCACATGGACATGACAGGATAATGAAGTTACTGTACATTTCATGCACACCCAGTTCAGAAGATGGGTACACTGTGGTTAGAAAGGGATGAACATGGTCAGCTAAAATACAAATTGAAGGCCAAAGTGTGCCAAGAAAATAACACCATCAACAGCCTGAACCATTGAAAAAATTGAGGATGGATTCAATCATTCCTGTTGCTGACTTGAAGTTCTGACCATGATTTGTGAATGTTGCAGCTGAAGTTGTGTGGTCTCGTGCTGCTGTAACCCATCTGCTTCAAATTTCGATGGGTTGTGCATGCGGAGATACTCTTTTGCATACCTCAGTTGTAAAGAGTAGTTATTAAACTTGATGTTGCCCTATGGCATCAACAAAGCATTTTTATGCAGAAATCTGCTACTCGCTGGATATTTCCCCTTTTCCAGACCATTTTCTGTAAACCCTAGAGATGGTTGTGCATGAAAATCCAAGACAATTGGTAGTTCCTAAAATGCTCACCTGGCACCAACAACCATGCCACATTTAAAGTCATCTAATTTCCTCCATTGTTTGTTTGTTTTTCTCCATTCTGATCCTCATCTTCAGCTGGTCATAACAAAATGTCCATATGCCTAAATATACTGCCATGTGATTGGCTGTACGTAAACTTTAATACTTCATTGCATACAGAAGCTGGAATTTAGTCATCAGAGAACAATTTTGCATTTGTACAATGAACCCACAACATCATTTAGTTGTGCAAAATTACAGATGAGATCTGTACTTATTGTGCATTAGTGAATAATCCCTAATTAGACATTAAAGGACCATGTGGTGTAAAAACAAAGGATCCTTGTGAAGTATGGCCCATGTTCTCATCCTACCCTAAAGACAAAATCATATTGTTCACAAACGCGTAATCCTTTTGTAATGCTCTGTAAATTAGGCAATTCTATTCTAACAACTGATGTCATTAATATAAATAAATTGTCTTATGTTAACTCAAGAAAATAAAACAAGAAAAAGAAGTGAAATGTGGTAGGCAAAATACACAAATTATATCATGTCAAAAGAGTCTTTTAATCTACAATGACATAGTAATAGGCAAAAATATCACTAGTGGGAATTCCCAACTCCTAAATCACCACTCAGCATTTGTTGATAGAAATGTAAGGCCAAATAATATATTGCATGTACCAGAACAAAACTGAGTATACAAAAAGTTTGGATAGCACATAGGATTCCCCCATAGTCCAAAACATTTGCTACACAAGCAAATCAATCACATTTGTAATAGGTGTAAAAAAACCACAAGGGGTTAGGAAAAACATGTCAGGGCAACAGTTGTGCCGCAGGCAGCAGCCATTGACCAATACAAATTACCAACACCTATGCAATCAGGTACAACTGGAATGATAGGCCATACACTCTCACACTACCCACAACAAAGCTATTCATTTCTTTCTCCATATAAAATGATCATATAAAGGAACTGTATTTTCACCTCCACAATCATTTAAAGATGAAAGAGCTTGCTATGTAGCTCTATTACTATTAACATCAACCTTCCCTTGCCTGGCAAAGTATTGTTATAATACCTTTCTGTGTTCTGCAGTTACCCTGTTTCTGTTGCTCTATTTTTCTTGGTTCTTGTATTGTCTATCCACCTTTTTACTGTTTGTTCAAAACAATAAAATGCAATAATTTAAAAGTTTTTTTCTGAAAGAGGTCAAAGCAGGAATAGAGGGATTTGGTTCCAAAAGAGGGGTAATTGAGAGATGAGGATTTGCTTACATCCACATACATTAGACACTAATTCAGAAGCAATGTTTGATGACTTCTGTGTAATAAATTCAATGGTGATATCTTTATTTAAAAGGGAATTCTGCCGTGCCTATGTAAGTTATAAAAACATTGATCCTGATCTCCCTTTCATTACCTAAAAGTTCTGCAAATATCAAGTGATTTCTGGCAATCATGAGAATTAAAGGATTACAGTCAGGGTCTAAAACACCAAGTACACCCTGACTGTTGTAATCTCAGATGGCAGGCATATAAAATATATCCAACCCTCTAAAAAATGTAATGTATTGCAGTTTTCATGCTCTCAGATGTGGTGACTACATTAGTTTTATATTTCAATGTATTTAATACATTTTTAAGTATGGGAACAGTAGTCCAATCACAGCTAGGTACGTATACAAAAAGTTCAACAAGGCTTTGGATATAAGGTCTAACAGAGGGACATAACATGCTAAAACAACGGTGCTGAATACCAGGAAAAATACAAACATGGACAAAAATATGAACATTTACTAAACAAATCAGAGGAAAACCAAAATTACTGAAAAAATCATGATGCTGCCTAAATAGTCCTAAGCACCAATCTTAATATAAACAAGGGATCAGGGGAGAGAAAAGGAAAAAAAGAAGGGCAGAAACATGAGAACACAAAAGAAAGAGGTGGGGAGGGATAGGGCGAACACCATAAAACACTGAGGTAACAAGGTATATACGTTGTCTCAGTGAAGTCATAGTAGATTCAAATATTAAAGCTACTTTGGACCCTACATTTATGTAAAAGGGCAACTTTATTAATGGGAGAACAGGAGAGATTATCATTAACTACATCCTAGTTAAATTTACATGCACTGAAATACAATAAAAGAGAAAGGGTATTCCAATTATTATTATTATTATTATTATTATTAATAAACAGGATTTATATACGGCCAACATATCACGCAGCATGGTCATTAAATAGGGGTTGCAAATGACAGACTAATACAGACAGTGATACAGGAGGAGAGGACCCTGCCCCAAAGAGCTTACAATCTAGTAAATTCCAATGGAAAGCTATGGTGGTACGGACAGCAGGTAATTTGTAGGAGACAAGTCTTACAAAATGCTTAGGTTGGGAGGTATCTAATTTGAGAAAGAGGGCACCCTCTGGGGTTTTAGGGAGATCTGAATAATGAAATTATTAAAATTTAAAACCCTCATCCACAAAATACAAACTTTAGAACATTGCCACTGGGCATGTGACATGGTTCCTACCTGAAAACAACCTTGAAAGTGATTGTTGAATTTATCATATATTCAGCAAGTACAAACAAATTCTGATTGTGCCAGAAATGCACTGCATTCTTGTCACTTTTTGTAAACTTGACCTGAAGCAGAAAATATTCCCTTGTGAGGACCCCTAATCTCCAACCTTATGTAATACATACTCATATATACCACACCACATATAAGGACCAGCAACATGCATATTTTGTTTGTTTTGGGGTAGCATACATTCTAAAAATTATTTCATGTGGACTCACTAGGTTAATTCACATTGACCTCTCTTTTTTTTTACCTCTTTTACACTTTACTGGTAATAAAGAACCCTAAAGGTTTGTTAATGATTAATTTAGATGCCTATCGGCAATAAATACTAGATAAACGCATCCAGTACTTGCTATGCGTATATGTTCATACTTGCACATACTTGTCATTTATAACATAGCATGCTGGGGGTTAATTTAATTTCACTGTTTAGTTAGGAGATCTCCTTTTGATTTGCTATAATAGTTTCTGTCAAGAGATCTAATCATTTCCAATAATCCTGCTGTGACCAACCAACAGGAATCCAAAGGGATGAGTGGGCCAGTGCTGAGAAATGTATACAGGAAGGGGAACAGCTGAAGAAGGCTTCTAATGGTATTTCTTTGTGCATGTCACATAAAGCTGGTTTCAGCTATGTAATTTCACTGACATCAAAAAGCCTGCAGTGATAGTAATTATTACAATGTCCCTTGTGTTCTTAGAGCAGCTGTTATTTATTCCTTGCAGAGGTGTTTGAACAAAATAGCATGTCCCATGTTGTTATCTTTATATCATTAAAATGACATTTTTTTCATTTTTCATCAGTTTATTTATTTATTTTTTATAATTTAAACTGATTTTTACATTTTATTTACTACATATATACAATTTTTATTTACGAATATGTATTTAATAAATGAATAAGGATTCCCACAGTACTTTGGGTTAACTAAAGTGATATGTATCACAAATGTATGTTGGTAAATGTATGAGGTAATCTAACTAAACAGTTGAATTATGAGCAGCATGATTGGTTTAGTGGCTAGCACTTTTTTCTTTACAATGCAGGTTCCCAGGTTTTCCCTATGTTTGTGTGGGTTTCCTCTGGGCACACCAGTTTGCTTACACATCCAAAAACCATGCCGTTAGGTTAATAGATTTTCCCTAAATAAAAATTAGCTTCAGACTGTGTCGATGTGGTAGGGACATTAGATTGTGAGCCCCTTTAAGGGACAGTTAGTGACATGACTATGAACTCTGTAAAACCCTGCATAATATGTTGGTGATATATAAAAAATAAAGTTATTAAAAGAAATGTTCTAAGTTTGTAACCCATTACTTTTTACACAGTTTGTGCCCCAGAATTCCACAGCAATCGCAACAAGATTTCCAAACACTTTCCACATTTCATAGCACATTCTTTTTTCTGTTGCATTCATAGCATTCATTTGTTGTCCTCTGGATAAACCCCTTCTAGCATACACTAGTTACAGAGGTTTTTTAGAGAGAGATTTATTAAAGCTCTCCAAGGCTGGAGGTTCTTTATCCACCATTCGGAAATTATTTGTTGTAAAATGTCATCAGTCTTTCTATTTTGTCCACATCTAGGGAGAACAATAAGATTTCTGCAGATGGACTTGTAGCCTTGGAATTGCCCATGCTTTTCTATAATTTTGGTTCCTAAATCCTCAGACAATTCTTTGCTATTCTTTCTTTTCTCCATGCTCAGTGTGTTACACACAGGCCTTCAAAACTGAGAGACCTGGAGCAGCTGGCAAAGGAAAATTAGTCCAAAATTACAGTAGAGATGTAAAAGATTCATTGATTTTTACAGAAATCAATTAACATCAGTTATTTCTTCCAAAGGAAGAGTATTAAGTTGAGGGTGCCAAAAATTTTGTCCAGACCATTTTTGATGTTTTGTGTGGAATGTCTGGGAGAAGTGGTGCATTTTCTGATATTAATGCAAGGGTGCCAATATTTCTGGCCATGACTATATATATGTACCTTACAGGGAGGACTGGAGCAAGGAGGGGACACGAGTAGGCAGAAAGACAAATGACGAGGTGTGAGGAGGAGCTGGCAAAAGAAGGGTAAGGGTGGTAGGCTCAACTTCAAAGAGCGGACAGAGGTTGGGATTCAGTCAGCAGGAAGTGGGAGGGGGTGAGAGATACGTAAGTGGGATGTGGAGTAGGGGAATTTTCTGGTAATGGCTGGAGCCTCCCACTAGTCCCTGAAGTGTTGCTTTTGTTGGGTTGTCCAACGAGTGGCGGTTGAGGTCCTCAATGGTGATAATCCAGGTCAATAAGTGTAGTTAACTGTTTCCAAAAATGGTATGAGGTTCCAAGTGAGGGTTGAAACTATGGCGCCTTCAGGGGGTTAGTTCCTAAAAGGGCTACTAACAAAGGATAATATTCCCAACTCCGTGTGGTGTGCCTGGGAACAGTGATAACAGACCCCAGTAGGCAAATCATGGCTAAGATATTGCCTTTGAGGACCTATAATTTATTGGCGTAAAATCTATGTTTGTTAGGTCAATATGTAAAATACGGGTATGATGTTGTAAATGTATTGTAAAGTATTTTGTTAATAATTGGCTATTATAGCCATTTAACCCATAAGTTGGTTTGGTGTTTTTATTTCGGATAAAGGGTGTGGGTAAATGGCCAGGGAGGGGATATCTGTAGGCAATTCTCTGAGCTACATCAGTCATGTGTTTATCCTCAAGCATTGTCTTTCACATTCAGCCATTTTAAGTCAGTGATCATACTGTTATCATTTAGCATAATGTTTTGTATTCCCTGGTCATCCAGTTCATGTTATATTTGCATTCTTACTAAGTTTAATATTCTAGTGTGATTCTGCTGTTTGGCTCTGACAGATTTTAAATGACTTAACTAGACACAGTACCTTCTAAACATCTTCCTTTTGATGAACAGTATAATATCCCAAACTGTTTTTTCCTGCCTTCTGGCAACTGTCGGTGTCATGCTGTGATCTGACTTCTACAGTAACAAACAACAGGAAACTCCAAACTAGTATGGTTTTGTGGATGTAATATATTTTATCTATTCATATATGTATAAGCATTAAAAGACTAAGTTGGTGCAAGTATGTTTTTTAATAATATATAAATAATTTAAACTATTACAGTTTAAGAGAGCTGTCTGGTTTTATTGGATAAAGATTTCTATTAAAACATTTTTACTTTACTCCTAAAATAGTATATTGAAAATACTTCTCGTTCCTATAATAGGTTTTGCTCTTGGGGTTGGAACTTAAGGTCATGGAGTAATAAATCTAAAACACATTAAATACAAAATGTGATTACACAGAAATGAGCTCCATGGAACTAGTTTACAGTTTACACATATATGGCCTAATTTAATAAACAAAGCAAAGAGGAAAGTGCAATGTACAATATCTCATCGCAACTTTGCAAAATTGTTTTGCTGGTTGGGGATCAATTCAGGTTGGTTTGCTGATAGTACTACATTTGTGTAGCAGCTTTTTTGCTTTGGTAAATTGAATAAACTATTGATATTTGTTAAACACATTAACATTATTTTTTATTATTGAAGACAGCTCATTTAAATATGGCACAAATGAGTCTCAACACTTGAAAAATGTAACATGAAAAATGTATACATAAAAATAGAAAAGACGTTTATGAGAATCTAAACCCAGGGAACCAAAGAAAAAGTAAAATATATTGCACCTTAAATTGCACAAGTAAGCCACAGACTTTTTATTAATATTATATTATATATATATATCACGCAGCACTGTTCATTAAATAGAGGTTGCAAATGATAGAAACAATGACACCAGAGGTGAAGTGAACTCTGTAAGGATGGGGGGAAGTATGTGAGCAATTGTAAGACTTCAGTATGTTTAAAGGAGACTAAAAGGGACATAAGGCCCTCCCTATATGGACAGACACAGATAGTTACAACTAAGCGCTGTGTTTTTTAATTTGTAATATTTTACTTACCGGTATACTTGTTTATTTAAGAATATGCCTTGTTAGATTTTGGGTTTAGTTGGGCTTTAAAGGCAATAAAAATCAAAAACATATTGTCTGGTAGGTTACCATTCCTTAGATTTGGTGTCTCCCACAATTTCTATTGGTTTCAAGCTACATTTTCAGCAAGTATAGTAAAATAAATCGTTTTGAAATGATCTTGAAAGAAATTCAGTATACTTATCATTTCATGTGAACTAAACTGAAAACACAAAAACTGTAATCTTCTTTATGTAAACATGAAAACGGGCAGACCTTTGCCTGGTGACAACTGTGGCTCCCTCCATGAATACAGTAGAGGGTATAAAGGTAGCCACCAAAAGGCAGAAGGTGTGTTATTTGTAGAATCATCTGGTAAATCATCAGGTTTAAAAAGAAATACTAATGCAGGTAAAATATCTGGTATGCAACAACCTATTACATTTCTGCTTTATTTAGATAATCTTTTATTTTCTTTTTATTGTAATAAAATTATACAGCAATATCTCCACAGTGAGTAAAAAAGCTGCTGTCATAAATTTTGAAAGATGTGAATGTTCCATAATTAAGGAAAACAAGCCACTGTCCACCGGCTTATTTTAAGAACCCATTTTCCATCTGGAAGTCATCTTATAGAGCAAATTATTTCTTGCATTTTTGTGTGAAAAACAGTTAGTAATGAGCAAGAAATGTGTTTAATTATCTTCCGTAACATAAGCCAAATTCTAATGGTGTTTGATTACATAAAGCCACAAAAATGTCAACCAAATTTCCATTTAGAGTGCTTCCTTAAAGAGCCATGCAAATGGGGAATATCCGGATATCAGAAGGCATCATGACAGTTTTCATCTTCCTTATGGCACGTGCTGCTTTCAATCCCCCCTCTTCTTCTCACGCTTCTTAATGTAACATATTCTAATGCATAACATCATTTCCCTAAATGGGTATGAGAATGCTGCAGATTGACTCGCAAGGACTATTAATAAAGTCAGTCAATTTCCCACAGTTCCTCTCATTTGGAAGGTGTTATCCTAGAGGATGCATTAGCAATGAGAACATTGCTCTTCTCCATTCGCTCAGACAATTCCATATTGTAGCTCTTTCAGAGCACATGAACACTGAGCTTTAGAATAAATGATAGCACACTTCTTTCTAGAACAAAACATTATTTATTTCATGCAAAACGGCTGGTTAAATTTAACATATTTTCTTCCAGTAGATTACACCTCTTATAATCTTGCCAAGCAGCTATGCTTTATGTTAATGCTACATAGCAACAGTCGTCTGTTTCGCTCTCCTCCAATTCTATTTCAGATGCATTGTTTTATGTTTTGTGCTGGCAAAGGACCAGGCGGATGAGTAGAAAACTCTTGGGTTTACAAATATGCTATAAAATTTATCACAAATATTATGAAAATTTTAACACATTTACCATTTATTGTGCTAGGAGATACAGTGCCAGCACCAAAGTAGAAAGTACAACATTATAAACTTAAAGCAGGAATTTGGTATCGGCATTACTACTAACCTGCATAAACCATTTTATTACCTCAGTTACAAGTTTAATGCAACAGAAGGAAATCAGCAAAAGCACATATTCTTAACACAAACACAGAACACCTTACAAGATTATTAAAACATTTAAAATAAGGATTGCTGAATTCAGGGACTTTTTCCTCCAATAAATAGATGTTTAAGCAAAGATGGCATTAGCCTATACAATTGAAATAATCAATGTGAAACATTGAGGTCTATTTAAAAAGCAGTGAATCTGCCTCTGAAAAAACATGGACCTGAAATTTTCTACACCAGATTCATTGCTTTATAAATAGATCCCTAGGTCTTTAGCCTGCCAAATAAATAAGAAAATGTTATGCAGTGATTCTTTGTTTCTGTTGGTGACCCCATTGCCTTAATAGACATGTTACTTATATCTGCTACAGTTTTGGTTTGTTAAGATTTTAAATGTTTCCTATGTTTATTCAATTGTTGACTGATTGTATTACCATTATTATTGATTTTTGATATTACTGGATTATAAAGTATTGTGCAATATGTTGATGTTAGCATATAATTCCCTTTAATTACCCCCATAAAACATAGATAAAAACTAACATGTACACTACAATACAGAAAAGGCATTGGTGAAAAATAGATGACTGTAGTAGTCTTAATCAGTGTTTGAATAGTGTACGAATTCGGGTTGTCCTTTCGACCTGAATATGGCTGTTCAAATTCGGATAGACCCGACCCGAAAAACACGGGATTCGATGGTGCAAATTTGTGTGTAAGAAAATGTGTTATAAAAAAATTAATGTTAATTAATTTATTGAATGTGTGTGATTTGTGTAACTAACTTTTATTTTTTTACAGGTTATCCCACAATGACAGGATGATCCCAACGGCTGCACAGCCGTGGGAATTCTCCTGTCAGTGTGGAATCCCCAGGCACTAGAGGTTAAATGGGGACAAGTTTCCCCATTCATCACCTCTAGTGCTCTGTGATTGGCTGAGGAAAGCTAAACCCTGATGACAGCTCAAGCGTCATCAGAATTTTCCTTTCCCTAGCCAATCACAGAGCACTAGAGGTGAATGAATGGGGATACTTGTCCCCACTTAGCCTCTACTGCCCTGGGTATCTTCTCAATGAATGCAGCCGTGGTCGCATTCATTGAGAACAGTGTGCGATTCACGGCACTAGAGGCTAATTAACCTCTAGTGCTGGGGATCTTCCTAATGAATGCAGCCGTGGTCACATTCATTGAGAATAGTGTGCAATCCCCAGCACTAGAGGTTAAATGGGGACAAGTCTCCTTATTCAAAACCTTTCCTCAGCCAATCACGGAGCACTATCCCTTTTTCTGGATAGAGTTTTTCTATCCAGGAACACATGACTCCCTGTGTTCTTGGATAGAGAAAATCTATCTAAGAACACATACTCTGCTCTTGCAGTTCTTCACAGTCCCTAAAAATAACCTTTAATGGTGTCTGGATTCGGCATTGGATCACCCGAACAATATCTCCCTATTCGATTGAAAAGCTGTCGAATCGAATAATGAGATATTCGACCAACACTACTCTTAACCTACATCATTAGAGTATACAAAATTGCTTTTTACTGCAAACAAACCAAAATCTCAGCAAGTAAAAAGATTTAACATTTTATGTGAATATGGCTTTGAGGGATCCTTCAGTGTGTGGTCAGTATCCAAATGTTTCAATAATGTAGCTTGCTCTATTAAGGCTATAATATTAACTTTGATAAATGAAGCCATGGTATTTGAATAAATTAGACGAAGAATAATACATTTCTCCTAAATATTCTGTACTGTATATTTAACAATATTTCGGCATCAATGTCATGTTTGTCATGTTTAATATATAGAGGGGTAATAAAAAGTAAGAAAAGGCCCCTTTTTCCAATCACAGTTTCAAAAAGGAAATGTTTGTTGTTTTAAGGCTAAATACCTTCTATTTTATTAGTAAGTCATGGATCACAGTCTAACCAAGAGCATAGTTCCAACAAATAAGGTATATTTATATTCACACATGACACTCATTTGTCAAATGACTGGCATGCTATAATGTACACATCATTCAAGATCTGGTTAAAAGAAATCAGTAGCATGTATGTCTTTTGGCTAGTCCACAATATTGATGCAATGTTTCCTTGCTGGGAACAATTGCTTAGAAAGGTATATCTAAATGGTTTTAAATTGCTAGCACTCAAGGTAACATTTTTTGTCTCTGCTATATCAACTACATCATTTGTTTAAAAAAGCTCAGAGGCACAGTTCTTCATGATTTATCTGCTGCTAAGTATAATATACAAAGTCTAGTAAATCATCCACTTAGTCTAAAAGATTGTACAAGATGGAGATAATCACTTATATAGCAGTAAAGTGGGTGCAACTCCCCTAAAATCACACAAATATAAAGTAGACAAATGCACAAGTAATCTACTAAATGCATTCAGGTAATGATCAGCTACAAACATTATACTCTAACATCTGCAGGGTTAGCAGACTATAGGCTGGCCTAAGGACGGTTTTAGACAAAATAAGACACTGGGCAAATATAAAATGAGTGCCCTAAATACAAAGAATGCTAACTCCCTGCACCTCTGCCATTCTGGGGGGTCCTGGAGAAGGTGGGTGCCCTGGGCATTTACCATGTTTGTGCTTCTTTTAAACTGACCCTGATTAGAGCCTGAGACCATCAATATGCCATAGCAAGTGAATAGTTATTTTCACAGCCACCAAAGGAAAGTCATTTTTGTTTGCTCAAAAACTTCTGACCATCTGGAATTCATCTTTCTTTCTCCAATCCACAACTGCCACTTAAACAGGGGCATCTCAAACCATTCTTTGCCTTAGAAGGTGTAATGGTAATATACTAATTAGCTGGCAGGTCTAGTGACTGTTTGGCATTCTAGGGTACATCTAGAAAGGGACACTGGAGTAACTTATTGCAGAAGCATTTAGAATAAACTATTATGAACACATTATCAAGTTTATGCTTATTTTATATTTAGTTTGGACTTTTTAATAGTGACATGTTTATTGTTTGAAAACTGTCTTTCAGTAGATTGCACAGGGTGCAGTCCGTCTATTTTATATTAGAACACTGCCCAGCTGTAAATAAAAATAGAAGCCATGTCCTTGTGAAGGTATTGAGAGAGCTTGTAATGAGGGATGTTCAGTTAATGCAACTTGATCTAAGCTCTCCAGGTCAGGGGTCAGACCTTTGTGCCCTGGGAATAGCTGTAACAAAGACACCAGTGGTCATATCTATTTATCATCTCATAAGTAGCACGTAATGTAACAGCTATCAGTTCTGGACCTGTGTCTATAATGCTAATTAGATTAAGATCTTCAGAATGTCATTATCTAACTGACTTATTGATTGTAAAGTCACGAATGACATATCACCCTGTAATACTGAACACCACACAGTACAGAAAGTCAAGAAGAGTGTCCCTGAGATACCCTTCTGTAAACCACCTACTGCTACTGGCCATCAATCACAATCCAATAACCATTGTAAAAGTAGCTAATTACTAAAGCCAATACCACTGCACATTAAACACGAGTAAGTTTACAAATATGTGAATATATTTCAGAGTATTTACTATGGATTTCTTTTTAATTGTGTCAGCCTAAAATGTACTTGTTCAGCTATTATACACTCGCATACAGTTTGGTACCTATTAGTGCAAGCGATAAAAAAACTACTAAAATGTTAAATATTTGTGAAAGGAAAGTAGAACACCTTGAAGAGGCAATCAAAAAACATTGAGAGTAATAAGTATTAGGGATAAGGTTTGAGTTTGATCACTCTGTTGTTTGCATTCAAGCAGCTAAATTTAAAGTGAATCAAAGTGATTGGTATGGTAACAACTGCCTCCCAGAAAAATTTTACCTTGGCAATCATAAAGCAAAGGTTAAAGTCAGCTAGCAGCTAGATATTAGGATGCACAGTGGACATCTTGCCTATTGACTGAGGTTTTCAGGAGCAAGGACTTCCCCAAAAACCAGTCCATAGTACTAAAAGTTTGATATAGATATAGCCAGTATATGGATTAGTACAATAAACTTACATCTCCAGTATATCACTTTCATGCTTTCTTCAGGGCTACAATTAGGGCCTATTTTGGGTCTATACTTTTAAAGTCTGTTGACATTTTGGGTAATGAATTGAAAGGTTATGCAAATTAAGCAGAAGGTCTCCTGTGGCATTTTTTTTTTCTGGATATATCACTAATGTACCCTGGAGATACCCTGGAGATACCTAAGTGGCTGGACTGTTGCTGGGAGCATTGTATTACCAAATACCAATAAAACATTCTATTCTATTTTCAATCATTAATATTAGAAAGCAGGTTAAGTTTTAAAGATTGCAAGAGGAGGTTTCTATGAATCAATGATCTGTATGTTAAATCTGATCTTTCCTTCTGCATGGCCAAATGTTTTGGATTAGACAATTAGACTCAAGTTTTTACTAGTTTTCGTGCCTACTGAGGCTTCAGTAGGCTATATAAATTTCATAAGGTCAGCACTTAAGGTGCGTACACACTTCCAATTTTTATCGTTCAAAACGAACGACGAACGAACGACGAACGATCGATTGGGCAAAAATCGTTCGTAAAAAAAGTAACCAACGACGCCGACGAACGAGGAAAGTCGTTGGAAACGAACGACCGGACCGGCGGATCGGATTGGACGACGATCGTTGAACATCGTTCATGTGTACGATCGTTCGTTGATCGTCCATGGGCTGAGCATGCGTAATGAACGAACGTTCGTTCACTTTCCTGTCGTGCACATAGTTCCTCTATCGCTCAAACGATCGTATCTATTGTGTGTACAATATCTACGAACGATCGTGTCGTTATCTCTATGTGCAGGATCGGTGCTATACGATCGTTCGTAGATATCGTGCAGGATCGTTCGTCGTTCGTTTTCCAACGATAATAATTGGAAGTGTGTACGTAGCTTTACTGAGATGCAGCAGCTATCATATCTAAAAGCAATAATAATACCCCAGATATATATAGGTAGGGTAGGTGTTCCCCTAAAGCTCAAAAGATATAGAATAGCCAAACCCTAATCTGTATAAAAAAGATGATTGTAAAAATGAAAGGAGACCCTACAAATATTAGGGGTTAAAATAGGGACACTTTTGGATCATTGTACAACCGGACTGGTGGAATACTTTTCTTATTGTCACTCTCATTTTATTGTTTACTATTTGAACAACCATTAATAAAACACTTAGGCCAACAAGAAATCCATGATGTCTTCTTTCCTCTTTACAATCTTTTTAATAATAATAATACCCCAGTCACATCTTTCACATTTTTTAAAATTGTCTAAAAAAACTAAAACAAATAAACCATTGACCATATTTGCATTCAGTTACAGCCATGTGTTTCAGTGTACCTAGTAAAGAGATCACTTGACGTACTTTGCATGCCTTTTATAAAGCTGTTGATCAATTTTATTGGTACCAGCATTTTATGTTTACCGGTCTTTGCTGGCTATAAAAAATGTACTGCATTGTAATCTTATCTCATTGTAAGTATCTTGTTTTTATAAATACCATGTAACTTCAATCATTTTTTCTACTGGGATAATTTATATGGAAAAGTGAACAAAGATTCTTATGAATTCTACATTGTACAATAGTTTGTATTTGCCAAACATACTGTGTATTCATTCTATTGTTCTGCTGGTTTCACTGTTATCCTGATCTTTTGGGACAAGCTATTATTCTTCTATAAAAAGGATAAAGAAGATATTACACTTCATTGTACTGAAACTACACCAAAGGGGGAACACATGTTCAGTATAACAATGATGTGTTTATGAAGCACAAACTACCTAAGAGACAACCTCTAAAAAAAGGGCACCTACTTGGTAGGAGAAAAAGAAATATCTTCTCTTTAAGTAGAGCTGCTAGTATTTGTGCTAGAATTCCGAAAGCTCCAGCTGTATCTATCTGCAAACTTTTTATAACACATTATGTTGTTCCTCCTATCACAAAATGATTGGATTATATGGCTGATTTTAGAGTATTCATAATGCAGATACATTCCATTATATTATATTATAATTATATTAAAGCTAAACTTGAGGTAGATATTGGAAGAATGTTCCTCATTAAAACATCATAAAGAGGGTTATTTATAAAGTAGGTTTCTATGGTGGAGAATCTTCCAGATCCATGTGTTTTAATAGCAGCAACTGATTCTCCACCAAGGATTCAATGAATGTCAGACTTACTGGTTTATAAATAAGTGTGTTTTTAAATGCAAATATTAAAAGTATCAAAAATCATTTTTAAAGCTGAGGTCTTATGTCTGAAGGCTAGCCATTGAATAAAAAAGCAACAGCAGGGCATAAAATCTGGAGTTGTCCCCAACTCCACCACTATATGGCACCAATCTTCCGAGCTGAATGACAGCCAGCATCATTAACCCACTACATGTAACCTCTTGTAACTGGCAGACCCACAAAAAAAGATATATATATTGATTGTTGATTGAGAAATTGAAAGTCGGGATGGGAGGAGGACATAAGCTACAATATAGCTTTAAATATTTCTGCTTTAATCCCATGTATATAAGAGAGGGGGTCATTACTATGAACCAGAGGCAGTTGTCAAAAGAATTACGTAAAAGGAGATGAAGATGATCTCACCAGTCCGCTGCTGTTTTATGTTATATTAGCAAGATGAGGATGTGTTCTTGTCTACGCTACGGTTCCGCTGATATGGCATTTGAAGATTTATCTGTGCTGTCTGGCAGGGGTGCCAGAATCCCATTGCTGGCTGCACAAAATGACACAGTACAATTTAAAACAGTTCCTCTATACATATTTCATCTACACATTTAACTGTCCATCTGAATTACACTAAAAGCATTATGCAACTTACCAAATAAAGTTAGTTTGGTCAATGATGTCACTTATCAAATCCTAAATCGGGACATCAATCATTGAGACACTTGAACAGAGTACTCTGCACCTTTAAAATGGTTCCTAACCAGAATTTGATCTCAGCTGGTGGCTGGGGGTAGGTTGTGTACTGCCACACATCAGCCTGGTACAATTTAAGAATTGGGTGTGTAAGATTCATCTATGGCATTTAATTTATTAAAAAATACATTAAACACTGCATTGTTCATTATAAAAAGAATATACTTTTTTAATAGAATCTCTGCAGATTAATACTCATTGAGACTGATTTTTTAGGAAACAGAACATTTTAAAACACTTTAAGGCTGTCAATTCTGGAGAAGAAGAAAAGAAACGCTAAAATTAAAGATTACTTATTGACTCTTTCTTTTTTTAATGTTTCCAGTACTAAGGCTCTAGTAGCCTCTCTTACCACTAGAACCAGTTTGATGGATTCACACATTTAAAATATACTTTTTCTCAATATAACTTACCTATTACCATTTCCAGCAATGTTTTATAAAATCAAGGACACCTTTTTTACAAAAATGTTTAGAAAAGTAAGTCATAGTAATGTTTTTCTAGCTACTTATCCCTGATTCTGCTGCAGTTCCTTACACTCTTCATCTCCATCATCTGGCCAAGGAAGCAGTGATGGAATCCTGGAAAAGCCCAACCCACCAATGCATCTGTTGACTGTATTACAAAAACTATTTCCCAACACACATCCTAGAGTCTGCAAAGTGGTTTAAAATATTAAAATGGAAAGTATGAGGTTAAGCAGCATTGGGGGAATTGGTAATGACCAGGGGTGTAGTGGGGCAGGCACGCCATACCCTTATTTTTTCGGGTATGAGGCGTTTACATAACAATGATGCACATGTGCGCTCCCCATGGATAGTATCGTGTCTCCTCTTCTTTTTTTTTACGACTACACCCCTGGTAATGTCATACTGAGCACAAAAAGAACATAGATCAGAAGTGGATCTTGTACACAGTGAAATGTCTATTCATTGCCATATCTCCAGAATATTGGCATCCAGTTTACTAATGATTCTGAAAGTACACTTCCCTGCGCAGTCTTATGCTCATGTTTGCATGTGTGTGAATGCCTGTGTTGCATTGTGTGTTTGTGTGCCATCAGACTTGTTTAATCCCAGTGATGCTTATGCAGGTGCACATTGTCCTGTGTCTGGGAAGACCCAAAGTACTAAGGAAGATATTTGAACTTGTGACTGACTCTGACTGTGTGTTCTGCTTCCCCTTTTCATACATTATTCCATACTGTGCAAGGGTCAGGACTGTGTATCAAGCAAAGTGCAAGGGTCAGGTGGAAGCAATGGACAGGAGTCTTCAGTGGGTCATAGAAAGACCCTGCAACAATAAACACACCTGATATTTTGCCAGAAATGTACTCAATTTCTAATTCCTGTTGTGGGCTTGAAGCAGACAGGATTTCTATGGACTGAGCAGTCAGCCCTCTCCAACTATCTCTTGCTCAGCTACTTGAATTCTTCCACTCTCCCATCTTCACAAAATAGAGACTAATTGTGCTTTTATTAAAAAATGACTTACACTTATTGAGAAAGCATACATAGGACTATGGAGACAGCTCTGAACTTCTTACATGACCAACAGATACAGATACAACAAATTGCTTTCAATGCTACCAGACCAAACATGTATAGGTATAAAGTGTCTAACACTGTCTGATTCCTGGCATTGTACACAGTTTCACAAGAAGCAAATGACTGGGACCATAAAATAAAATACTTCCCAGTTTTAAGTAAATTCAGCAGTAAATTATCAAAATCTGCCAATGAACATGAAGCGTATAAAGGCAACAGCAGAACATTGTGTAATGTATTGTAATGAAGATTTATTCACTGGCAAAGTCAGATCACATCTACATGGTGATTTCTTAGATTTCATTAGTTAAAGACATAAAACAGCCTGTCTATGAGAGGAGGAACAGTGGGTAGTCCACATAAATTACTATAGCTCAATTGGGTGCAGACAGTTTACGCAGTGTTTATTACCAGTAAAAAGGAAGGTTTTCTAATTAGATTAAAAGGTTCTGAAAACAACAGTGGCCCTGTAATTTAGGCCTATTGCGAGAATAATACACTGTAAGAAGCTGCATTGATTAAAAGTAAACTGATAAGTTATTTGTGCTAGTTCATTGTTTATTGACGGAACTCCCGCTGCCGAGCTGCAATTTACCGCATAAGATCAATGAGAGGATTTGGCTAATTTTCTCCATGACCACAAGATTTATAACTATGCAAAGGGCAGTGGAGACTCTGCTGGAAATACCAGCCATGATCCATTTGGTGCAATAATCATCAAGGATGCAGAGATGCATAAATCAGCAAGAATGTACATTAAAGAGGGCATCCCTGTTGTAAAATGTGATATTAAAAGTGCCAATTCCCCAGAGAGCTTTCACAGTCTGTGACAATATACTCAGTTACAGAATAAATAAAAAAACTGAAGTCAATAGAAAAATAAAAGCTAGAGTGCTTTGATTCAAGGACAGCAGTCAATCAGTGTCTCCGGCAATTGATTTAAGGGTGTAAAGTCGCAGCCTGTGATACATATATTTTGGTTTCCTGCGGTGATGAGTACCATTTCCAACCGTGCTGAGCAAGCTGAATTTCAGGGATGCTTTGCCAAGGGTTTTCGGGCGGCAGGTTATAAAAGGCAGGGGGTCGTTCCCCTTTGCCTGTGAATGATCGTTTTTCCCGTGTGTATAGAAAAAAACAGACGAGCAAGTAAATTAATGATATTTCAATCTGTTTTTGTCCTACTGTGCCCTTCAGACCACATGGAAGTGTACATCTGCCTGTAATCCCTGGATCCCTGTATTGTTTATCACTGTGTCTGGAGTCCCAATAATATCCCTACACTCCTGTGTCCTAGAAAAAGCTGTGATATTAACCCATTCTACAGCTTTAGTAATTTTTTAAGAACCAAGCAGATATTAACCGCATTCTTTTATTTATGAATTTTCAGAGTTAAAATGACAGTCACTATACTCAAGTGCAAATAGGATTTTCTGCTGTAATTGGAAATCACCTTTCTGTTTCACACCATTATAAAAAACTTCTCCAGGTGCCAGGTTTTGTAGGACTTGGAGATACATTTATTCACTACATGCTGGTAAAAATTAGGCGATTACAAATATACTCTAAGTGCCAAATATTTGACCCATAAATACCTAGACATCAAAATACCCATATATATATATCATATATATGATAACCCAATACAAATAGGGCCCCAATAGATATTTAGATATGTATAACTTCATTCTTGTTCAGTTGTACAGGCTCCTCTACCTATCCAGATATCTTTAAAATTTCATTTTACAGTTCCTTCCCCCTTTTTCACACCCATACACATTCATAAACTGCAGAAGATAAAATCTTGTTTTGTCTAGGGGGGTGGAATATGGACAGTACTTACCTAATTCCTCAATAATCCAGCAGCTGGCCATTTGTATTTGCTGTTTGATATTCCTACATTGTAGGCAGGCCATTGGGACCAATACAACTAATGTCGAGAAACAGAATTGCCAATTTAACATTGACAATCATGCAGCCAAGAAGTAGCTTTGGGAATAAAGTTGTATGGAGTGGAACGAGGAAGAAGGTAAGTATTTTAATATATTCTAATCTCCTGTTATCAAGGAAGTGGAGAATCTAAGTCACCTGGTGAATGTGTATCCTTAAAAGGATGAAGTATAGGGTACAGGGACTCGCTCAGCATTTACCACATTATCCTATAAGGTTGGCAAGCTTTGGTTCATATGGTTCCCAGGTTTACCCTGCCCTTAGTGACAAAAGCTCAAAGTAAGCAGAAACAAAGTGGACTACAAAATTAACAGGTAAGGTTATGGTCAAAGAGGCAGAAAGCAAGGATCGATGAGATACAGGCAACAGGTCAGATTATAAGGGTCATTGAGAATAAGCCAAAATATCATCAAGAAATTGAAAGGTCATACAGTACAAAGTCGGTGTTCAGGTAACTCACAAACGCACAGAGCATTTTTAAATGGCTTTACTAGGCATGGCCGCAAATGAAATGCCTGGCAACACTTTTTGCTATGAACCAGCGAAAGCATGCAAAAGCATAACATGCAGACAGTAAAAGTAACCATCAGGAGCTTGTGCAAGTGAAGAAGAACCACACAGGATCCAGTTTTAAAACGGGACTGAACCTGCAACATGAACAGAAGCAGACAACAAATTGTAACCTTTCTCAAGATAAAACAAGCATATAACCCTTGCAGTGTGTGTACAGGGGCGTCGAGAGTTATAGAGACATCCAAATTTCAGCTTTAAAACCCAATTTAGACTAAAACCTAAATATAATTTAAATACAACTGGAAAGGGTTAGAACTCTCAAAGTTTTTCTCTATCTCTGTCTTTGTGGCTGTTGTAAAGAATTTTCTAACTTTCTAAGATACAAATATCAGAATTGATCGGTTGGTCAAACATTTTATCTCTGGTTCAGTAGATTTGCTACACCATTGTTACTTCTAGAACAGACTCCAATTTAAAAATAAGTACCTGAAATTAAACTGACTTTTTACTGGCTCAAGCACCCTGTGCTGATCTGAAGTGTGTTGGAATCAAGTCCCTATTGTAGGAGAAATGCTTCTTTGATGTGCAGAGAACAGGAATTAGGCTTCTAATTGCTAAGCTAATATACTAATAAGATTCTTTATGATGGATTTATTTACTGTAAGTGTAGAATACTCTTTTCTAACATGTGCAACTCCCTTTCTGAATAGGATGTGACCTAGTTATGAATAATGGATGCTTTCAGGACTAATGTACTGTGAAAAAAAACATTTTACTGTCAAATATCAGAGCATCAGTGGTCTGTGGAGAGACACAGCCCCTAATTTAATAAAGCTCTCCAATCTTGGAGAGGATACACTTTCATGAGTTAAGCTGGGTGATCCACCAAACCTGGAACTGATCTGGTTCAGAGTTGAAAACAATTGCTAACATTCCAGGTTTGCTTGATGATCACCCAGCTTCACTAATAAAAATGGATCCACTCCAGCCTTGGGGAACTTTAATAAATCAGGCCCACGAAGTTGAGCTTGGTGTTGGGATGAAGAAGATTTGAAGATCAGAATTGAAACAAAAATGTTTACAAAAACTTTTAATATTAGTACTTTTACATGGTATTATGGTTTATTATGCTTAGCATTATTCTATACTGTTGCACATGTTCTTAATATACACTGTTGTCTCAGTAACAAGTAGAATAGTTTGGATGTAGTAAAAGCAAGATGTAAATAAAGTAAACCGTGTAGAACACTAAATGTTCTATTGCTGGATTTTGTGCATTAAAAGTAATTCAGTCGAATCAAAGTAAAAATGATCATGCTTTGTGGCTTGGTACCAAATTATGACAGCGAGAACTTTTATTTTGATTTATGAATGCATAGAGGCCTTGCATAACCCATTAGAAGAACATCATTTTGCTTAATTAAATTCAAATCTTCGTTTCACAAGGGCAGAAGTATGAAAAAAAGTTTTCTTCTGGAAAAGCACTCTGGTGTGTATGGTGCATCACAGTCATTTTGTATATGCTGTCTCAGTGTTTTCACTGACTGATAAAATGTATTAAGTGGTGCTTAAAAATGAGCTCATGATAATATAAAAGATATTGGCACAAAAACTGATTTGAACAGCTGGATTACGCCTCAGCTTCCACTTAATGATTTGTAAAAATTATTTTTAAGCATATATTTGTTTCTTATTATTCATATTTTTAGCTTGCTTCTCATTTTATTTGCTGCAATTTACAAAATGTTAAA
This sequence comes from Pyxicephalus adspersus, assembly GCF_032062135.1. Lineage (NCBI taxonomy): Eukaryota > Metazoa > Chordata > Amphibia > Anura > Pyxicephalidae > Pyxicephalus > Pyxicephalus adspersus. The sequence goes on from NC_092860.1 coordinate 88,436,256, forward strand.
TGTAACAATACAATTAATTAGTAAATCATAATATTTACTATACATTTTTAAAGTTGATGTATATCCTAAAAAAATAAACTTCTTTACTTTGCTTTCTTTTGAGCTATTAGATATACCTTTTAATGCATTGAGCTGACGGCTTCCAATGTTTTTTGTCCGGGCTGCATTATCATCAGATAGATACAAACTTAAGAACAAACTTCCCACTATATTGGACAAGAAAGTGTTCTGTAATTCTTTAACATTTCATGTCCTAAAGAATCTATTCTGCACCTTAATAGATACAGTGGAGTGAGTCTTGTCACCCCAGAATAGGAAGTGTAATAACTGCAAAAAATAAAGAAAAGGCACACACAAAGACAAATAATGCAGCTAAGATGGTTGTATGGCTAAGATGGCTAAGATACAGCCACTTTCAATTTATATAATGTTCATTATTGGGTTTACAGTATATATTTTTTAACTATTCCCCTAAAATTTCGTAATAAAAAAACATAATTGAATTGCTTAAAATTCTTCAAGTATTTCAGATTTCTATGACTAAATGTAAGCACAATTCAACCTATATTAAATATTCTAACTGTATAAATTCTAATATCTTTATTATCTATTGTAGAAGGTATATAATTCATCAGGATATACCCTTCAAAAAGCCAGGATAACAGATGGTAATGGATAAAGACACTAAAGAATACAGGCATTGATAGAGTAAAAAAAGTAGCTGTGATGGATCAAGATGATAAAAATGATCTAGTAAAAAGATCTTCCCATAATCATTCACATTCATATTTTAGAACATGCTTGTCTTTACTTGTGGAAAAGGACGTAGAAGCAATGCTATATATCCCTGACACCATCTTATCATTGGGGGAAATATAAGGTAAATCCAAAAAAATACCCCTGAGAAGGGTCAGGTTTGTTGAGAGTTAAAAAGCATAAATAAATGTATAACACTGGTTAACAAACATTTTCTTTTTTCTGCCAAAACAGATTAATGTGATTTTAGGTTATGTTTGATGCACAGATTCCAAACATGGTATTGGTTTTGCTAGATTCATTCTAGTTTTTGAAATAATGACCTCAATAATACCCTCAAAGAAAACTAATGAAACATGAAATCTAAGCAAAATTAAACTAGATACCCCTACGAATACAAAATTAAATTTTTGAAATACTTAATGTCAATATAGAATGATTTATATTCTATATTGAGTGTATTTACAAAACTAATCACAAGGAAGTCATTAAAAAAACTCAATTTGTATGATTTTCTCTTTTGCTGATTATCAGGACAATCACGCTGAAGGCTCCAGCAGTAGTCTGCCATCATGTGTCTATCCCATGTGCCCTGATACATTTCTTCCATCACTTTTTATCTTGATGGAACCTCTCCCCTTGTTCCTCACTGAAATCACCAAGGTTTTCTGCAAATTTTTGCAAAATGCTATGGAGATAGTGTACCTTTATGCTCATAGTAGCACCCACTCTTTTAAAGCTTTGTACCAGTTCTTCATAATTTTGTGCTTTATGGTTACCCAAGAAGTTCTTGACAACCATGACATAGCTATGCCAGGCAGAAACTTCAGTATCAGTCATGTAACTTGTGAAATTTGAATAATTTATCAGTTTCCGAATCTTGGGTCCTTTAAAGATTCCTGCTTTTAATTTTTCAGTACTGAATCCAGGGAAGAATCTACAAATGTCTTTGAAGCAATCACCGTCCTTGTTGAGAGCTCTAACAAATTGCTTCATTAATCCCAACTTTATGTGTAGTGGAGGGGGAATGATTTTTTCTTTGTCAACCATTGGCTCGTTAATGATGTTCGCTGCACCTTTTTTCATGTATTCCCTTGGAGGCCATGTCACTTTTTTTCCAGTGATCCTGCTTTGCTCTACTATCCCACAAGCAGATAAAACATGGGTATTTTGTGTATCTACTTTGATGTTCAAGTAGGAAGTTCACTATTTTTAAATCAACACATATGGACCATTGGTGTTCATGATAACAAAGCTTTTGTAAGACCATTTGGATATTTTCATATTCTTCTTTAAGTTTTGTTGAGTGACCAATAGGAATTGATGCATAGCAGTTGCCATTATGCAGTAAAACTGATTTCAAACTTCGAGTGGAACTGTATATGAAAAGCTGCCAGTCTTCTGCTCCGTATTCTGGTACTCAAATATGGGCTAGTTGTCCAGGGATGTTACAGCAGTTCACAAAGTCTCCATCTTCACTGAAATATGGTCGGAGTGTCACCTCTCTTGTCCTATAAACCGTTATTTTACCTTCCGGTCTCAGCCTGGATGCTAAAAGTTCAGATGCTTGTTTTGCCAGACTTAGGCCACGTATTAAATCATTGAGCTCTTCTTGGGAGAATGGCTGGTTTAATGAAACACTTCCTTCTTATTCACTTCCACTGCTAACTCCTGGGTTACACTACAAACCCTGTATATCCTCCATGTTGGATACAGGAATATCAGGGAGTATACTGAACACTGGTATGGGAACATCAGCACCATGCGGCACAGGTCCTCTTGCTGATTCCAATTCAGAGTACTCCCACTTCTTTTTCTTGTAAAGATTGAAACCTTTACATTCACAGCACAAAAAAACAATTATTATGATGATTTGTGGCTCTCGCCATACCATAGGTAAACCAAATTTCAAACTTTTTAGTTTTCCATTTTTCCACTGACGTAGACACTCTACGCAAGTTTTGCATACCATATGGGGAGCCCAATACTTATCTTGGTCCCCAGTTTTATACCAAAATATACAAGATATGCTTGTCTCACAAATTCTTTAATGTTTCTTCTCTGTTATTGCTGGGAATATTCACCACAAACGTAGCAAAATACATTAGGGTCATTTAATTTCCTGGGCCGTTCATTTCTGTCTGTTTTTTTATGTCTAAAAGAGGTACATTGTTTTTCAGGAAAATGTATTTTACAGCATAATATAATAGTATGAGTATAATAAAGTTTAAAACACATAATCATGTCAAAATAATACAATAAATAAATTTAAAAAAGTTTATTATTTATTTAATAATAAACTTTGACATGATTTTGTGTTTCAAACTTTATTATACTCAAACAATTATAATATACTGTAAAATACATTTTTATGAAAGACAATGTACTGCTTTTAGACATAGAAATCCAGAGTATTGCATTTAATACAGTTATTTTGTATTGAATGCAATACAAAATAATTTGAAATTTTGTCCAGGCCCCAGCAAGGGCTGTGCGGGCCAACGCCACCGGGAACTCCTGGGGAACATCAGCGCATTCGCCAGGGGACAGGTCGACAAAGAGTACGCGCCCAGAGGATGGCAGAACTCAGATGGCAGGACGCAGATGGGACCAGGTAAGTGTTTGTTTTTTTACTTTTTTAACTAACCTAAGTGTGACTCTTGAAGAACTTGAATATTTCTGTAAAAAGAGAAAATGTATGAGTTAAAAGAAGGCAAATGAAAGTTTCATGAAAATAATGCTACATTTATTATATAAAATGCAAATTATAGGTGTAAATAACTATTGATATATGCTGTGTTAACATTTGTTGTTGGTAAAATCGTCTATTCCAATTCCTGTATCACAAGAACTAGAGACAATTCAATGAAACTGATGTCATTTCTGGGTTCAGCAGACCTGAAATACACTAAATATATTGAAAAATCCTTGGCAAGTGAAAAAAAAAAATGTTTTTTTTGTTGAGCTGTGTAATCACTTACTAACCCAACTTTAAATGGTCATTTTTTTAACCTAACAAACATACAGACTTAATGATCTACTAAGCCACTACAGAAAACCCACCCAGAGAAATGATTGCCTAAAATAGGTAGCATCTATAATTGTGGTGCTTAACATAGCAGTAATGGAGCCGTAGCAACAGAACAGTATGATGTCAGAACATATTGGATAGGTATTAAGTATGCTAACTGTTTAACTGCTTGGCAATGCAAATATCTAATCAGCCAATCACATGGTAGCAACTTAATCCATTCAGTCATGTAGACACTGTTTAGATCAATGGTGCCCATACTTTTTTAGTTTGCAAGCTACTTTTCAAATGACCAAGTCAAAATGATCTACCCACAATAAAAACTATTTTTTAGTTTAGTTTATTTTGAAAGGCAGGGTTCCGCAATCTATTTGCGTTGCCTTTGCAATCTTCCGGTAGATTACGATCCACCTGTTGGGCACCTCTGATCTACAGGACCTGCTGTAGTTAAAGCCAAGAATGGGGAAGAAAGGTGATTGAAGTGACCTTGAACACGTGGCATGATAGTTGATTGTTTCGCTTGACTTGCAGAAGAAATCTTTTGCTGTTCTGCAAGCTCTTGTAACTCTTTAATGACCAAGACAAACACTGCAGTTATTTCTTTTTTGCATATCAAACCACAGCTTGCTCCAGAAGTTAATGAATGTTTAGGGTCCATAAAGTTTGTTTTTTGCTTTGTTTGTGATTAACTCACAGTGAGGATTTTATACAGTAACTGGCACCATGCTGCCCAATAATATGTTGAGACAAACATCTGTCATAATTGCATTGATTTAAAAAAATTACCTGTTCCAATTTACATGCAAATTCAACTTAAGAACAAACCTACAGTCCCTATCCCGTATGTAACCCGAGGACTACCTGTACCAGAAAAAAATGTACATCTCCAATTTCCAACCAGTTCATAAAAAAAAGCAATGTTTGCAATGCTTGAAAAGCTTCAGGTCATCATTTATATATTACATTGCATTAACCATACTCGTTTCTAAGATTATTTTATTTTTATTTTATTTTTTTTATAAAAAGTATCTATTCCTTCTGAATTTTACATAACAGGTTCCAAGAGTAAATGATATCTTTTATTAAAATATTACTTTACATAACAGGAGAGGTTCATTTATCGGTTTGGAGCAATCAAACGGTCATTCAGATTAAAAATCTGCTATTACCACAGCCATATCTATAAGCATTACATAATCATTTATTATCAAAGGCTTAGAGCTTGGCAGGCTTTTAAAGGGTGACTAGCAGGTGTGTGTCATTGCCACCATCTGTTGCTAAGTAGCAGTTCTTCCTGAGAACAGAAAATGTAGCTTGGTGACACCTATGATCAAAAGTCTTAACCTAGTATATGATATATAAACATTTCATTTAATTTGCATTGACCAATTTCATTTTGCTTCTCAGTTATCAGTTAATGTTCTATTTAACTTCAAAAAAACAAAATGTGCTGCTTACTAATACAAGTCAAGAATAATTAATACCAATGTATTAAATTATTGTCATTTACTTGATACTGATGCCAAAAGGTTCTCGGGGCTAGTGGCGGATGAGATATATCTCTTACCCATACTTTTGCATTTTTACCATTAATGGGTCCAGAAAGATAGAGAGACGGCCAAAGAATATGATAGATTTCAGGCTTGTTTGTGCTATGTAACCTAGCCAGAAAAAAAGTGTGGGTGAGTTTCCTGGCCACAACTCCACTTTGTGGGTCTTTGGAAGAACACATATGTGCTGCAAAGATATGCTGGGACTGAGTCTGCTGAGACCCCTGCACTGCTTATACCATTTGACACCATTTCCTTAGCACAAGCCTTGTTGGCAGTGAGGGCCAATTAACTGACTTTCCAGATAAAAAAGCAATGATTCAAAGAGATCTACAGATATTCCAATAGTCTGTGAATTACAAAGTTTAGTTTTTGAAACTACTGGCAGGCTCACAAATAAACATCCAATTTGGGTAAACAAATCTCCTATCCTCAGACCATACATTTACATTTATAGACAAGCAATGGGTGATATTCAGTGAATGGAACATGTTTTTTTCTTTTTTTGTATTCCCTCTTTCAAAGTAGAACCTGTATTATCATTTCTTATTTAATGAATGAGTAAAGACCAATGTGTTTGTGTCTCTCTCTCTCAGACTACTGGCTGTATTGCTATAAACCCAAACAGCCTTGTAGGCCAATTGTTAAACATAAAGAGAGTAAAGGGGAGAAGAAGTAACATACATAGAGCATTTTATAGAAAAAAATACCAGCAGCCTAGCATTTAATAGATGTGTACAGTCCAGCTGGAAAAATCTGCCCTGATCCATTAATCTGTTGGGCTGTAATCTTGTCTGACTAGTAAAGACTAGTATATTAAAAATCCAGTTTTATTTCCGGACTAGTGGGGACCTGATTGGGTTCAACAGATCATTTGATTTAACTCTACCAATGAAAGGTAACATACCATGGATGTGTAGTCCCCCTTTAATGTGACAGGGTCACTTTGAGTCTTTAAGGGTTAGGTTTAAAATGATGGTTGGTTGCCTATGCTCTATTTTAGACCCACATTTTAGTGTGTCTGTGAAGACTTTCACTCCTCTCTTGATGGATTACCCATTTAGGGCTATTATACACATGGCTGGTTTGAGTGGTGTCTTCTTTGGTTTCTGTGTTTTTCTCTAGGTTTTATTTTATTCTTCCTGAGAATGTGTAAGGGGTACTATGTATTCTTACACTCATTGGCGGTGGATATTTGGGGAACCTATTATTAAAGGTGGTTTCCAAGATGCAGACAAGCTTCCCACCTGCAGACCCTCACAACACAGGTGTTGCATTGTAAGGATGAAGCCCTCCTCCCCAACGATGGCCTTTACCATCTTTGGGAGCAGGCAAGGGGTCTAGTTTTTAGCAAAAGGGAAGGGACTACACATTTTTTGCCCCTTGCCTTTGTATTGGCAAGCCTGATTTCAAAGACCAAATAGATAGCAGCACGGCTCCGGCCTTCGCACAGTGGCTCTGGCCTTTGGAGCGCTGGGTTCCAGGTTTGAATCTCAGCCAGGACACTATTTGCATGGAGTTTGCATGTTCTCCCTGTGTCTGCGTGGGTTTCCTCCGGGTACTCCGGTTTCCTCCCATATCCCCCAAAAAATATTCGTTGAGGTTATTTGGCTTCCCCCTAAAAATTGACCTTAGATGACATATGACTATGGTAGGGAAAATAGATTGTAAGCTCCATTGAGGGACAGTTAGTGACATCACTATGGACTTTGTACAGTGCTGTGTTCTATGATGGTGCTATATAAATACTGTGTAATAATAATAATAGGAGAGATGACACTCATGCTTGCTTTTCAATTTCCTATCCAAGAAATAATTTCCAATGCTGAGCCAAATAAAGGGTTTGTTTTCAATACTGGGGTGACCACATGCTGTTCCTTTTTTTTGAAAAAAATAAAAACCTTAAGGCTCAGCGGGTCTGGACAGCTAACTATAGGAGTCACAGTCTAACTGGCTAAGCTGTGCTTTTCTTGTCAATGACAGTTAACGCGTACGGCTCCGTTCCGAATACGATCACCAAACATTGAAAATGTTTATCTTTGTTTCAGCCTGAATGGCCAATGTCAAATTTGTCACAGACAAACACCACGCCAGGCGTTTATCTATCCAGGTTATGGTATAGTTAGTAGAAGTTCAACAGCTAGTCACATTTAACCAGGACCTGTTCTGTAATTTCCGTAATGTAAGACATTTCATAGCTTAATAAGGCCAATTCTTCAGTATGCTCAGTATGCTGAGCACATCCCATCATTTATATACACAAATAAAGCCCAGTCACTTTAAAGTGAATATCAATTCAAAAACATTTCTCTAGTTTTGGATGGAGTGGGAAACACTTTTTTGCTTTTTACTGCCAATCAGGGCTCTGTTAGAGGAATTTTCTCAAACTGACTAGGACAGGAAGACGAGGTAACTTTCTAAAGAGCAGCACAAACAAAAAATAAAAAATGCTTTTATTTAGTATAATACAGGGAACGCTACAGCAGATTTTTTATTGTCTGTGTCCCTGTTCCATTAAAATCCTGGTGTCACTGAGAGAGTAATAATTGAGCTATCATGCTGGACTACTAGTGTTAGCTAACAAGGACTACTAATATTAAAAATATTGTATAACAATATTTATTGTATAAGACAACCAGGCACTTCATTTTTCTTCTTCCCCTTCCATAAAACATCTGACCTCCTGCTTGTTTGTTGGGTTTGTCTACTGCTAGCCTTGACCTACAGCCTGTCCTAACATCTTACCTGCTTAACATTGTCATATTAACTGTTTTCTGTCCCTTCTAAGTATTTCTAATGGGTTGCACACAAGTGCCTCACGACATTGCAACATCCACACACTCATCCTCTCTGGCCGGCTGTATGAGATCTTCCGTGTAAAATTTCTGCCACCTGTTTTAGACATAGGCATTCCATCTTAACCTCAGACAACCATTAGAGCTTAAGTGATTAATTTTATCATTCAAACTGTCCTTTAATTCTTTTTAAAGCTTATGCTCTTATAGGTTTGTTTTTTACATGCCAAGGAATTTGAGGTAATGAAAGTGATCTTAAGTTGATTCTTGTTTGTCATCCTCACCATTGGTCGTTTTAATGAGCTTGACTGCCTCTGTTAAAAGGAAGGTTTGACATGGAGATGGTTTGACTATGTCTGTGTTCCTCTGTCTACATGCTTCAATATATAACTACAGATGTTACTGTATGATTTCCCAATAAAACCACAGGAACCGGATTGGGTTCTTTCCTTTCAAAAACATCAAATGTTTGAGAAAGGTAATTTATATCTTTATATATAGGTAATCATATCTTTTTAATGATTAGGCTAGACACTGGCATCACATTAGTATGCCAAATGTCTAAGGGAACCAAATGTGTAATTGTAAGTTCATGTCTTTCAGATATGGTAAAATCTATAGATTCCTTACAAGAATTAAATGTAAAGCATCTATTGTGCTTAAGATCCATTGAAACCTTTCCGTAAAACTATAGAACTATAGGACTATAAGGAAGACTATACACCAGAAAAAATGATATTACAAAGATACATGTAAAGATAGCAATAAAAGAGCTCCACGAAACAATCGCTGATGATAGTGATATCAAAATTAACTTTCAGTAGATCCAGTATCCTGAAATATTTTTGGGATTTGACCATCAAGTGTGGCCTTTAAAAAAAAACTTGGTCTTTGAGTCTTTTTGTCTGTGATTTCAGCACCAATAGCCACTGTGTACTGATTGGCATTTGTGCCTTTGTCTTTATAGAGTATATTGAAGTCTTGCACCACATAATGCAAATACAGATACTCATCATTGATAGCTAAGTTTTGGAACACACAAGAGTAAAAAATGATTCTTTGTTGTCTCTGCTGCTACAGCTTATTTCTTACTTGAGATAATGCAAATAATGCTAAGTCATTTTAAAAAGTCAAAGGTATATTTGTTTAACATGGCCAAATCAGTCGAGGAAATAATTAAATATAGCATGCTTATGATGTGAAAGCTTCATATCCCTTATTCATGTTTTTATTTTTCAGGCTCAATTCTAATTACTATTTTTCAATATAAAACTGTCATTTTTAAATTGTAAAAATATGTATGCATATTTTTTAAAATGTTTTATTCTACTTTGCCCTCTACCTTAACAATCTTATCCCAACCCCTCTCCCTCTACAACCAAAAGTAGTAAAACTTTATTACCAGGCAGCACAATGGGTCTGAGGTTAGCACTCTGGTCCCAGGTCTGAATCTCGGTTAGGGCACTATCAGCATGGTGTATGCATGTTCTCCCCATTAGGGGTTTGCTCCCACATTCCAAAACATGTGGTTAGGTTAAGTAACTTCCCCACAAATTGTCCTTAAAGTGTATTAAAGACATGAGGTACTGAGGTACAAACATTAGATTGTGAGCCCCATTGATGGACAGCTAGTGACATGACTATGGACTTTATAAAGTGCTGCGTAATGGGCCGGCACTACATTAATAATAATGAAACAAAGAAAACATTGGCATATTGGGTATTATCCAACCAACTAGTTTTATGCTTAGTTTGAATAACAAATATATTCACACACAAAAAAGAAATATTCAACCACGCTTTTATCATGCTAATTGAAAAGATTTAGAATTAGCCAGTGTGCATGCAGTTATTATATTAACTAATCATTGTGTGATCTTGATGCACAATTTTAACACAGAACTCCAGTCTTAACTTTTATCCTATACAATTGTACAGGCTCCTCTCCTGTACTTAGGTATGTGACTCTGATTTTACTGCACAGTGTGAGCTTTTGTCAGCATGCTTTAGAAGCTGCAACAAGACAGAGCCTGTATCAGTTTTTATCTAGCTGACATCCATCATCATCTTTCCTGGCCAGCCTTCCTATCCTTGGTCTGTCTGTTTTATTTATTGGATTTAAACATGGACACTCAGCATCACTTGTGGACATTACCACACTTTTCTGTTTTCTGCCTGCATTGAATTGAGAAGCACGAAGACACACTAAAATAAGGGATGTAACAAAAACAGAAGAAATATGCTAAATTAAAATGTTTTTGGATACTACTTAGCAACTGCTTTCAAATTTTTTCTTTTCAGCTTTGAGATATTAATGTTGTAAAATCCCTGTGCAGCCAACCAATAAAAGGACACATTTACCCATTATTTACTGTTATTTTATGCGAGTTGCAGTATCTTATTTAGGGGTTAGGTGTTTTAATTTTGGTTGAACTTAAGATAGGAGTCATCAAGATTCATTGGAAGGGAAAAGGCTAAAAGACTAATGAGATGTTAAGACAATTGTTATGAGTTTTGTATTGTAGGGTTCAGACAGTGAAGTGGTAGGTGTTAGGGGTTGAACCTGTTTTACAAGGAACCTGTGGTTGGATAGAAAATAAAGATCTGGCTGCTAGTACCAAAAAATGATGCCCTATTAAGAAAACTAGAAGCACAGAATGATTCAGACAAGTTTAGCTTTTATTAAATGTATTTTTACCAGATGTTTGAAATTTGATAAAATATAGTAATACAGTACATGTCAAATCAGACACAAATACAGTAATTTTAGCAAAAAAAAATCTTCTTCTTGTCATTTCTTGAGTGCAGGCAGAATGTCTAGTGAATTATATGTAGGACAAGGAAAATCTGTAATGTTGCTGGGTGTAGCGTTCAGCTTCATGAGCCTTAGCTGTAGCAGAACACAAAAATTATGAGAGTGGAAAGCAATTAAATTTTTATTCTAGCAATGATTCTATTAGCTTTGTATGGGCATATTTAATTTTTACTATTAGTGTCACAGATCAGTGATCAGCATCCAGCTAATTTACCTGGTTAGCCAATAATCAAAGGATGCAAGTCCATGGTGCCAACTCTTGTAAATACACTAAGCATGCGCTATTTTTAAATGACTCCAATGCAGCACACACCACATGCAGTCCCAACCTCAAAGACTTTGGGTCTGATTTATTAAACCTCTCCAAGGCTGGAGAGAATACACTTTCATCAGTAAAGCTGGGTGATCCAGCAAACCTGAAATTGATTTCTTCAAAGTTTTTTGCTATTTGCTAGCAAATGTTTTCAATCCTGGACCAGATCCGTTCCAGGTTTGCTGGATCACCCAGCCTCACTGATGAAAGTGTATTCTCTTAAGCCATGGAGAGCTTTAATACATCAGTCCCTCTGTGTCACTTCTACCATTTCCATCTTGCACTGCAAAACACGCCACTCTCTCTGAAGAAAATTGGACAGTTTACAGAAATGTTTGGTACATTGTCCAACTTTTACCTAAACAGACTTTATTACATAGTAGGGTGTGTTTTGCAACATTACTGGGCATTATTCCTGGGCAACTTTTTCTTGCTTTTGCTCATATGATGAGTTATGCAGATGTAGATGTCTTCAAACTGTAGAAGCCACCTGTGACTTATATTAATTTTAAGACACTCGGCCCTCTACTGTATCTAAAGGTTCATTCAGGGTTTTTACCACATTCTGGATATCATTTATGTCTGTTTTTGATCATCTCCAGTACATGAGGGGTGATGGGATTCATACTTCACATTTTTCTTTGCAGCAAGAATAATTCAGAGACCTATTTACATTGCTTTACCTCAAATACCCAATTTTAAACTCTTTTTGGCAATATGGGAACTAAGATTATTATACAGGCTATACCTTGGGGTATTTTTGTACCCTAAAGCACATTTATTCTGTATGTTCGGTAATGTTAATTAATACAACTATTGGCTGTTGGTTACATCAATCTTTTTAATGTTTTTGTTTGTCTAAAGTTGGTTGAAAGTGGATGAAAAAACAAAAGCCATCACTGGAGTACCTGAAATGTCTGTTTCCTGATTTGTGGGTGTTGCCAGATCAAAAACTAGAGGCTTGTGTGCTTTTTGGAGGTTATCAGGTCTCTATGCTCATGCTAAGCAAGGAAATGCATTCCTCCAGATCCATATATTAAAGCTGGGGGTGGACTTAGTTCAGTGTAGTATTTAGACTATATGCATTCTGTTTTTAGAAGAACTTCCTGCTTTTAGTTGAGTGGCAACTTAGACTCCCAAGGATGTTGTTTGTTGGGTTCAGTTATGTTTCAGTCAGAAGTACTATCTGTTGCTAAATCTTCAAAAGCTCCTCAGGTGGAAATCCTAGCATAAGTAAAAGGTCCCACAACAATGTCCAGTGTTTCATCATGTCAGATCACCTAAGGACTGTCCGGTAATGGGCTATTGTGGTCTTCACATTGGGCCCTCCTGTACATTCTCCCATCTCCACAGAATAGAACAGGCTACTTCGCAGTAGCTGAGTAGCCTATCTGCTTTTTTGTCTCTACTGTCACCAGAAGTTATCACCTATAATCATTTTGAGTGACAGTGATTAAGCTGTATAAGGTAATTGATGAATGGAAAAACAGAGTTGCCCCCTTTACTCTATCCTTAAGAATGCTGCAATAGTTTTATTGTCAAAGGATAACTATACATTATAACAAAGTACAATTATTTACCTCCCCAAACCTAAAGTAAACCTCCCCAAACCTAAAGTAAACCATATTCTGCTTCCTTTTGATTTACACCTGTGCAAAAAGCCTCAAAGACCCAGCGCATAGAACTCTGCTGAATGACACCATATTTGAATGTTGGGGGAGGGAGGTTATGTTAGGTCAGAGGAGGGGGAAAATTGGATAACTACACTTTGAAAGTACAGTTATTCTTTAAAATCAGTACATTATGTTCCAGTGTGGAGCAATCTATAGTTCTACTATATTAGAACCATACATAATATTTTCTGTTTGCTTTGTCTTATGTGCAGCAGACCTGCTTAAATAAATCTGTTTGATTTTTATTGCCAAAAAACCCTCTTTGTATACCATATCCCCTCTTATCAGGATTAGGCCACACTTTCACTTATTACTTCTAGGGGTTGGCAAAACACGTTCTTTATGACCTATCAGAGAACATACAGAGAAAACCACTTTCTGTTTTACTTCATTTATGGCCATCCAATACCATAATCTTATAACAATTATGCTTTTGTTTAGCCAGTTTATATTATGTTTAAATATCACAACATGTAATATATTCATACAACTGTCTTTGCTTTCTGTATTTCATGTAAAAACCTGCCATTTCTTTCTCAACATCTGTGATAAATTCCCCTGTCCACACTTTGTAATAGACGAGAGAGCCTTCGTTGGATACAAACCAACATTTCTGATATGGTTCTGTCAATACCACAGATGTCCAGCAGTTACATTTTAAATCAGCAATGTAGAAGCAAAATAAAATGTTATGTTTCAGAAACTTATTTCCTTACAGGTGGTCTAATAAATGCTGCAGGCTTTCAATCTGTTTTAAAAAACGTAAGTAGCAGATACTTACTTTGATCCTAATAACAATTCTTTTTTATTGTGCGCAACAGATTAAAACGATTACATATTCTATTGCTGAAAGCATGTTAAGCTCACAGAAGTCAAATAACATTTGCTCGAAAAATTGCATAAACACAGAAAAATAAACGGCTGATTTTGTGAGACAAATAAAAAAAACACTGGTTTGCACTTATAGATAACAGAAATCAGATGCTATGATCTAGATATAGAAGACAACTTTTATGTGTTAATGTTAAACACAATATATATATATATTTATATATATATATATATATATATATATATATATATATATATATATATATATATATATATATATATATACATAGGACAAAACAAAGGCCATCCAAAATAAGGTCACTTGGGGTGGTGTCCTGAAACTGGAAGGCGATGTCCTCAAATATTGCTGTATTTTAGATCTCAAGCTTCTAATGGTATCTTCTAGGTCTAAAAAGATGTATAATCTTCCATTGGTTCCTGCATCACCACTGTGTCCTTTAGTGACATAGGGGCTTGAGGAAGAAAACACAGGGCTTGGCAGGTAAGCAGTAATTTTCACCTAGAAGTATTGGATGCCAGTGGTGGTTGGACATCTGCAATATAGTGATGTTTTAGGACACGTGCCACCAGAAAAGTAGTAACCTTTTTTTTACCAGCTAGCCTTTATTTGTTTACTAGTGTAGACATGTACGGTGTTCAATATCTCCAAGCGCAGGCCCAGTGATATATAATGCTGAATGTTTCCTCTAACTAGAAAGGTGCAGACAGTTCTTTCACAGTTTTCTGATAAATACTGCTAGAATAGACAAAAATTCAGATGAATGCTTTTTTGCTTGCCCAAAGAGGTCACCAACAATGCACAGCTGCATTTATATGTCATGTCTATTACCTTGAATCTCATTAACAAAGCCAGCTTTTCAAATCTTCTTTGCATACTAGCAGTAATACTTTTATGTTTTTCCAAAAGAATTTTCACATCAACTATGCATTACAACACTAATGTTTAACCTGCAGCCCATGGGTCTCATTGGCCTTTCGGTACATATTGAGCAACCCAGTAACCAGTAGTCATGTTTTCCTAAATCCCTACTTGAACAGTGGAAGAAACATATCCATCACATTGACCTCTGCAAGTAGTAGTTTTCTGTTTTTACACTGTCCTGTTCAGTTGATGTATGTTTATGTTGATTTTTTCCATCTCATATGTTTATAACTCATTTTACTAGGAGAAATATAAAATATAGTACCAGTAAGTTTTAAATAGTTGTAGGTGGTCCAAGTGTTGGACCAATGTAATGACAAGTTCCTATTGTCTGCCTTAGTATATTTGCATTCTCCAATCACTCCTGTAGCATGTCCATGACCATCTCCCCTAGTATGTCTACAGTATACCAGTTTTCAGAAGAACTACATACCTAATATCTTGTGCTGTCTTTTTTTAATGTCAGAAGTCATACTCGAGGTGTCCCCTGTATCAAGGAAGTGACCTTTACTGCATAGATCAATAGGAATTATACAGAAAATGTAAATTTTATACCATATGGCTGGGACACTTGTTTCTTACTGGATGACACTGGGTTTGATTTATTCAAGGAATCTAAGTTGTTTATTTTGCAAAGTAAATTTTCCCCTTGCAAGGTATAGTTCACTTTCGTTGGTAAATGAGGTGAAGCTTTGCTGACTTGAACCATCCATCATGTGGAAGCAAAATTCTTTATTTCGTTTTACATTTCCAAGTACATTATTTTGGTTAGAATCACAATACCTGTATCCATCCATAAACAAACAAGCAGATTTTCTTTACCCCTACCTGTTGCAAAGAAATGTAAATTGTACTCCACTCTTGAATGTGCAATTAGATATATTTACCATAGCTCACTACATCCTAGGTATCTACTTTCAGCCTATTGACTATGGGACCTACAGTCAGATACAGACCAGAAGCCCTTTGTATTAGTGCACCACTTGCAGTACTAACATTTATAGGTAGGTAGCACCATCTCAACTTCTTCTACACGTGGTAAGTGTACTTTATTTTTTACCTACAGTTTTTTTTTTCTAAACGCAAAACAATTAGTTGATAGTTGTCAAAAGTACTGATTTGCTTGTGAAAGTGCAAGATGCTTAGCATGCTAAATGTTTAAATGTTTGATACAACGTTTACTTACCAATGACTTAGTATTAAACACTTAGAGAAAAGGGCTGTTTATCTGCTATGTCCTTCCGGGAAGGTCCTTCCACTTGATGCAGTAATGGGTTCGGTAGCGTTGCGTTGAATGTTCCTTTCAGCACTGTGTCTTTAAATACTGGGCTCAGCTATGACAGACAGTAAAAAGTTTTACATAAATAAATATATATAGGAATGAGTTTATTTACAACTAAAATGTAATTAATATTTAGTATATTGCATGAACAGCATTAAAAGCAAAAATCCCTTATCAATCTCTTTCCCCAAAGGCACACACAATGTTTCTTTCACAGTCATAGAAAATATCACATGACATGGTCCAGTTTTTAATGGAAACCAAAAAAGAAGCAGGATTGCTGCATGACATCAGATATCATTTTTTATGTGTTTGCAAAAGAAAAAAAAACATTTGTCTTGTTTTTTTTTTTTGTAATTGACTAATTTAATTCCACAAACCCCTCATTTTCTTTACAGCACTGAACACATGAAGAAAAGAAAGTACAGTCATGAGAGGAAGTATCACTGGCACCTAGTTCAGAGGACACTCTTACTTCTCCCTCATTGCTTCAACCAGGTAGGTCAGCTGGAAACTAGGCAGGTTGGTAGTAAAATCTGAGGGGGTAGGGACTTTTTGCTAAAACAGCTACTGGATTCTGAGTTTAGGACAGGCCAGTAACTGAATCACTCCCTCTGTCCTCAAAGACAACACCCAAAGCTAAGCTTACATTTGAATCAGCAACAGCATGAATGTTAGTTTTACTGGCATTTTATTGGTTACAGTTCTGATTGTTAGCAGCAATGGCTGCATTTTGTTTCCTAGGTTTATACTTGAGTCAATTAAGTTTTTTCTGTCTTTTAATCTATAAATAGGTACCTTGATTTATATTGATATCAGTTTGTATTTGAGTATATACAGTACACTAAATATGTACATTTCAAATGTATTCTCATTAAATAATTCATTTGTTTTTTCTAAACTGATGAATCTTCGCTATTTGATATAGTCAAATATTTTGAATAGCTTTTTTGCCTTTCTGACTTTTAAGATGAACATTACAGCCTTTCCACCTCTTGCAAGTTTTGCCAATTATAAATATGCACAGGTATGCCAGCAAGTTGAGTTTAAAGCAGCAAGTCAAAGCAAACAACATGAAGTCACACCATTGTTTTCCCCCTCAACATGCAATTTCTTTTTAAGTATAGGTTAGTAACCTGTGCCACTGAAATGACCAACTATTTGTGGATCCCTTCTTTTTCTCAATGGTTTTATTGTGCCTTACAATAGTTACAATGTATCAGACAAATGCTTTTTTCTACATCCGTCTATCTTCATCTTTGTTACTTTTGTATAGCAGCACTGTATCTTGTAATACCTGCAGTGTCTATATTCTCATGTCCTTTAACACAATTCAAACTGATCAGTGCAAATGATTCACATCTTTCTGCATAAAGATCTGTTATCTGCCAACCACAGCTATTTTGTTTGACACTTCTGATTTTTTTTTTCCAAGAAATTGGCTTAGAAATGTTAAATTATGATCAGATTTGGGAATGGTTTTAAAAAGAGTTAGGAAAATCATAGATGGGACCTATTTTTTGATTATTAGATTTCATATTATGCAAATTAAGTACTCCCAGAGCAAATGCAACTGTAAATCACAAGCAAAGCATGCTGAAAGTGGAGTGGAACAAACTAAAAATAAAAATAGTAATCAAGCAGCTCCTGTATTGCAGAAGGGCCAGGACTTTCCTGTTGGAAATTTTTTAAGTACACTCACCTCTTATCGTTCTGTCATGGGATCTTTACCCAATCTTTTTCTTGGTTCAGGATTTTTGGCCATCTTGATTTGGTCAGGCCGGAATATTGTACCTCCTATGCATGCAGCTCGGTGGCTCAGGGGTTAGCACTCCGGCCTTTGCAATGCTAGGTTCGAGTCCCAGCTAGGACACTATCTGCATGGAGTTTGCAGGTTTTCCCCGTGTCTGCGTGGGTTTTCTCCCACATCCCAAAAACATGCAGTTAGGTTTTTTGGCTTCCCCCTAAAATTGACCTTAGACTACATAATGACATATGACTATAGTAGGGACATTAGATTGTGAACTCCTTTGAGGGACAGTTAGTGACATGACTATGGACTTTGTACAGCGCTGCGTAATATGATGGTGCTATATAAATACTGTGTAATAATGCATGCATGTGTTTATGTCCTTCTGGCAGCCAGGTATGCCAGGATTGTACATTAAGCTGCACAGCTCAGTGTACATTACAAAAAAGATTTCAAACAAGCAGGTAAGTTTTTTTTATTGCATAAGGGACAATATTACTATTTTTCTGCTTCAAAAGGGAACCACTCCGGGTATAATAATATAAAGGTAGCTGTCATTGCTGATTTCATCAAGATATAAGCTCCAGGCTTGTCATACGTTTCCCTTCATAATGAGTCACTGACCTAAAACAAGCATGTACACGTCACTTCATGTAAACTTACTTATTATGTAATAATATAGCAAGGATGGGGGATGACATTCCCAG
This sequence comes from Pyxicephalus adspersus, assembly GCF_032062135.1. NCBI lineage: Eukaryota > Metazoa > Chordata > Amphibia > Anura > Pyxicephalidae > Pyxicephalus > Pyxicephalus adspersus. The sequence continues at coordinate 88,454,702 of NC_092860.1, forward strand.
CGCTTTTATCTTTAAAACCAAACAGCAGCAATGGCAGCCATCTAATGTATAGATTCCCTTTAAATAATCATTTCTAAAAGCCAAACATACCCTGCAGACACAACTTGCAAAGGAACTAAACACCACACCATGCAGACTGATGTTTTCATCTGAATACATATGAGGAGAATTTGCTATTAGACACAATGTTTTGAAAACCTCTGCTCTCAGCTGTGATTTGGCATTGATATTAATTTCCCTGCAGTCTCTGTATCAGTGTGAGCTGTCACAGATAAGATAATCACATATGTAAGAGATGGTAACAGTAATGATTCACCTTTAACATGAAGGTTGTGATCTCCATTCCCTGGGCTAGATAAAAGAGTGTTTATATTAAAGAGTATAAAAAACAACTTGACAACTGGCACATCTATTAGATTGCTTATGCAAGCAAAGGCTTGAAAGATTTTGTACTACAATAAGTGCAGCTGTGACTAAACTATGTCTTCCAGGATATAAGGGAATAAACATTACCACCAAACAATGGAATAACACATCAGACAAACAAGAACTTAGGAACCTTGCATTCACTAATTGGAAAGTAGGATTCCAGTAATAAAAAGTGACTAGAGACGGAGGAAAGGTTCCTTGGCACTTGATGTGCAGATAATGATACTGGAATTTTTAAGGTAATGAGATGCAGGAAATCCACACTACCTTGCATTATAATTAAGTCTTAGGTCTTGTGGCTATTAACTCTAAACTGTGTATATTGTCAGTACTTCACAGTAATATATTACTTTTACTAGCAAATTAAAAGCACACATAACAGATAATTATCACAAGATCTTGAATCCTTTGCAGAGCCAATATATGCTTTCATATATTGCAAAGCCTCTGAACATAGTAGGTACAAAAAAGGGGCACAGTGAAGTGAAAAAAATTACTTTTTTTTGTAAATAAAGGCTTATGTATAGTCAGGAAAGGCATTTTTAAAGCTCCTGACAAACTTTTTGAGATAATTGCAAAGCTCCAAAACATGGTATTGTTTAAAGCCAGCAGGGGTTACATTTTCAGAACATATTTAACTTGTTTTTTTCAAAGAAACATGCTTGTTTACATTTTTCCCTCCTGCTCACAAGCAATGCTAATAGTCACATTTTTTTTAGCTGATCATTGATGCAGGGTCATTTTTTACTTCCATCTACAGAAGTAATTTACCGCAACTGACTACTGATGCAGGGCCATTAAACTGGGCCATTGTATAGGATGTTTAAGAATCCAACTGCTTGAGAAAAAATACATATTTAGAAATATTTTCTAGAAAGGGTCCAGAACTTTTCCACAATTTTAAGGAAGTTTAATAAAGTGTACCTGGTGGCATTATTTGTTGCAGGCAGCTGGATGGCAGCTAAGCAGGAAAGATAACATTAAGAGAAAGTATTTTACTTTTTGTTAGTTTAGATTACCATGGGGCTATGTTCATTTATTTATTTTTGTCATTAACATGTTTACATTAAAATGTGCTTAAATCAACAGGGAATAAACAAACTTCACTGCTCTTCTGTGAACTTTCATGACAAGCTATTTTACCATCAAAGGATATTTTCTTTCATCTGCTTGCTTCTGAAGCCTTTCTATAGGGTTGACAACTTAGAACTAAAAGTCTCACTCAGATGGTGTTTCTCATAAATATGTAAATGAAGAGTGGATCACTTTACCTTGTATTACATATGTATTTACAGAATGTTACTAATAAACTTTAATAAGTTCCAAACTTTTAAATAGAAATGATCAGTTAACTAAAGTTCTATCAAATACAGAACAAGAAATTTATAAAGTGTACAGGGACTGGGGTGCATTATTTGTAAAAGTGTCTTTTTGCACTGATGTCTTGAGTTGTAGGTTGTCTGTTTTGTTTTTATATACAAAAGTACCAGTTAGGGTCATAGTCTAAGTTTAGAATGTGTGTTTGATTGTATAAGTGTCATCCCACAATGAATATGGATAAGTTTGTCTAAGAAGAGTTCTTTAGTAACCATAAACACCGTTGGCATCTAGGAGTGTTTGCTAGCAGTTTTCACTGGCATTGGAAGAGTTTGCTGCACATGGTTGATACCAGTTGTGTTTTTGTGTTTGTTTTACACCTGTCACAATGGGCCTGATTTATTAAAGTTCTCCAAGGCTGGAGAAAGTAAACTTTCATCAGTGAAACTGGGTGATCCAGCAAACCTGCAATGGATTTCTTAAAATTAATTTGCTGTTTGTTAGCAATGGCTGATCCATTCCAGGTTTGCTCAATCATTCAACCTAACTGATGAAAGTGTATACTCTTCAGTCTTGGAGAACTTTAATAAATCATGCTCAATGTATCACAGGATATCTGCTCAACTGCTTTTGTTCTCATCCACTTTTAAAAGGGTTCAAAAGCATCCTTATTAACGTGTTTGGAAGCGGTTTAGCTGCACATGGTCCCGAGACACTGCATGAAGCATTTTTTAAAAACTGCACCACAACTACAATGCAGGCAAACACCTGTGGAAAAAGGATTTGAACCACTCCCAGTTGTTTAATAACTAGGGCATTGGAATGGTGGAGGACTGGTGAACTGCAGCAGTTCTAATGTACAAAAAAGCCTATTTAAACATTATTGTACAAACAAACCAGTTTTTGTATAATAATCCTACAAGATACAGTATGTGCTGGTTCTAAAGGTAAAAGAAGTAATTCATGGCAAAGGTATATTTTTTTCATTTATTGGCAAGACATTTTTAACCTCCCTAGAAGTAACCCCTAGTGTGACTCTGGATAGAAAAAAGTTGCTAAAAGTGGTAACCCAGAGTCACACTCGGGGTATGTTAACCTATGAGAAGGATAGTAAATAGAGCGCTTACCTGATCGCGCGGAGTCCTGCGCTGTCCAGCGCCACAATCTCCGTCTTCTTTCTTCTTCCTTCTTCCTGCTTCTGCATCCGTTGAGTCACTGGGGAGTTCCCGATGACCTCGGAGTGTGTGTACGTTGCCGGCGGGGTGGGGCGGGAAATTCGAAATCTATTTGTATTGCATTCAATACAAAATAACTGTATTGAATGCAATACATTGGATTTTTATGTGTAAAAGCAGTACATTGTTTTCAAGAACATTTATTTTACAGTATATATAATAGTATGAGTATAATATGTATTTTTTTTAAAAATTAAAAAAAATAAAAAAAATTTTTTTCAAATATATAGATTTTTTTATTTATTCAATTTATTGTTTTTACATGATTTTGTGTTTCAAACTTTATTATACTCATACTATTAAATTTACTGTAAAATACATTTTCATGAAAAACAATGTACCGCTTTTAAACATAAAACCGGAAAGAAGTGAACATCTAGGGAGGTTAATTAGTTCATACTATTTATGTATATAAAAAGTTTCCCCTATAATTACTGCTCTGTTACATCAAAGATTTTCAAAAAGAAATTGTATTTAGAGAGAACATTCTGATGTCTTTGTGATGGTTTTCAGTAATATGCTTTAACACCAATATGAAATCCTATAAATAGAATACAGGTTTTTCCTCCCTATATGAAAACCCTCATCCTACCAAGCTGCTTACACTCACTCAGTTTTATTAGCGGAAAATCAGAATTTCAGTCAATCAAAAAATATTTCAACTGATATACACAAACACTTCATATCAACTACATATCTTAAATATCGATGTGCTCCATCCACTTCCAATAGTGTATATTTTTGTTAAAGCAATCTTTTAATCTGCGATAAGCACTTAAGGGTTGAATAAAAATTCAATGTCCATACACCCTTGAGACCTTACTCACCAGCTTTGATGAACCTTTACTATATATAAAGTGAGTTAAAAAAGCACCTCTCTGGAGTTTATAAGTTTTTCTATAATAGACACATACAGAATACATAGAAAAAAACAATGTGTAATAGTGTAGGCTAAGGTAGGCCAAACTCACATTACATTATGTTCTTGTCCTATGCCATCAGTTAAAGAGATAATCTGCCCTTCCCCGTGTATTATCAACATATCCTTTTCAGGGTTTGTATGCTTTTTGTGAATGAGAGTTATTGATCAAGAAATGGAGGTTTCTAGAAGAAGAGTCATTGTGGTTGATTTACTAAGGAACGAGTTGATAAGTTTAAGAATTTGGGAACACCTTATTCTATTTAGAAGCAGAGAAGGCTCAAGTTCAACTGCACAGCTGTGGGCAGTTCTCATCTTCATAGAAGTACCTCTAGTGTGGTATTCAGCCACAGAAATGATGAGTAGAAGATATATCTACCTGTTACTGGTAAGTAGGAATTGTTGGAACCATTCATATATATTTAAATATAACTTTTCAAGTACTTGTATGTCCTTCAAGTCTGGGAAAAAAAACTTTACAAATATATTACAATAAGTACAGCCTGTATCTAGAAGAGGTTGTCATTGTGAAAGTTCTCACTGTAAGGCATTCCATTCAAAGAGCTCTAACATGAATACACTGACAAGTCAAGGAGATTATTTCAAATAAAATAATCCATCATATTAGGTTTTTAGTTAATAATTCTGTTAATAAGTGCTGATAGCTAAAGCTTTGGTTTAGGCAATAAAAGTAATGATAAACTCTATGCATGATCCTACGTGAGACACTTAATCAGTTTATAAATAATTAAGGTTATTAAGCTGCTATTAAAGTAATTACATACTTGAAAAGCTACTACATGTTACAGTAACAGCTGCATCCATCGTGCTGAAGTTTAATTGCACATTTCTTTTTTTACTTTCACACTTTTTCACATTTGGAATCATAATTTTCTTCAACATCCAACCAGACAAAAATGTTTATTAATTATGCTTGAGTTAAGCTTAAAAAACCTTTTGCTAATATTGTTCTGCATATACTCCACAGTGGAATAAATATAAAAGCATCTCAATAAATTCAGAGCCAGCTATTGTCAGTTGACTGCATCAGACTCAACTAAAGTGACCCTGTCTGCACAGAGTCATCTGTATACAAAGCATGCCTGCTACAATAGGAAAAATATACTTAACTATCCCCTACCATTTGGCTGCTCTCCCGCCGTTATAAGTTTGTAGGATGTGTAAAATAGCCTTTCCACGCTATGGTTTCTCTAGTCGGCAAACCAGCAGCAGGGACAACAACATGTGGTGGGAGAAACAGGAATTCGAATTTTTATCGACATAGGTGCATATATACTAAGACAAGAACCATCTGGAAAACTATGGAAGGCTACTTGGAAACACAGTTGTCATGAAGGCGCACAGGAATAAAATAGGAGTCAGAGGGGTACACTAGGTTCGCTAGATGATACATGGACTTTTGGAGTCACTGGGCAAACTGGAATCAATAGTTGACTTGACCACAGGGAGTCACTGGTGGTAGGGGCATTAGATTGTGAGCCCCTCCAAAAAACTCTGTACAGTGCAGAGGAAGATGTTAGTGTTATATAATTACATAGATAACATCAGAATCCTTTTGATAGTTCAGTGGTCAGCCAACAGCCAGTGAGGACACAATGGTATTTATACTACAGTCTATATTGGTAAAATGGTGGAAAAAGTGGTGTCTTTCACCTGGATGGACTGTTGAAATTTTGGGGCTGGATAGAGAACTTAAAAAAACCCTTTGGCAGTTAAAACAACTCCTATATTTGTAATTTATCTCCATATATATAGTTTGTCTGGGTCTCACCTTTATAGGTCAACAATGCTTTTAAACGATTTAGTTAAAAAAAAAGCAAAGTATCATATTAGTGTGTGAGCCAAAAGACTAAATTAATCTTCTGAATAATACATCTTTAGATCTAGTACATATTAAGGCTGCTCAAGTTAGACTTAGCCAATATAAAGGCATGTGAATTAGAGCGGACAATTTTAAAGGGACAAAGAGGAAACTGTTGTTCAGATACAATTATAATTGTGTAAAGGGCGCTGCAGTGGATCATTTTCTAGCAGTAGGTCCTAGTTCTACTTTAACTGAAAATGTCAACAATTTCTTTTTAGTTTAGTTTTGTATAGAACTAGTATAGAGTTGCAAAGTTGATTATGTCTCCAAAAGAAGCTTTTACAACAACTGCCAAATATAAAACATATATTTAGTTATTAGAATGGTATGATGTTAAAAATACAATGAAAGATTGGGAAATATTCTCTGCTGTTTCCATTTATATGTATTATTTCATTTCCAGTGACAGCTCGTCTATCCTAAATTCTTTTTCACTCAAAAATACTGTTAGAAAGAAGTGCCTCTTCCCGAGTATGGGAAGTAATTATGGTTCCATTACAGGGGACACGGCTAATTCTGTTGGACAATAAATGGGGGTTTGAAAAAGAGAATTGCTATGTACCTGCTGAAAGGAGCACTTGTTGTTCACAGAAACCAATTACTGGAGAAGAAATTACAACTTTAAGAAAGACTCTGCATTTTTATTAAACTGTGGGAATATTGGCATGTTTTTTTCTGACATGTCAATAGAAAACTGAATGACTCAGACACAGTAAACCAAAGATAAAAGGAAGCAAGACAAAATAAAAAAAAAGACATTTGGTAAATCTATGAAGTTTGGGGCATTTTTTTAAATTCCAATCATAGTCTTCTTGATCTTTAAATACTACATAGTAAAAGAAAACAGGGAGAATAAATTGTTTGTGCTTTTATTGAAAATAGTGCACATGTTGAAAAATTATATAATATAAAAACAAATTTTATCAGACCGTAGCAAAAAATGTATGTTTTAGTGTTGAAAAGAATCAGTTTATCTTTCACACTGCCTGGATCTCTCATAACTTCTTGAGGGACTAAGATCTTGGACAGCTGTCCCCCAAACATTTGTCTACTTTGAATATTTTACCCTTACTCTTTGCTGTGTTGACAACTTTTTTGAACTGGTCCCCACTTTTTTTTCAGGAGGGAAAAATAGGTAAGATAGCAAAAAACTATAGGAGGGTCTAATCCTTCCTCAATCTATTCAAACTTTTAAAAAATGTCTTTCCATAAACTTGCGCACTTGTCAATGCAGCAATAGTCATTACCAGTTCTGTGGATTTGGGGAGGTCCAGCTATGGAGTCAAGTATGCTTATCCCTTTCTGTTTTATTATGAAGTGACAGTGATTGTAACAAAAATTATTTAGTCCCCTCCATAAAATTCTAGTACAATGGTACAATGATTTTTTTAAAGCTCTCTAAGGCTGGAGAGCAAACACTTTATTCAGTGAAGCTGGGTGATCCGGCAAATCTGGAATGTATTTCTTCAAAGTGATTTGCTTTTTGCCTGGACCAGATCCATTTCAGGTTTGCTGGATCACCCAGCTTCACTGGTGAAAGTGTATCCTCTCTAGCCTTGGAGAGCTTTAATAAAACAGACCCAATGTTTCCAATATACTCATAAATACCAAAATAGAGAAAGTCAAGGACTTTTAGGGAACCCAATATGTAGGCATAATTTTACAAACAGCATAGCGAGCATTGAGAGTTATATTGAGCTGTGAGCTGTGGATATAGTAATTATAGTAGGGTTGCCCTGAAGACCTGAAAGGTATTTTAAGGAGGTCCCCCCTGTTAGAAAGGTTGAGAAACACTGTGTTATACAAATGATTGAAAAAAATACCCCATAGCAGGATGAGTAGGTATTCAGAAAACTTAAATCCAGCAAGCCTTATTTTGATGTTTGGTCAATTATGTAGTATAATGTATTAAGTAAATAGAGATATACAGAAGTCTTTGCAGTTGTCTTCATGGTGCCATTGTGTCCTCAAAATTTGCAAACAGTGAGTAAATCTCAAAGTTTGTACTTGGGTCCAACCCCCCTCTCCCACCTCCTGTGGATTTTTATTAGTAAATAAGTGTAATGGATGGGCTCAATGACTAATAAAGGTGACAGGTAGCAAGGCAAAATGAGATGATAATAATAGCTGTAGTTTGGTAATTTCCAAAATGTGGGTTGCAGGCCAACATATATTCAATTTGCTCAGATATATTTAGAATCAAATGCAGGCATCTTTTAGGTAGAGCATATGGCAATGACATCATGGAATGTGAAATAGACCATAAAACCAAAATTTGATCATCATTGTAGGGCAGTCAGGGAAATAAAAGCTGATTACTGATGGAATGTTGTGGCCTAAATTACTTTGTATGTTGCAATTTTATTTTCCTTGTAAACCTAGTGGAGTGCATTAAATACGCTGTTTGACAAACACAATGTCATTGCCTTACTGCACAATACTATAATGCCATTTACATGAGCAACAATTGTTTCCTGCAAAATGTAAGGTAACCAGAATTACCGGAGCAGAATTTGAGGAAGAAAAACACATGCTGTGAGGTGATCTTTGTCTACACAATGCATATATAGAATGGTAGGATTTTTATAAAGGAGTTGACCTATATTTCACTGCTGGAAAACTGCACAGATAGATGACCTCCATGTAAAGTTGACCCATGCTATTCAGTAAACATTTTACCACCAATATTTGTGTTATTTTACCAGGTAATAGGAAGCCTTTACATGCTATTTTATATAATTGGAACTGTGGGTGGCACAAGTCTATTCATTTCACTGAATACCTGTAAGGCAGTGTTCCTTTTGCCGTGAAAAGGGTAAGCTGCATATATTTCTGAATGCTAATCTTCATTCAAATATCCTGGTAGTGAAAAGGTCACAATGAATGATTAATGTATTATGTTGTAACTATATACCACAAGAAAAGCTTTTTGAGCTGCTTGTCATCTGCTTGCAGAATGACCACACCACAAAATAACTATATTTCTCTTGTAAACAGAAAAAAACTCTTATATGCTTTATCAGTCTACTGACCAATAAAAGGTTGTAATTTTAAATTACCTTTGCTTTCCAAATTAAATGTATTTTTAACTAAACATGCTGCTCAGTAAAAGAAAAAATGTTAACACAAAGCAACATTACGTTTTTAAAGAGTCAAAATTAATTTTGAAATAATAGGAGCGTCTCAGTTGTTAAACTTTTCTACCAGAACATGACATTTATAATTAATTTGCATTTCTAAACTTTCTGACACTGGGCAATATGTTTTTTTCTCCATAATATATTGATAGTTATGAAAATGTATTTTTCCCTGTATGGACTTAAAGAACGTTTTAACAAATGCAGCAAAGAAGTTCCAAAACATTCCTGAGCTTGTGTAGGAGCAATCGCCGTAATGGCAACCAGGCATTTGCTCCCATTAGATCCCTTCATCACCTTGGGATGGTAGCCAGGACTGGTGGTGGGATATGGACCTAAGGGTACCAACAATAGTGTCCTGGTTATTTTAAATGTATTTTAGAATAAACAATGCTTTTCCTCTTTCCACACTTTCATTGCAGGTATACATGGGTCAGTTGATTTCATTTAGTCACTTCTATGGAGGCATAAACAACTTTTTTAATGACTAGTTAGGGTATCAAAAGTTTAAACATGGTTGTATATAGCTTCTTATATCCTTTAACCCAAGGAGGTATTATATCATTGTATTGGCACCACCCTTTCTGTAAATGCATGCTTTGTTTATCCCAGCAATACATTTGTGCTTGCTCCAACTTGGACACTGAAGTGTGCTTTTTTCATACGATGCCAATATGCACAATTTTGTGTCCTTTCTGTAAACATAAAGTAGCATAGAAAGACTATTGGGCTCTATTTTTTATAGCAAGTTTTCTATACATGTAATGGAAATATTAGGGTAAAAGTGGGGTGCTTGCAGTGTATATGACAAGTGGATAACCTGAACTAGGGTCTAAATAGCACAGACATGTGGACTTAACTAAGCAATGTACTATATGGCAACATTCTGGGAGTATTTTAATTAACAAACTTTCTTTTTAATCCGGCTTAATTTTTTTGGGAGCAAGTAAATCAATGCTTCTTATGAATAAAAACAAATTCTTGACAATATGGCATCAGTACAAGCACATCCATACTGTGGCTTATGTTAGGATCAAACCCTCAATATGAATATTATTCATGGGAAAACAGTCTATATAATAGAACTCCGGTAATGCAAACGTCCAATTAGATTAATAGAACTCACACTCCTAAGTATTGTTGTGCTGTCTAAAGTCATACTGTCAAGTTTAATTTTTAGACCCACTCTGTCTCAAATTGCTTTTTTTAAAATTGAAAAGACTTCATACATTTATGGTTACCAAAAGGACAATTGTTGCTTTTACAAATTGCAGAACAGCTTGGTAGCATCACACAATGGAATACATCAATTAAAAATACATGTTATTTGTTTGGAAGCTGTGACGCTCTTATAACTTTAGTTAAGCAGTAAATTGATTTTATTTAGCTGCATTAATTAAACAGATTACTTTGAGAATAATGTACACTTTATTTCAAAACGCATTATAAAGCATAATGTAATTCAAGTGCTATTATATGTATTTACTTATCAATCAGATTTGTGGAAATTAAATTTAAAGAATATCTAAATATTTACCTGGATGACAAAGGAAAGCTTTACCTGGATGACAAATAAACTATGATTTTGTTCCAATAAATAAAACATTCAATTTAACAACTAGTTTAATGAGAACAAAATCATTTGCTGTTTCTATATACACAATTGGTAAGTATTTTAATAAAGTAGAACAATACTCAAACTATGCAAACAGACAACACATGGAAGACTGTGCTTTCTGCTTTTTGTAAATAGTGACTGATCCTGAAAGTAGAGCCCATGTGTCTGATTTATTCAAACTCTAAGGCTGGAGAGAATACACTTTAACCAGTGAAGCTGGATGAGCTAGCAAACCTGGAATGGATCTGGTCCGGGATTCAAAACATTTGCTAGCACCCAGCTTTAAAGATGAAAGTGTATCCTCTCCAGTCTTGCTTTATTAACCTTTAATAAATCAGACTCAATGGATAGGCACTTTGGGCCTAGATTTATTAAAGCTCTCCAAGAATGCAGAAGATGGGTCATCATGAGAGGTGGGTAATTCAGAAAACCTGGAATGGATTTCCTAAAATACTTATACTGATAAATATGGCAAATGTGCTCAATCCTGGAATCAGCCAGGTTCATCTGTTTAGATGTTGGCATAGTTGGGGCCTAGGGTAATAAGCCAGTTCTCCTATTGCAGTCTTACATTTACAAGTATCATTTTAGAAGAAGGCAACAAAAAGTGATAGGTAAACCATACAAGCTACAAATATGGATTTTTTTTTTTTGGAAACCATCCATGAAAAAAAACCCAGATTTGTAACAGCTTGAAACTGACTTGGAAGTGATTGACCCCATGATTGTTTTTTCCATATTCAGACTTTGCCAAGACAATGCACTACATGACAAACACGACAGCACTGTTTCTTTGATGTAAACAGGTGTAATTTTAACCTTGAGAATTGTCATTAAACTTGAAAACAAGATGGCTTCAGAAGTGGCCTGACCGTAAAGGCAAAATGGCTTAGAGTTTTGTAGACTTTGTTCTGTGGCTTTTTTTTTGTGGGAGTTTGTGCTCACCTCTTCTCACTTCTTACAGTTCACTTTTGGCCAGTTTTAGAAAAAAATTATTTAAACAGTGAAGTATGGAAGGGGATGAATGAAGCTACACAGAGAACAGAAGCCCATAAATGTTTCATAACAGTGTGTGTGAGGGTGTTTTGCAATACCCAGTGTTAGCTGGTATTAAAAGCTGGTGGTGATGTTATTATCCTCTATGTGACAACGTTTAGAACTAGCAATTGGCAGGTAGACCCAAACACTATCACATACTTCCCATACTGGGAAGCACCTGCTATTTTACTGCTTGCATTAAAGAACCACTGACCAAGTGAATTTTAGTAAAATGGGGCAAATGTGCATTTTTTTTTTGGAAAGTTGCCAGCATTTCTTTAACTAAAAAGTAAGTGCATTATGTCAATTTTGTTTCCAGAGCTCCTACAATTGTGTATAGACTACAGGAGACGTAAACACTTTAAGTAAACTGGTAGTAAATATGCTAAAAATAACATTGTAAAGTTTAAGAATATGTGCCAAATTCAAAAGCATTCTGCTGTGTCTGTATTTTTTTTTTTTTTTTTTTTGCTGAAATGTGTTATCAGGTAATATTTGGTGCTGTCTGGATTAAAAGTAGTCACATTTGAACTCAGCAGGATACATTTTCAAAGCTTGTAGGGCACGCTGACACAAATCCTCTTACTTTTTTAACTGGATTTTTTTTTTGCCATGGCCTGCTTTGAAAATGTACTTAGCTCAGCAACAGCATGCTTGAAAACTCAGGCGGTTATTTTTAAGGAGTTAAGATGCTGCATACCTTTGGATTTCTAACTTGAATTTTAGTAGCTTGATATTTGTTTGAAGCTTTTGTTTAAAATGCTTTTTGACTGTTTCAGTACATTTTCTAAAATAGAAGCTGAAAACAGGAACATAGAAAGTGATATGTAGGTGCACCACCTATAGGTAAGTATTACTTCTCATAGAAACCTCAGTTCTAATGCTGATAATGACCTCTTCTCTTCTTTCCAGAAAAACAGTCATCTTTGTTTGGGCACTACCCTGGAATCGCATCTGTTTCCTGGTGGTGCCTGTGCAGTTCCTAACTGTATCTACATATGTCTGACACAGATCAGTCCACTGCTGCAGTTTGTTAATTAGAACAAAGCTACATTGTTATAATCTGATCACTGGGGGAGAAATAATTAACAAAATGTTTCTTCCTGCCTGCAGAAAACTGATGCCATCATGTCAACCTAGATAAAGTTAAAGATAAAAGACCATTTTTTTTCCTAAGATTCGTAAAGCTATATAAAAAGTCTGCTTTAACTAGTAATTTCTCATTTATATAAGCAGCCTTTTAATTGCCACTTGGAACACATATAACCCTAATTTTGATAACATATTAATCTACAAATATAAAATATGTATATGCAATTCAAACCATACCATTCATCTGTTATCTTTTTAAAAGAAAACTTTTCTGGTTTACTGTTAACTAGGAGACCAGTAGCTAACACAGACATGACATTCAATCTCATCCGCACTCGATCAAATAAAAACCTTGCACAAATACCTAATTATGAACACTGAGCTTTATAAAAGATCCTTGATATAATTTACTCAGTCTGCGAGCAAATACACACACTTTAAATGCCAATTGGTAGAAAATCATATTAAATTGTACTAAACAGACAATGTTCTAAGATGTGTTCACCATCTGGTCAATCAACGATTCTAATTTAAACTATTTATGATTGCCAACTTCTAATGAGAGGGACAAATATAATACAGTTAACATCTGTTTCTACATTAGCCAAGTAAGGTTGGCCTGTGCTGTTCTATCCAATCAACATATTTGAATTCCACAGTTGTTGAGTAAAATTCATTTCAGATGACATCAAAAAGGGCAGCAAGGCCCTGGAACAGTTCAGATAAATTGAGTCCACCTGCACCAGGCAATCATCTAAATGATGGGATGACTGTCTGAATGCAAAGAAAAATGTCTGAACCAGGGAAAACGAGCTCTGTGAAAATTATCTGTACAATTACCAGGGAGGGAAGGATAAACTCACAGAAGAATAACACTGATAAGAATGTACTTGCAAATGTGCATTGAACAGGCAAAAAGATTGACTATAATTTCAATGGAAAAGGACGGATGAAAATTGGCACAAAGTTTTGAGCCAAGTCAAAATAACTGAAACTATCCAAATGCAGCATTTGATCTCTGCATTCTCAATCCAATAATAATAAAATACAGTTTGTCCAGTCTGGTGAAAGAAAAAAAAAACACAATAGTGAGCTTTATGGCGAGACTTGGAACCTTTTTATGTTTTTTTAAAACTGTGTCCCTGTTGGTTGGATTCACCCATTGTCAATAAGACAAAAGTAAAGTGAAATCTAAAATATATAGAATAGATGAATATATGAATGGAAGTGAAATTTTCCAAGGGAAAGCGGTTCCTTTGACAACTATATAGGGGTTTTAACTGAAAATTAGGAGATGTCTACTAATTTCCTATTGTGTCCCCAGTGTAGAGAAATATATCTGAAGGGCATACATAGCAGAAAATACCCATGCAAAGGTTTACCCAGTCTCTATTTCAAACAAAAAAATACAGTGTTGTCTATAAATACAGTTTGAAGCTAAAGTACAGATCTAAAACAAGCAATTAATTTGTAAAATCAATAAATGAATTTTGATTTTTTTTTTCTTGTTTTTACCCTGGCCTTTATATTAGAAGCAAAAGCCATATCATATCAGAAGCAAAGGCCAGTACAAGGACCTGGACAGGCTTTGCTGAAGTACCTGTGCTGATAAATTCCAAATGGTAGAACAAAGTTCAGCTCCCATAATGGAACTCATTGTCTCACGTTTTACTATGGAATGTAAGTGTCTCCTGGTCTTCACCAGAGCACCTCACAAGGGATGATGGGCTAGTGACCCTAATGGCCACCGGACTACTTCACTGCAGGGAGAACACCAGGTCACGGCTGCCAGGCTCTCCCCACCAGGGACGAGTGGGAGTGCTCTTGTGTAGGGACAGCGCAGATCAGGTACTAAGTTGGATGATAGCAGAAGGTATGGTCCAGGCAAACTGATGGTCAGTGCAGGTGGCAGACAAGCGTAATACAGGTAAAAGCAGAGGTCAGGGTAGGCATCAGACAATCCTAATCCAGGTACAAACATTAGTCAGGTCAGATAAACACAATCCAGATACCAGCACAAGTTAGGGCAGATGGCAGACAAGCATAATTCAGATTAGGAAACCAAAAGAGCACCATATAGCAGAGTGTGACTGAGAAAATCTCAGGTAACAAGGCTGATGATCCAGCAATCACAGCCTGGAATCAGGGAGGTAAGTGTAAAACTAGCAGCCAATAGCAAGGCAAAGTTGGAACCAGGAACGACTCTGCTCATTGGCTGCTGCACATTTCCTGAGATCTTAAAAAAGAATGCTAAAAAAGGAACATGTTTGCACAGCTAAAGGAAGGCTAAGGATGCTTCAGGCTGCTGGACAAATGATCTGCGGGTGGAGTGGTAACAGTGTAGATATGATTTAAGCATACTGTAGGTCACAAACCCATCTAGTATACTGTCCTCTAGCAAAGACAGATCCAGGATGCTGTCACCCCAACTAATTGTTCTGGATCATGCAGTGAATGATGATGTAGCTTCTGTGGGTCTATGTGTGGTCTACAGTAGTTAGATATAGCACCAAGCTGTGTTCTTTGTACACTAAGAACAGAGTTGGGCAGTCCATTGTGCGACATATGAGGTGTACAGAGTACACAAAAAACAGATTCACAAAAAGCTGGACAATATTTTTTTTTTGTGGGGCAAAAAAGACCTTGCATAGGTCTTGTACAAAAAAAACACAATTTCTAGTTTTAGGCTAATTTAGATCTATTTTAAAACAGCCAGTGTATTTACAAGGAACATTATCATGTATATCTAGCAGCAATTTCTATACGGCTTATAGTACTATATTGTTTTTTTCCTCTTTTTCTCTTTTACTACAATCATAAACTGAGTTTCTACTTTGTCCTCGGTGAATCATGGCATTCATGCCATGGACTTTAATAAAAATCAGAAAGAATGAGGGAATGGCTCCCTTCCTCCATAACACAAAATAAAGGAGCTGAAGTGAAACATTAAATATTCCAAACTAGGTCTGTAGTACATTTAGAACTTAACAGCATGTCTTCTGTCAAAAATGAAATCTCAGGTTTGCCTTTCATTTATAAACTTCCTGCAGCTGGTGAAATCTAAGCTGTGTTTCATAAAAAGCTCCAGCTTGAGAATCACAGCTATGCCATAGTTACAAGAGAAAGATATATGGCACACTCCAGGGGCTAGGAATAAAAACATACTTTTTTAAGAGGCAAAAAGAAATTCAGTATTTGAATTCCGTTACATGACCTTATGCACTTGAACATGTTTTCATCTGCAACATTTAATATAGGCATGCCTACAGAGGTCTAGCCTACATGCAGAGCACTGTGTCTGTCTAACCCTTTGTGACATGCTACCGTGGTGAACTAAAGTCAGCTCTTATTGTATTTAGGCTTTCATGAGATTCTTAAATGACTGTAGCCTTTCATTCAGTTCCTTATACTCGACAATAGCCAACAATACAAGAATTCAATGGTGACGCACAACTGATGGTTATAACAACTACGTAATGTTCCTTTCAGACTTATAGAATAAAAGTGCACTTTATGCTCCAACTCTATTTTATTATCTTACTTGAGTGGTCCTGCATGAAACCAGTACAAGCTGTTGTGTTTTTTATTTTCATCTTTGTTTTTTGTTTTTTTAATACCACTAGTATTGCTCAATTGCTAGAGTTACAGTCCATTATGGCAGCCAAAATGGGACCATAAGCAGTTAGTCATAAAATCTGTTAATGAAGTTTCTTAATAATACCCCTGATGAGCTATCATTTTATTTGTCACCATTACATTACAGTATATAACAATTTTCTGGGCTGCAAATACATTTTCACTGGAACACACTTAAAAAAATCACACATTAGGGAATACAGGCATTGCCAGGCAACAATATAGGCATTGTTCACACTATGGGTGTACTAAACAGAGCGTATTGCCTTGTGTGTTTGTGTGCAATACATTAGGGCAGCCTAATCATTTGAAAAGGCTGCATAATCATTTTTTAAAAAACGGGGCAGCAATACACTACCGTACATTGTACTGCACTGCAAGTAAGGTATGTTTGGAGTTCCATTAACAATGAATGGCATACCAGAGCTCTAAAGTATGAGTTGTGTGCTGCATGGCATTACCACAATGCCTTATTATGAATATTGGCATTTTTTAATTATTTAGGGTAAGTATCCACAGGTATTGTTTTTCTGTATTTGAGAAGCATTTAGAATTCCCTTCAAATCCAGTTCATCAAAATCCTATTTACTTGTACTAAGCAGCACACCTAGCAGGTGTTAGCTTTACATTTTGCTGTGTTTCTTTGAATGCAGCGTGCCCCATTCAGATACAGGCAAGGCAGTAAAATGCAGCAAAGGAAGTTATCAGCTCTCAGCTAACAAGATTTTTGGCAGGTCTTTGTTTGCACTCAAACAGATGTAAGAAAACTTTTTTACTGGTATATTCAACAGGTCAAAGTGAAAGAAATAAGAAAAAAGGGTTGTAAGGGTTGGATATACACCATAAAAATATTTTTTTTTGCCCAAGAATTTGTAATATTTCACCTTACCCTTACTCCTATGCCACCCAATTTGCCTAGAAACAAAAAAGAAAAAGCCTTGTGTAAGTTGCAGGCCAACTTGGGTAAGGCTTGCACAGGGCAAAGGACTTGCCCACCCCATGTGGCAGTGCTTTGACTTGAAAATTGGCTTCTTAGGCACTCAGGCTGAATAAAAGGAGGAGCGTTACATACTATTTGGATGTACTGCAGATTTCCCTATCCTCAAGTGGGCAAATGAAAAACCAAACATGTTGGTGGGTGGTCAGCTTCGGTTACTGTATACTTGGCGAATATGGCACATACTTCGAGAAACCATCAGCTTCACCGGCTAAACAACAGACTTTGGTGAAGACAGGGATACTATTTGGCCATTGGATGGCCACTGATGATGGGACTCCTGTGCGTGCACAGAAGTTACATTGTCCGCAAGGGCTAGCTCTGTGTGTGGCACTGCCAACAAGAGCTGCTAACATTGACAAAAGAGACATTGCAAGGCTTTTTTGTCAATTAGCACTACCTTCTGGTGACTTTTTGTTTTTTAAGTTTAAGTCTGCTTTAAGTATGCAAGGCTGTTGCCTATCCCTATATAAGAAATGCACAGGCTCATTTTAAACATGTTAAGAAGTTGACCTCTCTTATCAATAGGGTTATATCATGTATATGAATTTTCACAATGATTCTTCAATTAATATTCAAATATTATATTTTATTTTAAAAAGTTAGTTATGTTTCACACATTAAAGCTGAAAATCAATACTACATATTGACATTTGATTTTTTACACTTTGGTAACACTGAACAGGAGCACTAAAGCTAGATATGTTTACAATGAATTCCAGTAATGAAGTTGTATCATATCACTCTACTAGGTCAAGTGTTATTTTACAGCTTTATTTACAGCTTTTTATACATACGGATAATTCCGCATTTCTTACACATCTGCATATTGATGCCAAATGAAATCTAACACTGATGTTCTTCTTTGTTCAAGTACATTTGTTATTAATCAATAAAGTGATTATGATTATTGTAACAACAGGAAGAAATAATTATTTATGCAGTGATACCAAACCCCAAGGTAAGAATACCTGGAACTTTCTGACCCACAATTTCTCCAGTGATCATAAACCTGTGTGAGAGCTGTAAACAGATGTCTGATAGCTATACTGAAAAAAAAACTGTCCATACTAAAACAAAATAGAATTTTGATATTATGAGATGTAAAATGTTCTTACTGGATCATCAAACATTTTACAGTAAAATGTCACCCTAAGTCCATTTTTCATGACATATTTTTCTAAATGTAAATTTTAAATTGACATAATTTTGACCTGTATTTTACCTGCTTTAGGTAGGGTTTTGTGTTACCATATGTTTGTATGCAAAAGTTAAAGCTAAAATGTTAAACTCATTATTAGGCTATTAAAAAGCCAGAAACAAGAGTCTTTAAAAGAGGATAAAGCTTTCTCCATAGTATTGCCCTTCAGATTCCATGTTCTGTTTTAATGGAACCAGACTAATCTGTTGTGTGTTCTAACTTTTTAAGCTTTTTTTAGTACACAGACAGCTGTAAACATTACAACAGTCTCAAAGTAACTTATAAACAATGTAACCAATATCAGGCTGCAAGCGCATTCTTATGGTAAATAGCAGTTAGAGATCCCATTAGCTGGTGGTTGCCAGGAGTAGGACAAATCCTATAAACCACAAGCCAATGGGAATATTGAATTAAACTTGTATGAAATTTTTAAAAAAGCACATATAATGTGATGAAATCTTTTGATTAGGGTAGATTTAGTTCAAACATCCAATCAACTGCAGGTGAATTTTGAGCAATTACCTTATTAACACATAAAACATATATACCATGAATGATAAAAAAGTAAAGTAAATCTCTTATCAAGAGTTGCATAATAATGGAGTTGTGTTTTTTTTTATTTGAAAAACAAGTGAATACCCACACCAATACAGAATTTACCAGAATTTACAGGGGAACAGTCAAGAATAAAATTAATTAAGGTGTTATTTAAGGCATGGTACTAAACTTTGTATTTAGATACTTGCAAAGTTGTATCAAGTAAGAATGGATATGGTTACTTATCAGTATTTGAGATCCAAATGTATCCTGCTGACTTTTTAAAAAGAAGAAAATGTTAAAAATAGAAATCCCTAAAGATATATTGCAATCTAAGATCAAACATTTAGTCTGACATTTTTAGAAATTAAATACATACATTTTCAAACATCATGTTTGCTTTGATTTGACTAAGCTGTAGATTTATTCATTTGCATAAATTACTTTTCAATTTTATTCACATGGGACTGTTTAAGCATGCTGGGGACTGGGAAAGAGTGATTTGGAGTGTGCTTTAGCAGCCCCAGCTATCAGCCTGCTTTAGTTAAGTGGGATGCTTGACTCAATTTATACACATTGGACTTTGGCAATTTAAAAAAAAAATCAAAGACTTCAACATTTTGTAAGCTTTTCTGATATTCTTGTGTTTAATTTCCTAATTCACACTGTCCTTGAGTTCTTGTCCTTATATTTAGTGAATTCCCGCCCTGCTTATTTGCAAAGTAAATGCAAAGTAAATTTTTAATACCATGGTCATTACAGCTTGGCTGAATTCCAAGGTATGAATTTTATAAAGCTCTATGCTTTATTAGAACCATAGCTGTCACACCATTTTATTGGTAAACTTTTATTTGGTTTACTTTTGAAGTTCAAACCCAGAAGTAATGTCAGAAACATCTGATGGTGACACTGTTGCAAATTAAAAAACTTGCATTGAAATACATTAAAGAATAGAGTACATTTCGGAAAAAACATTAGTTGGCTGAAGGCTATTTTAAGAGTCTTTAGATCCATATATTTTTATTATGATAACTGGATTAGGCTATATTTGGTGTTTTTTGTGTAGATTGTATGTTGTATACAGAAGTTCTGTAAAAGACATCATTGATGTGGAAAATGTTATACTTCCCAATGCACACAAACTGTCATGGTTTACAATGTATAGTCTGTTTCTGCTGCATTTAACAATGATGAGAGTAATACAGTGATTTTGTAAAATAACTAGACTTAATGGACTGGATATGACTCCATAGATGTTTTTTTTAGGTTTCCACAAAGAATTTGAAGCCCATTGCTGTATAACCTAATTGAGCCCCTTGATTACTAGCAGTATTCACAGAGAAAAATACATGATATATAAGAATATGAAGAAAATCCCCATTGTAACCTCTATGGTAATATGACCCAGAATAATTAAAACTAAATAGACTTTTTAAATAGGCTTCTCGGGGTATACAGAATATTCTTTTTTAGGTGTCAACTTAATTTGCAAATTTGTGTTTAGTACACAATTTGTAAATATATTGTATCTTGTATACTTTCAGTCTCATATTCCCACCTAAATATTGTATGGAACATAGGGGCAAGTTTGTGTCTATAAGGATTAGTAATTTATATTAAACATTCAAACATATTAATACAGAGCAAATTGGATATTTACATGGTTGAACTCTGAAAGTTTAAACATTAACAAAGGTAACATATGAAAGTAGGGTTTTAAAGACATGTATAAGAAAAGAAGTTATTGTTTTGAATGACCCAGGAAAGGACTTTATACCACAATGATCTTTGTGATCTTAACATAGTGTTCCAATTGATACACAACTGTAACCCTATGCAGACTCAAACACTGTCCATGGTACTAAAAGAGCAATGGGGATTATCTCATTTCAAATTTTTAAAGAATACTTAATAATAAGAAATTTATAGGAACTTAATAAGAAATTTTTTAATTGCTTGTATGTTCTAAAGAATATATATATATATATATATATATATATACACATATATAAATGATTTAAAGGTGTTATTGTTGCTCCGGTTCTCAGGTTTTAAAAACAAACCAGAACAGCAGAACTAGTATGCAGACAAGCATTACTGACTTTACCTTTACTTTCCTAATCTTCATACTTGTTTCAGGTCAGTGACTTAAAACAAATTGAAGTCAGGCAACTAGAATTTCAAGAAAAAAAATACATACATAGCTTCTTAGATGGGTTTATGTTGGAGTAAAACTAAAAAGGTTTTGGGTTTGATTTTATTTCACTGTTTAGTAAATTAAAAGTTCAAAAACTATACTATGTTTTCATTTTATATTTTAAAATTTAAACTATTTTTTATACAGTAGGGTTACATTAGTAAAGTGCCCATGCCATTAAATTACCAGTGCAAAGATATTGCAGATTTAGAGATAAAGGGGAAGCTCATTAAAGAATAAAGGAGAACTGGAACATCTTTTCAATAGGTAATTTCAATTGTACTTGCCACATCCCAATATGTTAAACATTGTGAAAACAGAAAAAGGAAAGGGGGACTTTGTAGGCAAAATTTACATCAGTTTCCAGTAATTAACAATTTACATAGTAAAATATCTACCTTTAATATAAATCGTTAAAAACCATAAATTACATGAACAATTTCTATGATTTTTGATACAGACAGTGTACAGCTAAATATATATTCACAAAACCTTTATGCGTTTCATTGGACTTGCCCACTTCTTCAGGAAGAATGGTTCTTTAATTAGAAAAAATTACATGTATACATATTATAAATAAATACATCAACAAGTTTCTATAAAAAACATAATCACAATGTCTCCAATAATTACCAAATTTTTAGAGAACTTCCTTCAGATATCGAGAGGTTGTAGAGTAAGCGAGACAAGGCGGCAAGGGATGTCATATCAGCACCTTGGAACTTCTATGGTTATTCACCAGGCTAATCGTTTCTCTGTTTTCTATCTACATTTCACAAAATACTTGTTTTACTAACCAAAAAATCAAACCATTTCTTGTACCATCGTGCTGACACATGCTTCAACCAAAAATCCTGAAACCTTTATTGAATGCATACCTAAACAAATAAAAGTGTACATATATTTATTTAAATTTGAATAAACATCAGGCCAGAAAGAAATAAAGTCTTTGATGTTTTCCAATAATCAAGTCACACACTTGCTTGAAATTAGCAGTTAATGGTGTCCCGATTAGCTTTCACATAAACTGTAATCACTGTGTGGCTTTACAATAACATAGGTTGTCATTAGTTATTATTCCTAATAGAGATGTGGGATATGGTTGTAGTCATTTTTTCTTTGTATGTTTGATTAATGGAAAACATCAAAGACTGTATTTCCTTCTGGCTTGATGTTTATTCAAACCTAAATAAATATATGTACACTTTTATTTAGTTAATACTGTCTGTATCAAAAATCATAGAAATTGTTCATGTAATTTATTGTTTTTAAGGATTTATATTAAAGGTAGATATTTTACTATGTACATTGTTAATTACTGGAAACTAATGTAAATTTTTCCTACAAAGTTCCCCCTTTCCTCTTTCTGTTTTCACAAAAAGTGGAAGTTGTTTAATTTCAATTACACACAGGCTATAATATATTTATTTCCCTCACAAATAATTGACTTTTCAAAGTGAACTTGGCTTTTACCTGTAGTAAGGCCCCTTTTAAATGCAGTGTGGTTAGTCATGGCAAACTGCTACCATGCACCCAGCAGCATCAAACTGAACGGCAGGATAGTGCATTTGCATGTGTTATCCTTGTAACTGAACTTAGGAGGAAGAGCAACCTTGCAGCCAACAGCCACTTGTTAATTTCAGGAACCACACTGCAGTCCATGGCAGCCACATGCAAACGCATGAACAAAATAGTCTGGACAAAATGCTGCAGCTAACTGCAGGTCTGATGAAAGGAATGAAATCACCACTCCCTCAGGATTCAGCATCAGCTGGGATTGTTTTTTTTCTCAGTGCAAAAAAGTCATAGGAAGGAAGCACTAAAGTGTTAAGTATAAAAAGGCTGGGGGTGAGCTTAACACAGACCTTACTTTGCAGTGAAATGGTGCAGTGACAGTGTCTCTTAAATATGACATTTTTATATAATATTACACATATCTGGCTTTAAAATAAAATAACCCCTATACATAGAGTATGCAGGTAGATCTGCATTAAGCATAATTATATGCCAAGTACTTACACTTCTCTAATTTATTTAGTATCAGTCAGTTTATAAATAGAATGATGTGAACTAATCACACCACTGCTTTGCACACTGATTTACACCTGTGCTTGGCAGCTCATTTTACCTACAGCTGTTTTTTCACATTTTTTTAAATAATTAATTTGCTAAAAATAAAACTGAAAACAGAGTGAACCTTTTGAGGGCTTTATATCAAATTGTTTTATAGCAACACTGCTTGCAAATAAGTGAAGTTGGTCTACCATTAACAGCTTTTAAGTCTGATTTGAACTGTGTCATTCAGAAATGTTTTGACATATTAATGCATTAATGGTATCTGTAAGATGACATAACTCCACTAAAGTACTATAACAGTAATTACTGGGACTTTAACGTAAGACACTTAAAGTTAAAAGGTGACAAAGAACATGTAAATACTCAAATATTTTTTACATACCTATTTCAGTGACAGAGCGTAATTAACAAGCTAGGAAAGTTTCGAGATAATGACTGTCTACTGTGAATACTGTCAAATCTCAGAACAATGAACAGATAGTCACTTGTACTGATGGCAGTGCTGTCAAAAGAATTCTTCAGTTTCAGTAATAAAGAAATTAGAGGCTCAGTGATTGAATCCCATGTCTAATGCTGGAGGATCAGAGTTATCATTCTACAGAAAACATAAATTAATCTTATTGATGTCCTATTCAGGGGAGCTGGAAGCTAGGGAGAATTTAAAGGGATTTCTGATGCTTAAAGTGTCTAAGGGTAAATTTTTGCATGTTTTAATTTATCTTAGCCAGGACTCACTGTCACAACAAATAGGTAAATAATACGTAAGAGATTATGCTTTTGCAATGTCAGCAGAAGGGAGTCCATCAACACCACTAGACACCATTCCCCCAATTTAACGCCCATAGCAAGCCCCCACTTGGGAAACTAGTTGGGCCGTTTCAGGACGCGGTTGACCCCAGGACTTCTGTGCACAAGGGTTGGTGTCTGGGGAAGGGCTGGTAGAGGACCAGGAGTCGCAGATAGTGCAGTATTAGAATTCCAGCAAAGTCCAGAACACAGAGAAAGAGGTTATTCACTGGTAATCAGTCCACCAGACAAAGTCTTCAATTATTCAAGGGCAAGCCACAAGCAGAGTGAGGGTCACAGGCAAAAGGTTAGTCCAAGCAGCATACAATGGCAGGGTCAGAAAAAGGTAACAGTCAGTAACATCTTGGGAAATCACACCATAGCAGCAAGTTAGTCCAGCTTAACTCTACAACAGGTACTGGGGACTGTGAGCAGAAAGGCTATAAATCCCTAGAAGCAGTATTGACTCAGGAACTAATCTGCCCCTAAAATCCCCTTCAGCTGTACACAGCCTCAGAGTGTGTACTGGGGATGCTGATAAAGTATTTCTAAGGCTGCACTGCCAAAGGGAAGAACCTAGGAGGAATCTTTGTTTATTTTATACCTTATTTTACACAAGGTGGCATAAAGCTGGAAAAAAAAACATCAATAAATAGGGGTGGAGGCCTTCAATGCATTTGTCTTAGAGATATACTACAATTTAAATACCTCTAGCCATGCATTTGGTAACCGTTCACAGCTTTAACTGTGTAAATCGGAGGAATAATACCTGAGCACTTTTTGACAAGAAGGATGGGATAATGCAACTAGAACAGGGTGGTTCCACAACTTTCACACTTTTAGTTCTCTTCTTGGACAATCCACATTCCATAGTGACTAGAATAATGTGTCTATACTACTTGTGTGTACTACCTAACTGCTGTAATATTTTACTGACAATCATTAGAAGAATGTCTCCAACATTACAACAAGGCCAATTGAACGTTACTCATTACTATTAGTCATAATATGACTAAAGAAGTAAGTATGACTAAATAACTGAGTAAATGAGAACCTTCAAAGGCTGCTATAGTGACACTGTTGAGTGCATAACATATGTTTAGTAGAAGAAAACGTAATGAAAAAAAGAAAAGCCAAAAGGTTGCTCCTGAAGAGTTTCTCTAAAGCTACACATGGATACCTTGTAAGTGATCTCCAGTGCTATACCAGATAACAATTGCAAGCCACCCATTTCAGTTAGAAGTATCTGTTTAAATATTATACCTAAAGACATGTTTTTCAAATGTTATTTTCATGTTTAAACTATAATCATAGAGAAATCTTCTTGAATTACATGGGCCTTTTCTGTTCAGCTTGGCCTGAACAAATATATAGCAGATAGGTAATGAAAGGAGTACTCCCTTACTATGGAAAAACAGGACTATTACTGATTGGCTACAGAGATGCTTTATCTTGTTGATAAGATATACCTATTACAAATATTGATAGTATTTACTAGCAATATTAATAGAACACAGAAACAAAGTTTTTTTTGGCAAGAAAAGGTATTGTATTAAATGATAATTCAAACCAATACATTTTTTATCAAACAAAAACATTTTTATCAGGAAAGCCACAATAAAAGACTTGTGGTTTACAAGAGACATTGATTACAGTTTAGGCTCAAAGGGCGCTATACAGTAGTCATCTAGCATTGTGTAAGTATATACAACCATAAAGTGGACTTGTAGGTAGGAATTTTTCGTGTGGACCTTTGTACCTGACGCATTTCGCCCTATTAGGCTTCCTCAGGGGTAGCGGTGCACCAACGAATTGTTACACAAACAGTTAATACAATCTGAGTTTTCAAACATACATATAGTTGAGGGGCAAATCTCTATAGATGAATATGTGTGTTAAGACAGTGAATGAATGAATGGATGGGGGGATAAGTGTGCATTGGGGAGGGGAGAAGGGAAAGATCATGGATTACCCAAAAACTAGGGATATATAAAGGCACATAGGCATGTATGGTATGTATATACCTGTCAATATATATCCCTTGTTTTTGGGTGATCCATGATCACCAAGCCTACATCATCATGCAACGCCTCTGGGGGATTCCCCACACCGGCAGCGTGCACATGAGGCAGGGGGAGGTGCCTGGGATGCAGTCTCCCTAAAGAAGATGGCATCTCAGGAATTCCCCTGCTGCACTGGACGCCATCAGCCCCCTACCCCAAACTGTTCACAGCCAAGAACTGGCTGACAATCCACAGGTACGTTTAAACCCCTTCTATTACATGCACCTGTGCTATAATTAATACTTACCCACTATTATCATTTACCATTACTTAACATATATATTATAGAATACTAACCATTTCTTGGAACCATAACAGCCTGCCTTACTTTTTATCTAACGAGGAAAAAAAAACCCTACCATTTGGGACTCCCTTCTACATCACCAGGTTTTTAGGAATAGGTCATACATAAAGACCATGTAAGTCCTTTATAATCAATTTTCTAATTAATTATATCTCAAACCCATTCATGGGGTCATTTTTATATAAAAAGGCATTTTTGTATTTTACATGAATTTATATATCGATCATCTGTTTTGTTTCAATCTATTATAACTGACCTTAAGATTTTTAACATTCACTATGTTATCAGATTGCTGCACTATTGAAATATATTTTTTCTGTTTACCTTTACCAAATGTTAATATATGAAGTTAAAACTATTTTTTAATGTTTTATGAGAATTATCATTGAACAAAATACCTTTCTTTGCCAAAAAAAACTTATTTTCTTTGTTCCATTAATACTACTATGCAGGGTTGGCATACTTATTCCTTCAGGACAATTAACTCTAACCACCACCAACATAAGTTCTTACATATTTACTTGCAATGCTTGCTTTATATCCATAGACTGCTGCCCAATGGAACCAATGATTCCAATTGTGTAATTTGTATTGGTGAATGAATGTTGAAATATTTTGATTTAGTGTTCTGTAAAACTAAGCTCTTTCAATAACCCCCCACCCCTCTTTTTTGTGTGCATATATTATTGGTCTACAATGTATATTGGGGTTTTTCAAGATATTTTTCATACTCTGATTTAATGTGGATTCCACTTATAGGAAAACACTCGCTAAAACGCCAATAAACAAATTTTATCATAACAGTTTAGCGTTTGAGGAACATCAAATCATAAATGAAATCATTGAGGTTGATTTACTAAGCACTTTATGCTGTTCATTTAGCAGAATTAATTATCACCTTGCTAGGTAATTTTGTTGGCAAATGTGTTAAAAATTCACTTTCCAAAGGAATACTCAGTCACATGCAGAGTAATGTAAAAAACATGAGTTTTGCATGCACATGATTGGATGGTTGAAGTCAACAGAGCTTCACCTCATTTACTAACAAGGTGATAATCAAGTCTTTATTTCTTCAGTAAACCTACCTGAAACAACTGTTATTTAATTAAAACACAAATGATTACTTGGTAAAAACGACTGGTTAGAAATGTCTATATGTAAAGTGACAACCACACAAGAGTGATATTGGGGCAGGGTCCTCTGCTCCTCCTGTGTCACTGTTTGTATCTGTCTGTTATTTGCAACCCTTATAGAATGTACAGTGCCGCGAAATATGTTGGTGCTAACAGTTTAATAACAATTTAATAATATTAATACTGGACTGGCAAAAACACCTGCACTTTTGGGACTTTCAAATTTGACTGCACATGAGAACCAATGCGAAATTGATTTACTGGGAGAAAGGCAAAAGAAAAAGACTGTTCACGTAGTAAAATCAATGTTGCTAAATAAAGTAAAAAAACAAAATAAAAAATTAAATTTTTCAAAACTTTACTGGGTATTTAAAGTAAACAGAGCTTCAACTTGATCATCAGCAATCTTTCTACAAAGGTAACATACAATTTGTTCCACTTATTTAGTAATTCATCCCCATAGTCTAATGTTTTGGATTCTGATTGAAAAAATAAAAGCCCTTTCGCATTATGTTAACATCTATCATAGCTAGCCAGCTGTCCAATACAGATGTGTATAAACTAACATGTATAGTATGGCTGCCGTTAATAATATCCAAGTGTGCATGATACTATCAAATAATGGGAAATGCGGGTAATCGCCACATAGTATATATAACCCATACAGCAATTAAGGAATAAGGCTATTATTTGCAGGTTTATATATTTATATAAATATATATATATATATATATATATATATATACACACATACACATACACACACATACATACAGTATGTATGCATTTATATGTATTTTCAATTATATAAAAATAAATTTATTACATATCTTATTTGGTATATATATCAAAAGCTTTACATAAAGAACACTGGAAATATAATATTTAGCTGTATTTAAGCCGTATAATTATCATCAATCTCTATGGCCGATCTTAGGTTAACCTCTGAAATAAGACACAATTGGATAATGTGTCCAATGAAGCAGCCTGAGGAACTGCCTTGTAAATGTGTAATTAGCTTATTGATTGTACTAATGAGATAACTGCTAGATTGAACACATTCTCCCCTGAAAAAAAAAGAAAAATTGATTCACTATTTATGGTAAATTCCACCACAGTGCTTTAATAATCTACTGTGAGGTCTGCATTGCTCATACTGTAAGCATACCTTGCACATTCCATGTTCATAAAAAACTATATTTATATTTTAGTTATACTAGTTTGTTAATCATTCTAGCTACGTAAAATGGGGTAGAAATGAACAAAACAAAAAGAAAAAAAGCAATAATAACCCTCTAACTCAACAATTCCCGATATTTTACAATATAATAATGGTGATGTCAGACCAGTAAGGTAATATCCTGTTCAAAGGGAAACCTGTACATTAGAAAGAAAATACAGCGTTTCATTCTTAGTGTCATTTCACCAGTCACTGCAGTCTCCCTGGTTTGTTTGAGTTGCAGTCGGAAGCTTATCATTCCCCCCTCCTAATTTAAAGGAACAATCTTGTTACAGCAAGATCGAAGCCCTGCACATTTCTGATTGACTCACCCTTCATGAGATACAACTGGGTTTACCCCTTTCAGGTACTTGTTTTAAATGTTTGTATTACTAGCAATAAAAACAAATGTGTGGGAAAAATCTATATATTTTTTTTTTAAATTTAGGGTTGCTTTATTTAGCATCAGCTGAAAATCATAGCCAGTCTGATTGGTCTGCAGACAACTGAAATTGTAATGCTGCTTTATAAGGGCAAGTTTAGGCCCACAGTCGGAAGAAGTGCTCCAGCAAGGCTCCTGGCCGCTGACGGTGGTTCATAAAGAACTTGTGTTTGCAGATTTGACAGTGGGTGGAAGTGAGCAGGACTGAACAACTCACTGCCACCCAACTTGCTTCTTTATTGGGCTGCTGTGGATAGACACAACATGAAGCAACTTGGAGGCAGCGGTTTAGTGACACGAGGAAGTGGTAACTGCACCACAACACTACTGCGCCTCTGAACATGGCCCAAACTGCTAAATCATTTTTCAGGGCTTTGAAAGATAATAGACATAAACAGACAGCCTGTTATTTTTAACAGAAGAGGATTAAAGACCTGTTCTACTTACACATGAACTTTAGTTACACATTTGGATATCTGAAGTGCATTCATTGTCTTACTTTGCGGTAAAATAATATATTACTAGCTATTAAAAAGACAATGCAGAATATTTTGTTTTTGTTTTTAGTTTAGAAGGAATCTGCTAGGATTGCAATATAGAAGCTGCTATTACTGTCCTGATATTTATTGTGTACATTTCAGAACTGTTAACTTTATCATTTATTTGATTCTTAGTGAGACATTGAGGCTGATTTTTTGATCTTATCCAAAGCTGGAGAAGATAAACTTTCATCAGTGAAGCTGGGTGATCCAGTAAACTTAATTTACATCTGGTAAAGGATTGAAAACATTTGCTAACAAATAGCAAAAGACTTTTCCAAAACAAACTTTCCAACAGCAAAAAAATCCATTCCAGGTTTGCTAGATCACACAGGTTCACTGATGAAGTGTAACCTTTCCAGCCTTGAAGAGCTTTATAAACATTTTAAAAATCTTGACCGGGAAATTAGATGAGAAGCAACAGTGAGGGACAGTAATAAAAATAACACAAATAACTGTAACATAACCAAAATAGTTAACTTGCTATATATATTATAAAACTATAATGTTATTACTAGTGTTGGTCAAATATCTCACTATTCGATTCAACAGCTATTCGATCGAATAGGGGGATATTGTTCGGGTGATCGAATGTCGAATTCGAACACCATTAAAGTCAATAGTGGGAAAATTTGGGTTATTTTTCGGGACTGTGAAGAACTGCAAGAGCAATGATTACTAGTTGTATGTGTTCCTGGATAGAGAAACTCTATCCAGCTGTCAACTCTGCTCCCGATTGCTCTTGCAGCCCATTACTAGTTGTATGTCCTGTGTTCCCTGGACAGAGAAACTCTATCCATGAATAGGGAGGAAAGCTTTCCTCAGCCAATCAGAAGATCCCCAGCACGAGAGGTTAATTTATCTCTAGTGCCGCAGATCGCACACTGTTCCCACAGCTGGGGGAATCATCCTGTCATTGTGGGATAACCTGTAAAAAAATAAAAGTTAGTTACACAAATCACACAAATTCAATAAATTACTTTAACATTAATTTTTTAACACATTTTTTTACTCATGAATTTGCGCCAACGAATCCCGTGTTTTTCTAGTCGGGTCTATCCGAATTCAAACAGCCATATTCGGGTCGAATATAAGGACAACCCGAATTCCAACACCAACACTAGTTATCATTCTGATATAGATACTTAATAATCTCTGACTGTGTGCAGCCTGTAGGACCTTAGAGATTTTTTTACATTTAGATCTTTGCAGCATTAGATTAGCTGTTCAGTCTAGTTAGAGCTATGATCCCAAATTTCTCTGTCAGCTATAGACCACTAACTTCATTGCTCTATTGAGATGACTCTTTCTCCGTGTCAGTCATAAGCAATTAGGATTTTCCTGCAGTAAATTAGTCAGCGTTATCATACTAGTATATTGACTCTGGATTCCATGGAAACATAGCCTGCTGGGTACAAGGCAGACTTTTGCATGTGTCTGATATATTAGCAGTATATATTTAGGTTGGGAAGAGACTGGTAATAATCACTAAAAATTATAGAATCTTTGCTTTTGTCTCTCTCTCTCTGATATATGTATATATATTAGCTGCTATGCCTGGTGGCTGCCTATTCTTTCTTAAAGGTGCAGGGACATGCCAACACAATGGCAGCAGAAGACCCCTGGTTTGTCCCTGCACTATATACAGGCATTACTGCTCAACTGTATTTAATGCTACATACAGTATAATGCCTTTAGAAAGTATTCAGGCCCCTTCAGGTCATTGAATTTTGTTATTTTGCAACCTGATGCCACAATCATTTAAATGCTTTCTTTCTTTCTTTTTACTCTACACTCAGTACCCCTGTCACACATCCAGACACACCTGGATTGGACGATTTTCTTCCATACTTTGCAAATCCTCTCAATCTCAGTCAGGTATGATGGGAATCATCAGTGGATAGGGTTCAAATCAACATCTATCTATAGATATCTATCTCTAAAATCAGTTTAACCCCATGGCTTGGTTTTTGCTCTGACATACATTGTTAGCTATGAGATCTTTTATACAATGGTGTTTGCTTTTCTAAACCATATCCAGTCTATTTAATTTACTATTGGTGGACTGCATTAAAGTGAAATATCTCAGCAGTGAGAACCTGTAGACATCAAAGCTAAATTTTAAGTGTTGCTGCAAAAGGTTTCCACCTGTACTTGAAAACATATGCAGCTAAAACCTCTGTATTTGATGTAAACATACACCCTGTATTGTTTGCTGTGTGAAAAACCCCTTCCATGTGTATGTTGACCTAGAAGCTATTTATAATTTGTTTGGAGCAGATGCCATTTTGATTATGCTCATGTTGTAATGTCTCAATTGTGTAATGTCTCAAAACGAAATAATTATTTACTCGGGAGAACAGTTGAAGTCATACAGATTCCTAGATAGTGTTGTACAAGTAGTAAGTATTTGATCTGTAGCACGGACAAAGAAAACATGTTCTAGAGGTGCTGCAATACCTGGCTTTACATGGCCTGCCTTTCTAATCACCTGTGAAATAAAGTAAGCCTGATCATTTAACACTTTAGCTATAAATAGGTTATTTTTGCAAATGAGAAAAAATAAATTTAGGCCTTGGTCATAGGCCATGTTTTTCTCAGGCAATATTACCTAAAAAATAAAGTTAGAATCTTTGGATGAACTCTCCCCCTAAATTGGCAACTGTCTGGTGGTCATGCTGACCTTCCTATTTTATTACAGTTTTTTCTTGTCTCCAACTTTCCTAATTTGCCGAAGCATTCTATATGAGTAACATAGAAGTTCTCAAATCTGGGCTTTTATGAAGGGTGAGCAATGGCAGGCCCTATTCTTCACTCATGACAAGCTTATGCAATCTTGGATTGGTCCAAAAAAGTGAGAATCATATATAGTAGTTGCGGTACCGTTTGCTAGTATAATTATATTTTAAGTCCTTTAAAAAAACAATTCCCTGGCTACATAAACATGAAAACAGAGACTGATATAATGAGCTATTAAACAGCAATTTTGTTTAATAGATTATTTATTTGGCCTTTTTATATCTAAAAAAATATCATTATGCAGACATATGTTTTTTCCTACCATAAATATAAGTATTTTTTTGTAAACATAAAAGCCAAGTAGAATCCAGTGACGTAGACCATAGAACCATTTTTTCTTTTAATGATTTCACTTAGTGGGAAAAGCAAAAGGAGGCATTAAATGAGGGAGAGGCTAAAAATATAGATGATAGCTTACATGTTGTTCCAATTTCTTCCTTTACTTTTTTTTCATTATTCTAGTGGAACCAATAAATGTAAAATCAATATTCCTCAGTGTTCTAAAAACAATGACCAAACACAAGCCATTAAAAAAAAAAATCTCAAGCCATTTGCTAAAAGACATGTAATCTTACTGATGATTCTATGGAGAGGCTGATATATCAGGGCAAAAGATATAAATGAATTTACTTTGCATATTTTAGAAAATAAATAATGCTTGTTTGATCTGAAGATAAGAATGTGCTATACTTTTTGCTGATTTGTAAATTATATATATTGCAGAGCTGTATTGCCTAGGTGTTTTTTTAAAGGCATGAGTGTAGGTCTTCCACAATGTATTTAATAAGCCATGGTTAAGTGCAAAACCTTAAGGATTCATGCAGTCATCCTCAGAAGCCAATCAGATTTTATTTTACTAAAACCTTATAAACATATTAACCCAGCTCCTGGCACACTACATCCCAGTTGCCAGCTTCCCAAGAACTCACCCAAGCTGTGCACTATATAAGGATAGTAACCACACCACAACCCCCCTAGTTTTGTTGATCCAAACACAGATCACATGAGCTCTTCTCTTCACATATTTTACCCTAAATAAAATCGTTTTCGTTGATTTGGGTTAGTTTTTGTCATGTAGCTTGCTAAATAAACCTAATCTGGGGCAAAAAAAGAGTGTGTTTCACCAATGAAATGTATGTATAGCCATTTTTTATTGTTTACAGCTCAAGCACAAAAAAATAAATACACATATACGCTTTAAATCTCCTAACATTTTGGTTAGATACTGCCTATCAAATAGATATTCTATGAAGAAAAACAATGGTACATGCATATTTGAACTGGGATTAAACAGTCTTATTATAAATGAAAATGTCAATATGAGAAAAAAACTCAAATATAAAACAAACAGAACATAAAAAATGATAGTTTCAGGCTACTAGTAAAATGAATTGTGTTTCCGCATTGCGCGGATCATTAAAATGGGGCAAGCTCACAACTGTGATGCCAAAATAATAATTTCATAAACAATCTCATACAAATTGCCTGAAAGGCATACATATCAGTTTTCCTGCATGCTTGTAAAGTAGGCTATGTAAAAAAACTTTTTAAAATAAGTTAAGTCAAGGCAAATGTCTGCTTTAATTGCAAAAATGATTTCTTTTGTTTGTCTTTGCTATACTTGTAAAAAGGGTATTCAATGTAAAACTCCATTTTTAAGGAAATGCATCTGAAAAGAATGCAGGTCTTACAGGTGCTGGTGATTTGGGGCTGCCATTTATATATAAATATATATATATATATATATATATATATATAAATATATATATTGTATGCATATATATAATATCAGGTAACTAATACACTTTGTTGTACATTTATTTAAATATTTGACACTGGTGTACATGTTTCAGAACCATTTCTCAGTAAATAAAGTATATATTTTTTTAAAATTTAAATGACAGATTTGTGTTTCTATATATTTTTTCAGCCTTCATTGTTATCATCCGTGTGCAGTCACACAGTTTGATGCATTGTGAAGTCAGTTCAAATTGAGAAAACAAAATCTGCTCTTGCTTGTTAGCGTACAACTAACAAAACTGACTGTATTCTTGGAACAAGTTTCTTTTGTGAGAAATGTTCTCTCTAAATTAAAACTGTGGATCGCAAACAAAGGTATTAGACAGCTGTAAAATGGATGTATGTCAAAAGTTATTAAAGAATAAACATCCTTTTTTTCTAAAATGTATTTTCAAGTGCTATGACTATAATATCCATGTAGATTGCATAAATTACTGTTTTCTGATATGCATTAAACTATACTAGTAGAATAGGAAAGTTATTTTTTTTTTTTTGCACATTGCTAATATCCTTGGAAAGTTTTCTCAAATTTAAAGAATCACTAAAATGTTTTTAGGAAAGAGAAGAGGCTTTTAGAGATGGTCCCTTGTGATTACTGATGAATATTGGTGAGTATATGTTTATGGCAGTTAAGAAGATTATAAAGTTATCAAGAGATAATGGCTTGAGCTCCAACTTTATTTAGAACTTAAAATTATATATGTTGTGATATGGAGGGGGATTAGCCTGAGAAGTTGCTAATGTAAGCTTGTAATGGTACCCATCTCTTTATTTAGATCCAACATAAAATAGCTTTCTTCAGCATATATCAAAACAACATGAAAAGGGCAGCTTAACAAGATGAGGGCAAAGTCCTCTGACTTCCTAGTACAGTCCTCTGTAGAACAGTCCTTTGTGAGGATTGAACAGTTAATAAATGCAATTACAGCCTCATGTCTTTTTGCGTATGATGCAACAAGTTTTGCACACTTAGATTTTCTGCCATTCTTCTTTGCAAATCATGTCAAGTTTAGTCAGGATGGATGAGGACTGTTGGTAGACAGACATTTTTAGGTCTCTCCAGAGATGTTCAACAGGGCTCAAGTTGGGGCTTGGACAAAGCATATATTTAGTAAGGTGCTGGAAAGTTTCCTCAGTGATTTTGGTACATACTGACATGATAGCAGGATGGCAGTTGTTGCAAGCTTGTTGTTGTTGACCCCAAGTTATGAACCTACCATATAAATATTGCACCATAAATTGACACTGTTCTTTGAAATGGAAACTTTTCTTGTGCTAATTCGGTTAGCCTGTGCAAATTTTAGCCCCAGGTGCCTATTTTTAATTGACAGCATGACACCCAGTGTGATCAGCTGCTGATGATGTAGCCCACCGGCTTCAAGGATCAGCAGAGGTGTTCTGCAGCATACCTCGAAAAACAAGTGATGCTTTGAATTACTGTTGCCTTTCTATTTGCTTAAGCTAGTCCATCCATTCTCCACTGACTTCTGGAATCAACTAGGCATTTTTAACCAGGGAATCTGCGGTCTGCTAACTAAATGCTGCTGTTATGTGAAGGCCAATTAGTAAACAGGCATAAAGTATATAATTTCAAAAGGATTTTCAAAGGATAGCTTATGGTCTGTCCTATAATACTCACATTTTTGTGGGTCTTAATAAAAGAGTTAAACTAGGAAAAGGCAGATATCCTGTATTGTCCCCCCCCTTCCTATTACCTGGAAAGTGGGATCCTGATTTAAGTGACCATGAACACTCAATCTAAGCTCATCTGCTTGTTTTTATTTTGTCTTTGTGACTACTTCCTTCTTATTGGTGCTTCATTTGGTATGTTCAAAATATCTGCCAATCAACTGATACTAATTGTATTGAATGCATACTTGGTATATGATCCTTGCTTAACTGGCCCTTACTGCTTTGTGTCTGATGAATTGCTTTTTTTTTGGCTTTTCTGGTTCCTCCTATTTCCCCCATCAACATGCTAATTAAATAAATAACTAAAACCTGTCTCTTTTCATTACTTACCTTCCTTGTGCTTCTCTTAGCCATGCAGTAAGATCATGACTAGTATCTCTGTCAGGGCTGTGCAAAGCTTCCTGCAAACAGGTGGAAGTGGTAATGCCTATATGTGATGTAGAGTCTCCATGAATGATAGAAATGAAATCCAATAATTGGAATGGGCCCTACAGTTAGACAGGGTAGGAAATGGCCTGATGCCTTAATGCACATTGTAGTGATTTTGAGATTTTAGAAGTAGCAATTTCAGGACAGGAGATGAGCCTGTACAACAGTACCAGACTGAAGGGAAGTTGGAGTTCAGTTTTAACCTTTTTGCACTCAAGGGGTCAGTGAAACCCAGCTGATATCATGAATATTTATTTTAATTTTGTGTTAAACAAAACCCTGTTGTGTTTTTATGAAGTGAATTCAGTGCATTCAGTGTCTTTTCTAATATTACGCATTTTAAAAGCAGAAACACATGGTTAAATGAATTAAAGCTGTGAGCTATAAGAACAATTTTATTTTAGGATCATGTCATATTGTACACATCCAGCATTATAGGAATGCAGCAATTAGATGTTATCTTACAGGCAAGTTTATTAAATGAGAACTGTGAGGAAGTCTGGTCCACATGTCAGTATGTGACACATGTTATCACAGGGGCATCTCTGATATAGAGCTGTAGCTCAGGATCATATTCCACCGAATAAAACTTTGCTTCTTTTAAGTGCCATTAAACAACTCAGCCAGAGGTCAGACAGCATCCTGAATGGTAACATTTTATTACTTTTCACTGAAAATCGTATCCTCTTTATTGCGCTGTTACCACTATCCATCAAATTTCATATTCTGTTCATATGGCATTTCATTAAAATAAAACAGAAAGAAAAATCTTTAACATCCATTATGTTGACAACCAGTGACATTTTGGTTAAATACATTTAATCTCCTTGGAGGAAAATTATATAAAACAAAGTCGACCTTATAAGCTATGAGCCTATGACCAGCTCAGATATAATTTAAGATGGAAAAAAAGCACAAGAATATATATTGTCAAAACAAGTTGATGTGCATTTTAATATGTTTGATTATGATAGCAGAGAGTTGAAAAGAAAGAAAGTTGGCTGTGTTTAATAGTTTTACAAGTGCATTCTTTGTAGCAATACAATTGCATATAATTAGGGGATTCTGGTTTGTTTTTTATTATACAGTGGCTAAATCTCATCAGCTCCATCTAAACTAATGAGATATTGCAAAAATAGATCTTTTTTTGTGTAAACAGAACAATAAGAACTTAATGTGCAGTCATAAAGTGTCATTCACCTTTTTATCACATACATGTTTCTTTTTAGGGAACTGTCAAGGTCCAAGCCTAAGCGCTCAGCTAATTATGCTGGAAGCGGTTCACATTTTGACAGTTGGTACTTGTGGTGCTTTGAAACTTCTCTCGAATGCCATGGTATTTGATAACTTGTTCCTTGGTTTGTTCAACCACCGGTAAAGATTCATGTCTACTGTGTTTCCTGTCACAGCAAAAGTCTAATACAAGGACGTTACATTTCACTGGTTGAATCATACCCAGCATACAATTCAAGTGGATAATTATTTGCAGGGTTGACATCCTGCCACCTGGCCTCATTTACATTGCAGTAAAAGAGTTCTGCTAGTAAAAGGCAGATACTAAGGCGAGATATTTTAAAAAGAAGAGACAGGAGCTAAACTTTTTCTCTAAATCTTGGTGTCATATGGCAAACCTAACAACCTTGCTTAATGTAGTTTATAATTACATTTGTGAAATAAAGATAAATAATGCAATTACTTTATTGGCTTTCTTGCAACTAGCTAAATACCATCCTTTTTTTGCATCATATCATCTTAAAGATAAATTTAAATGCTAGGTAAAATTTGTAGGCTATCAGATGCAACACTGAACTGGTGTACGCTATTAATTGGGGGGGGGGGGTCCTGGCTAGTAGGTAATATGAGTGGTACCAGACATTTCATGGCACGGTGTAGTAAATGCTAGGAAAACACTTAGTTTTGATGCTAGTGTGAACCTAGTCTTACTTTAATAAAGTGTAGGTCACCCCTTAAAATGAACTCCTAATTTCTGCTTTTTGGTAAGGGCAATAATAAAACATGATTTAAAAATTCAGAGCTGTCCAGTGTACTCTGCACACTTAGGCTGGGTTCACAGTACCAGTTTTCGCAGTTGGTTTTAGGCAGTTTTGCCATTTAAAACAGCGTGAAATAACTGGGTTACCATTGGACAGAATGGGTCCATTCATTATCCATTATCTGACAGGAAGTAGGAGGTGGCAACTTAGCTTTACTTGGACATCACATGCAGAGTCCATGGATAGTTTGCTGCCACTGCCACCTCATTAGACTTATAATAATGCCACTTGCAAATACCTAAAAATGCTTGTACAAGCAGTGACCCCCCGTTACGATTCCCAGGCACCTAATGTTTGACACATGGCAGCGATAAATGCCATGGTAAATTACTGTTAGTCTAAACATAGAATTACTGTGTTATCCTAAAGAGCCCTGTTAGCTCTTATCTTGGGCCACAGAATTATTTAAAACTATTTTACAGAGATCTGTAGGAGTGGTTAGGAAACTTTGAAAAACATACTGGTGTGCTCCGACAACACCAAGTCTATAAAATGCTGCATTTTATCATCCCAATAGATAATAAGCCAGTGTCTGGCAGGTTGACAGATATTTATCTGTACTTGTGGACTTGTGGCTCTTTAAAGATGTAAAACACAGGATATATTGTAGACATGTACTACGTATTTATTATTTGGCTTTAAGCAATGAAACTATACTTTAAATAAGGCATCCATTATACTTCGGAGTGATCCATGACCTTTTTTTCCATCTTCCCACATCAATGTAAATAATCTGTAGCTTTCAATAACTTTATTATGTAGTAGTAACACAATTATTCCAACTAAGATTGAGAAGTAAAATGAGATCATTAGCTAAATGCCATATTCTGTCATCTAGACTTTTATGTTTATGAGAACAATGAATGCCACCTCCCACCCTAATGTACTCTCATTGCTGGGTGCTTACAACCCTTTTATCATCTTGGCATTTTGGTCCTTCCTCTGCAAGCAAATGTGAGAAACTATTAAGGTGAAAAATGTTCATTATTGATGTGCTTATCTACTAGACTTAGCCAGTTTATTACTTCTGTATAACTAACAAATGTAAAATAGTCATTCAATTAAAAAAAAAGAGTATGGTTTGTAGATTGTCTTTAAGGGGTTTCATTTATCTAGGTCATAGCATAGCTAGTAGACGTTAGTCACATTCAACTGGCCTTGTTCTTGCTAAAGACGTTTTACAACTTCCCAAGCTGCTTCAGTTTTGTAGATTAAACTGTTCAATGGTACCAAATAGCAATTAAAGTGCATTTCTACATTTTTTTATGTTTTTTTTTCTTTGATTGTGTCTGTGTCCCTTCTATTAGTACTGATGACCAATGTCACCAAGAAGAAAAAGAAGAGATAAGAAATTGGTAGCATTGTCCCCAGAACACAAAGTCAAGAAATTATTACACTACTGAAGGGTTTATGAATATTGGACACTGTAAGTATATTTATGGTTTTATTTTACTTTAATATGTTGATTTGAATCAATTTGTAAATAAATGTTTACAGATTTACTGGAAAAATTGTTATACCATATTCTTCTGTATTAATAATCTAAAACCCCATTGCAATTGTATCTTCAGTGTCCAGGTAACACTTTTTTTTTGTTTTGATTTAGTGCTTAATTTTATGTGGGTTTGGCCATGGCAACAAATACCCCTGTCTAAATCATTAATCTGCACCCACAGCATTGTACACGTCTTTTAAAATGACTGCTGACATAGATTAAAAGGTAATGACTACAATAATTATTAATGTTTTTCAATTATTCAGTTCACAGGAAAGACTAATAAAATTTCTAAACGAAAAAGCTGCATTTTATGAAAGAGTTAATCAGAAGTTGATGTTCATTAATGTCTGTCTTAATTGAAAGCTTGAAAAAAATACTTCCTGTATCATAAAGTATTTTCGCTTGGCATATCATTTGCAAAGTTTAATTGGTATAACACATATCCAAAACAATTACTTTATTGCATTAGGGTAATTTACATGAAATGCACTAGAGAAAATTGGCTCATTTAATTTTCTAAATCATTTAGTAGTATGCACTAAGATAAAGTTAAACCGTAACAATACCAAAGTTTAAGAGAGTAAAGCAATTTTGTACAGGGCAATAGCCTAAACATACTGTTTATTCAAAGTGATTGCACTAGTTTCTTATCTTACTGCAATTTCCCTGGCATCTGTATAAAGACTAAAATGAGCAGATTAATATTACTCTTCCTCATTAAGCATGCAAATCTCCATAACTGTGATCCAAATATTTAGTCCTTGAGGACCACATAAAACTAAGCTATTTCTTAATCATTTGTGATAAAGCTATGTAATCGCTGGCATATATTTAGGCATACTTTTTATTTATAACTTCTTTATTTTTAATTTTAGGAATCCATTTAATTAATGCTACTGAACATTTTACTAAGTAACCCTGAAAGCCACCATAAATGTAATTAGGTGTTTATGTGTGCAACATAACTAAATTATCTTAGCATACCACATACTTATTTAATAAAATCTACCTTTTTAATTCCAGTTTGCTGTATTGATCACCAAAAATGTTACACTTTTTGTTCAATAAACTAAAACTTTTTTTTGGATAGTGTGAAAAATATAACATTTATTTTGCAGTCTGTGTCCTGACCCTTTTTATTTGTCCCAATGACCTGGGTCAATTTAGGGGGGAAACAAGAGGTACTTCTGTACTGGGCCTTGATTGAAATAGCCTGACATTTGCAATGCTGAATATTGTAGACGTGGCAGAGATAGAACAAGGAAGTTTACTTAGTATGGGGCCCAGACATTTCTGATGACAGTCCTGCTGGTGACCTTGGTACCTTAATAACAACTTTCATGTGACATTAGTCTTACAAGACTTCCTTCAGATTTTCTTACCTTTCCTGTTGAATCTCCAGATTGGGGAAATCTCCCTAACAGACACAAACAGGAAAAAATAAACTGGCATGGGTTCTACTCTTTCCCATCTCTAATTAAACCTAAAAAAAAGTTTTGATAACACCTTCACTTTATGGTCCAGTCAGTTGCAGACATGGCCAACACAATGCAGAACTGACTTGGGTCCCTGCAGAACTGACTTGGGGGCTTCATTTGGCTGAAGAAGGTACAGGGCCCTTGAGCAGTTGGGCACATTGTACCTTGTCCTGGGCTGAGATAGATTTTGGGGCTAGATGTATAAGACCTTTAGGGTTAACTGATATTCACTTGAACATAAAAAAAATCTAGATATTAAAGTCCTCTGAACCCCCATGTATATGTTTATATGTTCTATGTACAATTGCTATTGCTGTCAATAGCAGAAAGGTGAATGGATAGACTTCGTCCATCTGCACAGCTGATCTGAGCAGGGGTTGTGTTAAATAGTGCTATCTCTATATCTGGATTTTATGTAATGTCACATATCAGCATTGAAGGGGTTCTCCATAGAAAAAAAAACATTTTCTAATCTATGTACAGGACAGTGCTCAGTGATTTGCAGATATTTGCAAAATAACTTCTATGAGCAAGTCAAGAACTTTAAAATAGCAGCCTCTAGTCAAAGCTATCAGTGCTTGGATGCCTGACTGCTATAGAAAAGTGCTACTACAGAGGCCCATGGAGCAGCACAATCTGCTACAACCAGGTAATCTCAGCAAAGTTACTGTCAGATAAAGGACAGAGGTTTTAAACAATTCTTGTTATGTAACCTGGCAAAAAAAAAAAAAGAAATATATATATATATATAATTCAAA
Source organism: Pyxicephalus adspersus (assembly GCF_032062135.1). Lineage (NCBI taxonomy): Eukaryota > Metazoa > Chordata > Amphibia > Anura > Pyxicephalidae > Pyxicephalus > Pyxicephalus adspersus. The sequence goes on from NC_092860.1 coordinate 88,497,010, forward strand.
CCCAGAATGGCAGAAATAAAATATTCCAGTCTCGTCTAGTAACATATCCATCAAACAAGCCAAGAAAATTAACAAAACAAATTACTAAAAGAGCTGGAGATGCCTGTACATACTGTACCTGCAGCAGCTTTTAATACCCTGCTATTACAACTAAATGCCAGGCTGTTCTGCACAGCTTTGGCACTTTCTGATATCTTTCAGTCAATTGCTTCCTGATTCCCTCATATTTTACAGACCAGTGAGGAAACCCGTTGAGGAGCCAAAGGAAATGTGAGTGGTAAGAGTTGCTACAGGTATATTTAAGCACTTTAGCATTTAAGAACTTTAGGCATTGCAGAGTTTACTTGCATCATTTTTTTCAATTTAAACATTGCAAAGTCTCTTTAAATATGACCTAAATTGTTTGTTAATCTGACTGCATATCAGCCTTCAAACTGGAAAAGAAAAGGTCAGCGTTGCATCTCAAGTTATACCTTACTATGGAGAGCTGTCAATCTAAATCTTGCTGATAGGATGAGAAAGCACAGAAATTACATCTGGCGAGAAGTGAAATTGGCCAATTCTGTTTTACCTGAATATTTATGAAAAAAATTGGGTAAAAAGGCAATATATTGTAGCCAGTGGGGAAGTGAAATTAGGATAATTTTAAGAATTTCTGGGAGATGTCATGGGCTTTAAATTACCTCTAACAGTTAGGGACTCATTATTGTGAACAGCAAGGAGTAGTGGTGGCAGAGAGACCATGTAAACTTCATTTCAAGTTAAGACATCAGTGCACTGTAAACCTATTCCTAAACATATGGACTCTTACTCAATAAACTTTTTCTCTTTAGTTTTCTCTCAGGATATTTTTCATATGTTAAATACCTCAGTGTCACAGAATAATGACATGACAATTTTAGGAGACATAATAAGACAACAAAATAAAGTCTGAACAAAGACAGCTACAAGAAAACATTCCTATTTTCAAAAAACACTTTATCAATATCCCTGTATAAACACAGCCCTGTGAACAGAGGGGTTACAACACATAGTGCTAAGCTGCTTGCAAGGTGTCAGCTGCCAGTAGCAGCCTGGAAACTACTGTTCCCACCAGCCATCTAAACAAGACTTAATTGTTCATGTAAAATCACAAGTATTCCTGCTTCTGTCTATATATTCTTCCCAATCTTCTTAATCTTTTGGCACAAGGGACAGATGCACAAGAGCTCTGGGATCTCCTCAATCAACAAAGACCCCACAGTCAGGTTCAGTGTTGAAACCTTCATATTCAAAATGAACATTTAAAAACTTGTGAAAATACAGAGATCTCTTCTAATATCTTCTACAGTGATCTACATTTTGTGGGTGTGTTTCAAAACCAAGTGGTCCCAGGAGCCCTAAAATCAAGATGCAAAATGGGGACCCCCAGGGCCATTTACTTTGCAGAGAGCATTGGGATAGGGCCCCAAAATGTATGGCTGTCAGCGCACAATACTATAGCTGTCACACTATGCTATCCTGTATACTTCCCTTTTTTCAACCCTAAGTTTTCTGTAGGAAAATGCACTTGGGGAACACCTGTGGCTAACCCCCCCACCCCCCAATGAAATCACTATGGTACCACCACAAGATTTAAAAATTATTCCTACCATACCACACTAACCTGTGACACATAAAACCCAAGTGTATACTGTGAGATGATGTGGTTCAAAGACACTATGCAGGCCATATAATGTGCAGAACAGTGCTTGGAGGTGGGGCAGACATGGGTTGGAGCACAAAATGCATCACATACCAAAACTGAAATATTACTGTGAACATCTTCAAAAATGCTACTATCACTGCAAGATTGATTTGCCAAGTTTTGTTTGTTGCACCATCCAGTCCTGATTTGAATTAATTATTGATCGAGACGCACTGTTAAACAAAATTACAAACTCCTTGACTGGTAAGCTATATCACACATTTTAGTTAAGATGGTTAACAGATTACTTGTTTGAAGTTCTGCTTTAATTATTTTTTTTTCTATCTAGAACAATTATTCAATATGTTTTAAATAGAATACACTGTAGCAATACACACCAAGTTGACTTTCACAAACAACATTTTATTCTTATGCAATGACCATACACCACTCTTGAAATGTTCATGTTAAATGCTGTTAATTGGTATGTATACAGAGAGTTGGTAAGAAGCTCTGAGCTACTGTACTTCAGTAAACAAATGTGTGGGCGTTGTATTGAGAGATTTGATTGCATATTTGAAAAACTGTGAACATGTAAACAAGAAAATGTCATGGAAGTGTAAGTTTTTAATAAGGAACAATCTCTTTTAAAATGATCCCAGGAAAAATATTGTATATTTATAACCAATAATTACCACTGCATTTGTCATAATTAAAATGGATTGTAGACAACACAATTACAGATTAGTATAAAATGTGAACATCTTAAACTTTTAAAGCTAAAGTTTAACCTTTTTCTGTTTTGTCTTCCCTGGTTTTTCCCTCCCTCTACCACATTATAATAACCTTATTTTATTCTCTGTGCTATCATCACTGGGTCTCTTTATTCTTTGATCAACAAATGCAGATCACGGCCAGTAAGAATGGTGCTCATTAAACACTTCCTGAAAAAGCTGTTATGGCTCCTTATTTCAGTATTCCTCCCAAGAACAGTTAGCCCGATACAAACAGTGGGTTGGTTGGATCTAAAAAAAGCTATAAACAACAAAAAACAAAATTCCTTTATGGGTCATTTTTTGGGTGTTCCCTTACATGCAAACTTCCATCTTAAGTAAAATCCACATGTAATGCTGTGCCAATGTGATAAGGGTGGCCCAGGGACAGTTAAGGCTGGGAAAGAAAATAATACCAATGATGCCATTGCATTGGTGGATGAGGGCTCTTTAACAGGTATGATATATACACATTCACATTTTGGTTAAATTGTAGACTTGTATCTTCTTTATAATCCCTTTTATTTCCCAGCAGATCTAAATTCAGCTTTAAGTCAAAGTAGCTATATTCAGGTGTTGGAAACAGCAGTTCCCATGCAGTTGGTACCACCTACACCACTGTGCTGTTGGATCCAACATTTGTACACCTTAGAGCTGGTAACACTGCTCACTGCATCTTACCATAGGGTGCAGTTGAGAGGTGAGAGAAGGTGGTAAATGCACCACAGCCCTACCAACTGCCTAAACATAGCATAAGCAGCAAAATTGCTATTGTATCCTGCTGGGTTCTGTTTGTGGGAGCTCTAACATTTAACATGCTGGTCATTAGAGCCAGTCTCACCACTAAAAGGGAATCACTAATTCTCTAGCAATACCCAAAAATAGCCAATTTATTTTGTCCTTCACCAACCAGTTGATTTATGCCTTGACACATTTCCTGTTTTAAAAATGCATAAACATGTAGCACATACTGTATGTGTATTAGCAGATGCACATAAATGGGATTTCTTCTTGAAATATAATGCACTTTACTGCAGTGTCCTAATTTTTAAATCCTTGTTTCCTTGAGTATGTGGATAATATCACAAATTATATCTTAGATATGAAGTGGCAGAAAGGTTTCATAGTCCTGTACAAATTGTTCCAAATAAGGATTATTCATACCTTAGTTACATTTACACAGCTGAAGAGAATTTTTTCATGCAGTTTCCATAGCAATTTTTATTTTCACGTTTATTTTTTAGATTTGAGGCCTGAGCTTTGGCCCCAAAGTACATAGAGAACAATACTTGAAATGGCAAAACAGTTTTAACAGTTTTTTTTTAGGTTTTCAAAAATATATGTTAATATCTATGTATATATATATATATATATATATATATATATATATGATCGTTCGTCGTTCGATTGGAACGATAAAAATTGGAAGTGTGTACGCACCTTAAATCCTACACAAAACCACTGAAGATAACAGTTAAGATCTGCCACTTAAAGCTACTTTCACTTGCCATGATAGAAATGTGCAAAACAAAGGAAATTCCACTAAAAATCATGCTGGCTATAGAAAAAATGGCATAGTAATGATAAACAATATTGAAAGTCAAAACAGTCCAGCATTCACACCAAAATCTATCTGATGTGTTGTTGGCTCAAAAGGCTAGGATAATAATAAGGATAATGACCATAATGGTTTCAGTAAACCTGGACAGGGACAGGTGACGTCTCTTCTGCAATGAAACAAACAAACCTGCCTGATCACACTTTTTTAATACACTCACCTATCCTAATTGTCTCAGGGGGGGTTGCCATCTTCTTCCTCTTCTCTTTCAGGTTTCCTGATTTTTGGTTATCTTGACTGGCCAGGCCAAGATGATGCATTTCTGTTCAGTCCCTTATTTTTTAGAAGAAGATAGTGAACCAGCAGGTCACTATGTATTTTTGCAGATAGGACATTGCCTGTCCCTTTGTGCTATAAAAAATTGCCTGCTTGCAAATTTTGCAAGAAAAAATATATTTCTGCTCAAAAATAAAAATTATTTTTAATTTCCTTTCTTTAGTTCCACAGGCCCTATTATTAAACAGCTCAATGTGAATTCTCATTGGCTGCTAGGGGAGTGCTTGTATAAATTATCATGACATACTTAAAGATGATCTTACAATCATGTTGTCGTTTGTTAAGGTTGCTCTATTTGTAAAGTACAATTTCCTGTCAAAATGTAAGACAACATTAACTTGTCTTGGAAAAAATGTCATGGAAGTGTAGGTTTTCAATAAGGAACAATCTCTTCTAAAATGATCCCAGGAAATGTATATGTATACCTCTAATTACAACTAAATTTGTCATAATTAAAATGGATTGTAGACAACACATTACAGATTAGTATAGAATGTGAATATTTTAAACTTTCAAAGCTAAAGTGTAACCTCCTCTAGAACATTATAATAATCAATATAATAACCTTCTTTTATTCTTTGTGCTGTCGTCACTGGGTCTCTTTATTCTTTAATCAATTAATACAGATCATGGCCAGAAAGAAGGGTTCAATAGGCCCTATTAATAAACAGCTTGTCACACTTACCGCTTCCTCACTAAAGCGCATACACCTCTCTCCTGCACATGCGGACAGTTCTGACACTGGCCTTGCCTACGCTAGCAAGCTTTATCAGCTTTGCCGGCAAATCAGGAAATAGCCTCTTAATCATCCCTGGCTATTTGGCTAGCTCAGACACAGCACTCAGCCTTCATGCAACATGTCTCCACTAGTGCCGAGCCCTCTAGTTCTCTATACACCTGATGTTTAATCCAGTGTTTTATGTGTCCAGCTCCTGTGTTAACCCATTGTTGCCCAGTCTGCTGCCCAGCCAATTCCCTTCCAGGGTTCCTCTCTGTCTGTGGATATTCCTGTGTCACCTGTGATATTACTGTGTCACCTGTGCCTCCTGTTGTTGCCAGTGGCCCCTAGGTCACTGGTGTCTGTATCCTGGATCCCTGGTACTTGACCCCTGGCTTGTGACCTGACCTCTTTTGCTTGCTGCCTGCCTCAACCCCAGCCTTCCTCGACTATCCTTCTGCTTTGTGATTTTTTACCATGTTTCATCCTGCTCACCCTGGTGTGCCCAAGGACCGCAACATGTCAGTAACCAGCAGCGCAACATCCTCACCACTGGAGGCTCTGGAGAAAACCTGGTTACTGCTTAGACTCTGCGCCTTGGCCCTTCTCAGGGCCCACACCACCTCTGTGCAAGCGGCAGCGACCCCTAGTGGCCCCGTCTCCCCACAAGTGACACAGCTCAATGGGAATCTCATTGGTTGCTAGGAGCTTGCCTTACTTAGCATGCTTGTATAAATTACCATGACATTCCTAAAGATGATCTTACAATCATGTTGTTGTTTGTTAAGGTTGCTCTGTTTGTAAAGTACAAGTTACTGTCAAAATGTAAGATAACAATAACTTAGAACAATTTCATCTGTGTGTAATAGAGCAATTTACAGCTCTGACTTTAAAATCACAATGTCTCAAATCCCCCATGTCATGACTTGACATCATTTTTAATTTGCCTTTTCTAATGAAGGTCATAATCCTTCACTGGAATAAAAAGTCTCAAATAGAAGAAAATGCTGCTAGCCAAATATATGCATTGAGGAAATGTTTTAATTATATAACACTATGCTCAGCTTCACAGCCCGGAAATTAGCTTTCATTTTATTTTATTTTTCAGTCCATTGTTTTTTATTTCTTAAGTTTGCTATTCCCAGTTTGATTACAACATTTACTCATATATACTTTAAAGACTTTGAGTGAAGCAACCTAAAATTACAACTCGTTTAAATAAATCTGCACCTCGTAAAATGAGTCAAGTGGTGCAGCACAGTAAGCTTTAAATGGAATTGGAATGTAACAACATGAAACTTTTGTTATGGCTGAATTCGTATTATTATGGTACTAAATAATGTTGGCATGTATTTTAAAGAACTGCATACCTAGAGGCAGCACTCACAACGCACATTTGCATTAAATATAGTGAAAGTATCTCTTGAGAGGATTCTGATAGATATGATATATGGCCATTGTTGATCTGCACTGCTTTTGATCCTTTGGGCTTATTCACATCTTTACATTTTTTCTAATTTGAAACTACCAAACTTCTACTTAGCTAATAAAAGCTTCTGATCTTAGATTAAGGATTACATATAGGTTTGACTTTAGTGAAAAATACACTGTCACTTTACCCATTTACAATAAATGTTAAACCATAACCAACATCCCTGGTATATGATATTTATTCATTTATTAAAGCATATTGAAGTATATCTCATCAGCTTTAAAGCAGGTCAAATGTAAAAAATCCAGATGTTTTTTGCAGATTAGACTCTTAAATGACAATTCGTTTTAGTCTAAGATGTCCAAACAAAGACTGTACAAGCTTCTCACTGATTTGTGCATTTAAAATCAGTCCAAAGAGAACATGTAGTCTTGACCTATTTAAACTCATGGTAGATATTAGAAGAGTTTTTTCAATTTTAAATAAAATTGAGAAAGAGTTCTTTAGGTTAGCCAAAGTTGTTTATTTGTAAAACAAAAAATATATATTTATGGTAAAATGAAAAGATACATATCCTCCAACATTTCAAAGACAGAAATAGGCACACTTATGTGGGTATACATCATTGCCCCACCCAACCCTTTCTCCTGACTGCATCCTAAACCATTGTCTTTAAAAAGTAAAAGCATTGTGATAATGTACTTAAATGTCTGAATTGTTTATGTCAAAACAGGTAAGGTAGTGCCATAGGTGGTGACAGGAGAAGTGGTGGAGCCCAATGCAGGAGGACATTTTCTAAGCTCAGAACTACAGGTGCCATTCCCTCATGTCAACCCTTTCCTACAGTCAATTCATTGAAAAAGGTGTCTGAAGCAATAAACATAGGGACTTCCTATCAGGACCACAGAGAAGGTGCCTAAGGTGGGGGTGGCAGGAACAGAGGGGGTCAGCAGCAGGATAATATGTACTAGTCCCTCCAGTTCTGCCCTCTCTGCAGTCAGCGCAGAATAAAGAGTGCAAGAGTGCAGAGTATTTTGGGGGGCTTCCTGTCAAATTAGAAGAAGAGATACTATATATTTAGATATCAGAGCAAAAAGGTGGATTTGTCACAGGAGGATATGATATTAGCAAAGGACAGTGTAGTGCTAGTTCTCCAGCATGTAGCACAGAGTTTGTAAGAAACAGTCACAGACATAGAGGAGCTTCTTGTCACTCGGGACAGGAAAAGAGGGAAGACACACAGAAAGGTTATATATCAGCAGCAGAACTGTAGTTGGGTTTTCTGAAGAGAAGCTTAAAGAGGAATTAAACTGAAAACTGCCTTAAACAAAAAAATCTACTTACCTTCAATCCCGCAGCGCAGTCAATCGGTCTGGAGGTGTCTTCTAGGGATGAGCGAGCGAAATTTGTAATGTCAGAGGCATTCTCACTCATCCTTAGAGTCTTTCATGGGGTCTCGCATCGTCCCGGCAGCCGTCGACGAGCCGGTACGCGGGGCGATGCAGTCATTGCCTTGTCTTACAGGTTCTTCTTCCTATGTCGCCCGACCCAGGCGCGAGATTTGGTGACGTAGGCTGGAAAAAAACTGGCTGATCTCACTGCACATGCGAAAAGGCTCCTTCTGCGCATGCCAGAGATGCTCAGAGAGAGAATTTTTACCTCACATAAAAGGGTTATCTGCCCTTTTCTGAAAAGTGAAATTTCTGAGTTAAGGTACGCTTTCACACATTACTTTACAGACAAGAAAGGACTCTATGTGTGGTGATCTTCACTGTTGCTCTGGTATGCTTAGTCACACAACACAGAGGTTGGAGCGTTTGTGAGTGCAGTTGAGCCTGGGGCAGACCACTGTTATCAAAAGCAGGTATAAAATTAGCCTTATATTTTCCCTAAATAGAATGCTATAAATGTACTAAATATTACCGATTGTTGTTATCAGTCCCCTTTCATCCTATGCTGAACTAATGCAAAATGTTTTAAACATAACTACACTATAAGATCTGTATTCCGCAGTCCCACACTGCATCTGCAGGGTACTATGAGAGTCCTATAAGGACCTAATTTATTGCAGGTTAAATGCTTTGTTACTATATCACACTCTTCAGATCAAACTAAGACAAAGCAATGGCAATGTGTCACTAGAAAAACATGTTTGTTAGTGTAGTAATATTAGCAAAAACTGGCAGGTCTTTACCTAAAATTACAGACTTCAGTAATGCTTGAATTTTATAGCATTCATCTGAATATATGGTGAATATACTTTAACCTGTAGATTAATCATGGATACTTCTTATTGTTAGGAGGAAATCATTTTCTATTTACATCAGTTTTAATAGTGTGAACTTGCTGTTAAAAATCTAATTGCACTGTTTTATTTTGGCAGATTGTTTTTGATAAACAGATGGGTGCTATTTCTGTTGAATAAATGTTACTGGCCTGTTCACCAGTCCTCCCATTGTAGTGTTTACCTATTCCTAAACACATATAGTATACAGACACAGATTGATGAATCTTTAATAACGACCAAAATACACACTACTGTTGTTTATTTTATTATGTGTAAACGATTAAAGGACTTTTGAAGAGGGAATAAATACAGATTCTTATAGAATAATATCTGAAAAAAATGGAAACCAATCAGTAGGCTGGTAAATCTGCTGGCAAACGCTGCAACTGTGCTACAAATAAGTCTGTATTTACCCTAATGGCACTGATAGGCAATATCTAGGGCAGCAGGGTTAGAATGGGAAAGTAAGCTTCAAAAAGTACACATTGATACATTATGCCATTCAAAGCAAAGAAAGAAAGAAAGAAATCAAAGATTTAATTTTTTTATTTTGAAGCACTTTTCAGGCCACTTCTTGTTATGTGTCTGTGTATGTGAAGTATGCTGCCTCCTATTGCACATAACACATTCTAGCAATAATTTTCCTAGGAAGAACATTTTGGTTTGCAATGTACTTTGTTCTCTGCCATGTGCCATGGGGCCTTCCCTTTGACCCCCATGTGAATTTAGGATGCATCAGTGACATAGTGCACACAAGAAAGAACTCTGTCAAACAGCAGTAGACACCAGTAGGCATCCAATACTCCTAAACATTTCAAATATCAAGGACATTGATGGAGGCTGCAGTGCTAAAAAGAAGGGAAAGTAAAAGACATGGATCACAGAGATCTAAACATAAAAGCTGCCAAATGGAGGAGAGGCACATTAGGATTGGCAGGTTGCCATTATAGATTTGAAGACCTTTACCTGGTTCTGGTATTATATGAAGTTGGCAATACCAATTAGCAGTACCGATAAGCAGCCATTTCAACTATATGAAGCTACAAAAGTGTATAAATATATATATATATATATATATATATATATATACACACAAGTAAACACAACACAGCAGTTCTTGAGGTTGTAGCCTCAAGAGTTCTTATAATTATATTAATTTCACTAAATATTGTATATCATCAGATTGAGCTTGACAGTTGCCTACTCAGTGATACTCAGGTTATTAGATGTGCAATTTAGCTAATTTAAACAGCCCAGCTTCTTCAAAAAATTTACACACTCTTTGGCATTTATGAAGTCTTTACTTATATTAATGTAATCTATATATAACTTGACGTTAACACTTTAAAATCATGTTAATAAAACTTGAATATAAATGTGTGGGACTACATGTATGGAAATATCATTCTAGTATGAATAACTGGGGTTCACACTGAAGCTTACTGTACTTGAAAGATGTCAGCTATTTTAAACATGTTCTTATGTTGTATGCCTAAGATCAGGTGCCACATGACTATCCTGTTAAAAAATGACAAGGTAATAATATGATTTTATATCTCCCAATTTACTGAGATGTAAGCAAAGTACTAATGTCAAAAACTCCCAAAGGTTCATGAATCAAAGGTATTAATATGTAGTTGTGGCAAGTTACCTGGGAAAGTTAGTAGTCACCAAATATTTCAGAGCTTTCTGAAATCTATAATTTTGATAGATAGAAAAATGGATAGATAAAAGTCTCTGGAATTATGTTGCTATTGAAAGGATTTAAAAGTTTTTGGTTGGAAAGACTGCTAGTGGCATCGTTCCCGAGCTGGTTGGTTGCGGCTGGTAGCATATATATCATAGTGGTGCAGACCCAAAGAAAGGGGGTAAAATTGGTGGGCCTTTGGGGACCAGTAAACAGGGGAGTTTAAAATTGGTCTAAGGTTTAATAAAGGTGGTTGTTTAGATTATGTTTATATGCTATTAAAGAAAAGGTTATTTAATGTGGTTTTATGGCTATTTATGGTTATTTATGATTCTATCATTGTTAATAAAGTCAAGTTTATTTTAATAAAGGACCTCAGGGTCAATTAACCAATATTGTTCTCATGGTAATTTGTAAAAGGGGGGGAGGTACTGAATGCGGGGCTCTGCCTTATCACAGTCAAAGGCTGGAGAAGATACACTTTCATCAGTTAAGCTGAGTGATCCAACAAACCTAGATTGAATTTCTTCAAAGTCATTTGCTATTTGCCAGCAAATGTTTTGAATCCTGGACCAGATCTTTTCTAGGTGTGCTGGAGAGCTTGGAGAGCTTTAATTAATCAGGCCTATTGTTTGAACTCTGTGCCAGAGTTAAGTTATGAAGAACTTCTTCTGGTACACTTCCTGTTGCCTGATCTGGTGTAGGCTCTTGGGTAGCATCATTTGCTGATCCAAGGTAAGTACAAATGGTTTAACTGGAGGGGAAGTCAATATAGTCAGCCTTTATTGTTTTCTGTTCATGTGATGTGGTTATTATAAAAACCAAGGCCCAAGCTTCCAAAATGGCAAAAAGTATATGCTTTCCAAATAATTCCTTAATAAATGTTCAGAATCTTAGCAAATACTTTTTTAGACAATTCAAAGTTAAATTTAGTTGCTATTGAATTTAAAGATATATCATGTAAAACATAGAAGACACATATATTGTGGCCATGAATAATTTTAACTCAGAAGTCAGCTTATTAAAATAGGAATTGCCCTATAATAATTGCAAACCCTTTCATATATACAGTATCAGTCAGTTCATATTCTGACAAGTTAGCATTATAATAAACAAAGCTAAATTTATCTGATAATGATGGCTTTCATGAGCTGGATTGTTACTAGCTGCCATGAAATGACTTTTCTAAATCACACATTTTGTATTAGTAAACAGTTATTTCTAATAAGCATAGCCTATATTAAAATTAGTGACATCCTCTTTTCACAGCCCCTATATCATCCAATAAATATTTTATCCAAGTTGATTGAGATTTCTGCATTATTCTTTTTTCACCATTGCTTTACGTAAATAGTAGTATGTGAAATTAAATGTAAATGATTTGCATTCAAAGAGAAAGTAAAAATTCTTACATAAGTGTGATGCATATACTATACACACAGTATTACTAAATCATGTGCTCAAATACTGCAAGAGTCTGTCATCTTTTAAACAGCTTCTGCTGCTTCATGGCCATATAAAACATAGAGATGAATTTCATGACCACATAAAAGTAAGCACAATACATAAGTAAATCCTTTCTTCCTGTATTGTGTCTGAAGCTTGCAACAAAATCATAAATAATGCTTATGGTAATGTAGACAAACAACATTTTTTTTTAAACAGACATATTTTTTTTTTTTCTATGACCAGGACTGCATTCATAACATAAAGACGAGAGATGGACTTGGCCAACCCACACAGGGAGCTGGCTAATCAGGGAGCCTGAGAATGTGCCCCTTGCTATCTAAGCAATACAGCCCGGTACCTGGGCAAGAAAATAGTAAGTATGTGTTTGTAATTAATAGGCAAAGTACAGAAAGATCAGTCCTCTCCCAAGGGTTGTGAACTAGCTGGGAAGTGAAGGATATACTTCTCTCTTCTCCTATATCTAGGTCATGTTGGCATTGAAGGAACAGGAGTCACCAACATGTTAATTGTATATAAAACAAAATGTCTAGGAATATATAATTATCATGTTTTATTTTTTTTTCTTGAGCTTGGTGATGTCTACAGCTGGTAGTAGGCCAATCTCATACCAAACCACCATGAGCTGTAAATGAAGATCAGGCATCAAAATTGTATTTTACATATTATACAACTCATACAGTCCATTTTCATGTGACTGTTAGGGCAGATTAAAGTGTAAATTGTCATTAGTTATCAGTATTATTATTTCAAGTTGTAATAAAGATGAATAGTACAACAGCAAAAAAAGGTAAAGTAAATGGCACCTAACATTCTCACAACTCAGAAGATTTAGGTATTTTTTTATGTACTATTTGCTTTTCTCAACCTTCCTTTTGTAGATTGGCCACTGGGGACAAGGTAGATTGGTCACTATATGCAAAGCCAAAACATTTCTTTATAGAGTGTAAAAAGACCCTTCTCAGGTTTATTTATTTATTTGTTGCATTTGTCTCATAGAGGGGATTTACCTCAAATTTCTGTCCCAATGAAATAACCGAAAATAAAACAAGATCTCCCAAAAGCATGGGGATACTCCCTCTTCGACAGCTTTCATTGTTTCAGGCTGGCAATGGAAAAATTTCTCACCTGACATTCTACCAGAGACAATAGCTACCAGAAGTAGTGGAGAGGATAAATGTCCCCAGCATTACAGCTCTACATTTTGGCACTCCTTTAAAACAAAAAAAGTTTTAGTCTGCATACTGTATGCAACCTGCAACTATATATATATATATATATATATATATATATATATATATATATATATATATATAGCATTGGCAAGGAAATAACCCATTAGAAATTAAATACTTACATCAACTAGGTCCTAGCGTGCAGCATAATATAATGTATGTGTGACTGAACAGCTACAATGTAGATATTTGTGACACTGTTGTTACACATAGATATGAGAAGTCCTATGTTTCTCTCTTGTATATTCTAGTAAACTAGAGACACTACCAGTTTTCAATCTCTGGAGTGCATTAATTGCATGTTGCTAATAGGCATGCATTAGAAGGTTAACTACACCACAATGTGACTAATTAATAATTAAATGTGGATGGGCATCTCCATACTGCAGTCACTACTCTGGTTTTTAGAAAAAAAAAATTGCTGATACTGCACAAAATAATGAACACCTTCAGCGCTGGCTCGTTATATGAGATTTTAACCTGAAATCTGATTAAGCAATATAAATATTATATTCTGTTGTTTTTTCAGACACATCCATTTCAACCAATCACAAATGGATCCATCAGGTGCCAAACTGTAAAAAAGCCATAAGCATCACTGATAAAAGACCCATGAAGATATTATATTTCTCCTACTGCCTTTTCATTGCTCATTTGAATAATTTAATTTTCTTTGACATAGTTTTTCAATCACTTTTATCACTGCACTAAATCCATGTGGCAACTGGGACTGAACAAAATGAGCACAGTTTTAGAAACATTATTAAATGCTGCATATACATAACTAGCCCACCCTGTTTGCTGGTTAGGAAGATGTACCACAAAGCATCATGCATCCGTATTCATTTATACTGCTTAGCAAATATCAAAAGGCACAGTCATCTGTTTAAAAGATGAAAGGCAATTTTATAACTTTCAAAAGGCTGCAAAATAAAAGCATTTTGTTTTCCCTTCTGCCTTTGGCAATGTTTGACTGTAATCGGTACTTGCCAGGTCTTGATTGATGTGCAGAGATGCCCCTAACAGCTTCAACCCAGAGTGATTTATTAGTAGCATCGTTTGTACAGAACAAGGTTTGTGGCATCTGTACTTTAGCTGTGTGTTTTTCCATCATAGTTATTTTCTATATTGTTCTGTACTATAGCTGATTTGTTCCAGCAGTCCCTAGCTTGAGCAGTTTAGCACATCAACACATGACATGCTGTATTAATTAACTACTGTATGGGAGCAGATCTTTCAAATTAATTTTGTTAATTTGATATCAGAAAATTTCCCATAATTTTTCAACTACTTTGTTTTTCTTTGCACAAATCATTGCACTATAGCTGAAATTATTCACTATAATGAAACTTCTCTGCTTTTTTTTCCAAGAATTGGTTTATGAAGTGCCTTAAATATGTTTAACTGTTTTAATTAAGCGGACTAGGCAAATTATGCAACATAATTTTGTGTACAGCACAATAAAAGCAAATTGTTGAAGAGGCCACAAGATGTAAATTGAACGTAACACAAACATCTACTAGAAAAAAATCACTCTATTCAGCATAAATGAATGCTTATCTCTCTAGTGTATAGTCGTGTCTAGTGAAGGTTGTAGTGCAGGCTAATGTATCATTCAATCCCATAAAATGAATTCTGTCCTTCACCATAATGGACTGCAAAGGAGACTGTAAATTATCGGACAAATACAATTTCCTACTGGAAGCTTGTCAACATGTTAGAAATCACGTTTTTTAAATTTTACTATAATCATTACACATTTTCAAAAGAATAAAACATTTTTAAACCTCATACAAATAGCGGTAAGTTTCCACATCTCACAGTGTAGAACTTCGGATAAATCTTTATATGAGCTCCT
This sequence comes from Pyxicephalus adspersus, assembly GCF_032062135.1. Taxonomy (NCBI): domain Eukaryota; kingdom Metazoa; phylum Chordata; class Amphibia; order Anura; family Pyxicephalidae; genus Pyxicephalus; species Pyxicephalus adspersus. The sequence continues at coordinate 88,512,027 of NC_092860.1, forward strand.
AACAGCTTTGTCTAAGATTGGCATACTTTGCCACCCACAGGTAAAAAAAAAACCCAATAATGGGTAACTAAGGTAACTAAATTTGGTGTTGAGGTCACCAAACAGCAACAATAAGTAAAATCCCACAACGTTTTTGACAAATCTTATTTGTTATTTTGCCTTAACTTAAATTCATTGTGCCACCCACCACCTTGCTCCATGGTCTTGTATTTACTTTCATTACTTTTCATGACTTTCAAGGGCTTTCATGTATAGAAGCTTGTATTTCCTAGACTAAAGAGTAACATGTAAAGCTTGGTTTAACAAAGTAAGGGCCTTCAGCCAGCTTTAATCAGCTTTCATAAAGTCATGCAAGCATCCTTTTCATTCAGGTTGGGAGTATACAACAGAGATGTTAATGGAAGTGATGTCACAGTAAGCAAGATTGTAGTGCAGGGGTCGGCAAACTCCGGCCTTTAGGCCAGATACGGTCTAGCCGGTAGTTCGTTCCGGCCTAACGCCCCCTGGCCGATCCGTTAGGAACTACCGGAGCCGCCGGAGCTCCGGTTCCACCCCCTTGCAGTTGCTTCCCTATTTACCGTGGCCGGCATTGATATTCCCGCTGCGGTAAATAGGTAAAGCTCCCTGAAGGTAAATCCCTCTCCTCCGCAATGCATACAGAGGAGATGGATTTCCCTTCAGGGGGCATTCCTTGGTGGTAGGTGGAGCCATTAGGGACGGTCTGGCCTAGTGTGCTCCCGCCCACCCCATAAATGGCCTAGTGGCCAAAAAACTTTGCCGACCTTGTTTTAGTGGGTTTCAAGGAAGCTATAGGTAGTACTAAAGCTTGCTGAAATTCCCCTGAATTCCCCTGGTGCAAAATTAGGTGGTTATGTGTATAGCAGAAAAACTTGTGGCTACTGTCTCCATATTAGGACACAAAAAAGTGAGAGTGATGATTTGTCATTGGAAATTGCACTTGATAGAACCATTTTAAAGTCTATGCATATTTAATAAATACACTTTATTAAATATATAAAGGGATAGCTAAAGATAAACAAAAACTACATAACATTTTATATTTTAATGTCCTCAATGGGACACCATCAGAAAATGACCTATGATGGGACATTGCCAGCATTTATTAAGACTGCTAAAAATATTTTTCTGTAAAAGAAATCTGTTCTGTTCGATAAAGATTTCAGAAAGGATGAAATGAACTTATCAATGATAAGTACAGCCCAGTGACCGTGGGAACTGAACTCAGATGAACTCTCAAAGGAGAATCTCCATTTTTTGCCTGCAGTCACAGCTAATTGGAGGCACCCGTGTGCCTCCAATCAGCTATGACTACAGGTTCCCACGGTCACTGGACTGTACTTATCAATACAGCCCAGGGACTGTGGGAACCTGCACCCTGGACTTCAATGCAATTTGCGAAATCGGTTCGCCGAAAATTCCTAGACCCATCGGAAGTTCAGGGAAATTTTTGCAAGACTGTCAGAGGCATTCTCGCTCATCCCTACTTGCAAGACATATGACTGAGACTCATGTGACTGCACCTCTGATCTTTGTAGAGCACTGTGGTGTATGTCGGAGGTATATTTGCATGTATATATGTATGTGTATATGCATTGCTCAGTGACATTGTGCCTTTTGCTTATATTTTTACATCCTTTTTTTGGACTCTCTTACAAATTTCTGGCCTGTAATAATGCCTTCGAGAAAATGTAAGGCAATTGGCCGAGTGCAATCAAAGGCAAAAAAATGAAACAACACCGTAGACAAGAAAATTACTATAGATTTTTTTGATTCCTTTTCCTGTATAATATAGGATTGCAATAAATAAAGTAATTATGCATTGCTGATCTTGAATGTTACACTGTGCAATGCAATGTAAACACAATGCAATGTTGCTGCTTCCTATCACATTCAATCAATAACTGAGGTTGTGGTTGTTGGGTATTTTATGGTGGAAAGAATAAATAAAAACTGTTGTGTTTGCCTCCATAAGAGACTAGGCCTAAATAGGTAAACTGCCCTTAAATCTACATGATAGTGAAATATTAGTGTAGAGGTGTATATGGGCCAATTTTTGCTTACCTAAATAATGCCATTACATTTACCTAAGTAATGCCATTTTTTTTTTAGTAATGAGTAACACATCTAAAAAAGCATTTCAATTATTAGTTTTGTTATGTTATATAAGTTTATGACAGTTTTTGACTTATACACTTCAGGAGAGGCAATAAGTGTAAGTGCACCAAAATATCATTACTAAACCAGTGGTAACTTCCATTAGCCTTCTCACGTGTTATCTTGGCATTATCTTTTAAGTGTGCCCTTTTACAACCCTTCGTTTGTCATAGTTTTCTCTTTTCCCTTTCTGTCACATCTTCTTAATCTAATCTCAAGATACAGTGGGATCACTAGGCTGCCAACATCTTTACACACCAGTGATTTGATTGATTGTTGCTACTTCTGTAGAGTTTTGAGGGTTTTTTTCCAAGAGAGAAAGATGCGCCAGATTTTACATTGATGGAGCAATCCTGCCATCCTTTGTTTTTAGGAAGTGTGTCTGTAAATCTCTACTGAATAAAGATTATCATGTGAAAACCTGAAAAAGCTAACAAAATCTGTAAATCTCAGTAATAAACTAGGAAGCTGAGCCCCAGCAAACATACATATGAGCTAAATAAACATACATAAACTGAGCTAAAGTAAAAGTCAGAACTGCAGGAAACTACAATTCAGTGATGTTACATCTGACAAGTGTTTTTATTGTATCAGCTACATGCACAGTTAATTGTAGATTAAACAATAATAAATATTATTATCCATGTTTTATGATTTACTTTATATTTTAAGGAGCCTGTAGATACAATTGTCATCTGAAAACAACTGGTCTACGTATGGGTAGTGACATAACATCTACACTAATTTATGGGGCATTTAGGGACACTATGTGTCATTGTAGGATTCTGAGCAATAATTGCCAATAATCTCTATTGATATCTAGCCCAATGGACCTCCTACAAGCAAAAAAGACATTTGGTTCTTTGTGAACCTTTGTCCCTTTTGTCTATGGGTAACTGCACATACATACTGAAAAAAATCTTTGTCAGGAGTAATATCCATCAACTAGGATGAAATGATTAAATCAGATATTCTGGATATTATTCTGTTAGATGTTGATTAGAGTTTAGATGCAGCCAATATGTCTTCTGGGCTACATCAAGCACCAGAACACACAAATGCTTTACACTAATAATGTCTGGCATGCACCCGAACAAGAGTATTGCATTCTGAAAGCATTTAGGAAAAAAATGGCATGGCTTAGCAGTGAGATAATTCATTAACTCTTGCTATCTATGAGTGCCAGTTTAAAATAGAAGTTAGGTATTTTGTTTTTCCTATATCACAGCATACTGATTTGGTGTCATTATAAAGCAAGGTCTTTTGTAGGTGAAGTGAGTCAGGCTTCAGGCTAGCAGAGACTAGGATTGTTAGAATAGGAGATAATTTGTCAAGTATGTATATTGCTAAGAATCTTGTACAGGTCTATAAGGCTGCAAGCTATTCATTAAAGCTATACAGACCTCTATAGCTGGGGTGTCAAACTCTGGCCCGCAACGTCCTTTTTTTTGGCACCCAAAGGATTCCTAAATATGAATTGCAGCTGAAATAGCGCCGCTACTGCAATTCCCAGCATCACTTGCGCCTATAGACCAGCGACCTCTCTGCCTATGCATTGGACTGTTTTATAGACGCAGCGAATTGTAGTAGCGGTGCTATTTCAGTTTCAAGTTTGGCCCACGACTTTGTCTAAGTTTTTAATTTTGGCCCACTGTGTATTTGAGTTTGACACCCCTGCTCTATAGGTTAATGAAAAACTGGAAGGTAAACAGCAAAATGATCAAACCTGGGAGGGGATACAAAAACAATACAATGACGAACCATTATTCTCTATCTTCTACAGCAGGATTATAGGTAAACAATGATTAACACCCAGCAAATTACTGACAACCTGTAAAAGCTTTGTAGACCTCTCTGACATTGAAGGCATGTAGACCTCTCTAACATAACCATGCTACTTGGTCATTGGCACATTTTTATTTTTGTTTTCCAATGTTGTTGACAAACTTTATAACATTTTTGTCTTTTTTTTTTTAATTGGCTATTCATTTTATATAGAAACTTCTTTGCTCGTAAAAACAAAGGCTTAGCTGCATTTCAAACTATACTCTTGCCACAATCTAATAACTCTATATACAAATATATTGTACATTAAAAACATTTGCTTAAAATAGATTGTAAACAATGTATGTTTCCTGCTCTCCATTGATTTAGAACCATACTGTAAATGTTTTAATTCAGGCACCATATTAAGGTGTTAGGAGAGAACCCTGGAAATTAACTTATCCAAAGTTCCCAAGTTTCTTGTAGTGCCCTGAGATTTCTAATTGCCAATTCATTTGTATTTTGAATTCCTAGCTCCAACTTTTCTTATTCCACCCTAAAGCGTTGGTGGCTGGGGCCAAGATATTTTTTTTAAGTAGGGGTTCATAGTATAGAACAAAGCATGTTTTGGTTTATTATAAATGTGTCAGGAAAGATACACCTGACAAGGTTAAAAACACTTTTAACACTTTTAAATGAAATACTGGAAAATATCCTCAGTGTCCTGCAAGAGAACTGGGAAACAGTTAGTTCTTTTGTGTTCACACCTAAGATCAATCCCTAAATCGAATTATGCATAATACCAAATCTTAAAAAAAATGAGCATTTGGATACCAAAGGTCACTGACCTGTTCGATTTTTGACAATCAGGATGAGAAAGTGGATCTACCATATGTTGTGCATTTACTCTGATTTCTTTTCTCTTCTGCTTAAAAGGTGCAATAAATCTTTTTGTACGTTTCCTACCAAATGTTTCTTACAATATATGGAACACTTCCTTGTAAAAACACCAACAAAAAAAGAAAAAAAAAAAAAAAAGAAATGAAAGAAGGGAGGGAACAGCGGTGAACACACATGGCATATCAATTCCAGTAAGGATTTCTGAACTAGACAAATGGTAGTAACAATGATGAATCTGCATGTATAGATGATTCCGTTAATTACATTTGTATGAACAAGAAGAGGTGATACCGGTAATTATATGAATGTGAACAAGACAGTTGTGTCTGACCAGCTGTTGACATAGACTCTTTGTCAATTACCATATCAATAAATGTTTTTAATTCAAAGTCATGCTCGCTTCAGTAGATGGACATCTGTAAGCGAAAAAAATCTGCTTCTATGTAAATGGATTTCATGTAAATGAGTGTAAATGACTGGTCATTGCTGCAAAGGATTGCCAATTACTTAACATGAAAGTTCTCCTGGGGTTCAAAATATTTGGGAAAAATGTCTGCTCTAGAGGAAACCATCGGCTTAAGGCATTAAAAAGTTTACTACAAAAAAAATTAAAGTAAATGTAAGCAAAATATTATTTAAAGAACTGGTTATAGTTAAAAAAAATATGCATAATAGTGATCTGGGAGAATTGGAGGAGGGGTAACCATGATTAACTCAAGGCTAAGGTTTGGGCTGGAAGGAGAGAAACCTAAAACAGAAATTATGACTTAACTTGGAACTATAGTAAAATAAATGAAAAGTTTAAGTATTTGTAAAGTTGAAAACATTTTTCCTAGTTTTAGTGAATATTTAAATGTCTGTTTTTTCTACTATCTGGGATTCCATTAAAAAGATTTTACCTCACTTTTTTTCTCCCTTTACCAGATAGGAATTAAAAAAACTGTAACAGGGACACAGACAGAAATAAAATCCTGACAATATATATATATAATCACTGTTCTGATGACTAATAAATTGCCTTTATATTAAAATTGTGATGGGGCTTTCAAGGCATCTTATAAAAAGAATACCAAACATAGTAAAATGCTAATTCCTTTATTTACATCAGTAATAAAAAAAAACATATACAAGTAGTCCCTGGGTTACATACAAGATAGGGACTGTAGGTTTGTTCTAAAGTTGAATTTGTATGTAAGTGGGAACATGTACATTGTTTTAATAAATGTTATTAGGACAGATGTTTGTCTCAACATATTATTAGGCAGTGTGGTGTCAGTTACTGTATAAAATCCTCACTGTGAGTTAATCACAAAAAAAGCAAACAAATGAAAAAACTTTATAGAGCCTAGACATTCATTAACTTCTGGAGCAAGCTGTGCTTTGATATGCAAAAAGAAACAACTGTAGAGCTTGCCATTAAAGAGTTACAAGAGCTTGCAGAACAGCAAAGTCATGTGAACTGCCCCCTCCCCCCATCAAGCCTCCGTCCTGCACACAAACGATATCTAGGAGTCATTCGTATGTCGGATGCCCTTAACTCGGGGACTACCTGTATACCAACTTCAAAGATTAATAGCAAAATAATATATACTTGGAATGTCCCACCTAGATGTGCAGTAATATATTGACATAGGCAAAAGGAGTTAACTAAGATGAGGGACAAGTCCTTTCCAAAAGAATTATATATATATATATATTGCAGGGCAGCATTCAAGTGGGAAGAAAACTCAACACGTTTCACTGTTTTCCTAGTAGACAAGCTTCTTCAGGAGTGAGTGCGTATTATAAATGTGAAGCATTGACAGCTTTAAAATACAAAGAGGCCAGCAGATGGAACATCAAGTAGACACCCAATCCCATTGTGAAGGTAATGCATCAAGATTCACCCCAGGAGCCCCAGCAAACTAGATGTTGATTTGTCTTTTAGCAAAAAACCTTGTAGCAAAGGCCTTACAAAAGGCGTCATCCAAAACACGTGTAATTAGTGGGGTACCTGAATTCAAACTGTATACATCTAATAAACTGTCTTTGCTGATCACACACACACACGTGCAATATTAGAGTTAGAGTGAGAGCTGTTGCTTTGGACTGTAGACTGAAGTGAAAAATAAATCTCTCATAGCAATACAAAGGGGGATGGAGATTGGTGAACAAATGTAAAGACTTAAGGATGATGAAAGCAGGTCCCTAAAGAAACAGGTGTCTTACTTTTCTGCCTACTCTTTGGCATATTGCAATAAAACAGAAAAAATATATATGTAAAGATTGCTGACCAATGCTCACCGCCTCCTAGAAACGGCTTGGTTGCTTCTGACCTTAGGATACGTTAACCAAACTTAAACAAGCAGCCAATGAAACTCATAAAAAAATCAGAAACTCCAATCTCTATGTTTATTCCTGGTCAAAATGCATTGAAACTAGAAGGTCAGCATAACTGCAAAAAGTGGCATATTCAGAAAGAGCTCTGCATTGGCAGCAAACATATTTTTCTTTAGAAAGGTTTATTTTAATATGTTGCCAAAAGCTTAGAGATATTAGAAAAAGGATATCCATAGAAAATCTAATTCCTAGGTCCATTACATCCCTGAAATACATATTTAAAATATCCTTCCATCAAGTGGAATAGATGAGATGCTGAATAAAACATTTTTTTCCTTTTCATATCTATAATATGTAAAATGATGATGTATTTGACCTTCCTTTCTCATTTACCTACAAATGATTCATATACACTGACAGGGAAAAGCAGTGTATAACAACTTTCTTTTTAAAGTGTACAATTCTGTTTCCATAACTCTGAAGCCTCCTTGTCTGCCGATAGAGTATTTGGTGTTTTAGCTTCCGTTAATGCTGAGCAATGCAATAATGCTTAGAACTGAATGTCAATCAGTTTTGGGATTAAACCAAAACACATCTTGAGCACATAGAAAGAACTAGAAGAAAGGGCAACATAATAAATCCAGAGGTCCTTGTACAGTGTATGTGATTGTATGGCTAGTATAAAATGAAAGTTGGTTGTCAAGTGTAAAGTACTAAATCTGTGTTGAAACACTGCAATTAAAGCAGAATCAAAGAATGGAAGATTGAATTTCCCTTCTAAGTAGTAATCATATAACATCCATCCAAAAGAAGGTTTAATTCCTTTTTGAAATTGTTGGTATTGTTACAAAAAATTCTTGCAGGTTTTTAATACAAGACAGAAATAGGTTACAATGAAGTTTAATTGACTTCAATTGTGTATATAGAGTCTTACTATTTTGGCTTTACAGTCTTCAATAAATAAAGTGCATGCTAAAGATTTAACATTTCAATGTTGCAGATTTTTTGACTGGGTTTATGTATGTTCTAGGCCAGTAATGTACCTGGTAGTGAAGTCAGAATGTGACTCCACAATATTATAGTATGATGATGGTGAAGGGTGGAAGCATAGTTAATGGAAGTAATTGTCAGCAATATTCAAGGATTATGTCAGCTTTAGTAAGTGCAGGGATACATTGTCCATTATTTGATAACCTTGTAGGCATTATCATATAGCTATATAAGGTGTTTATGGAGGAGGACTGCACAGTTTTATTCTACTTTAGTTAGTCTTGATCTCTTGAAAAATAATGTAAGGACCTGTGTTAACAGGCCTTGAGCTTTTGTTGATGCAATCAGTTTGACCGCTGGGATCATTCACTTTTCAGTGAAAGACTCACCTCCACCTGACCTGCTTTAAGTGTTTGGCAAAGCAAAATCTGTCTGACTCAATCAAAAGCTCTTCAAAATAGGTGATAAACCATTGAGTTTAGTAACATTTGTCATCAGTTTCACCTATTAAGACAAATACAATCAGAATTTCTTTGCTTATCCTTGATATGGGCTTCTTTGGACACTGTCATAAGGTTAGATAAATCACCTTTTCATTTGGTCCTCATAGTCTTAGTTAATATCTCCAAACAGGAAAACAAAATCTATTTGAGAATAGAATAAATGTCTCATATGTATAAATATAACATTTTAAAAGCTATTACCCCATGGTTCACATTGCGTCCCCTATTGTAAATGTACATTTACAATGTGACAGTACTAAAGATGCCTGGATTTTTGTGAAAACATCCCCCACCTACCCTGTTGGATGAAAATAAAAATGATAAATCACTGATGCATAAAAGTCAATTTAATACAACCACCTAAGTTGTTTTAAAGGTTTTAGAAGTGAGTACATTTATTTCCAAGGGTGATTAATAGGGATAAGTAAATTGATTTTCAAATTAGGAAAACTGGTAAATTGCAAAGTCTTGTTTTGCTGTAATTCTTCCTTGCAGATCTTTTTGATCTATACAGAATCATGCAGTTTAGGCAATTGTGACTTGTAGAGTGATTTTCTGCAAATTGCACAAGGCTGCATGAATATATTTAGTGAAATTGAAAAGAAATATGGTATTTGCAGATTATTTATTTAAGTAATTTTCAGATCAATATTTTCATGCCTAGTGATCAGAAGTGTGCTACTTTTATATAATATGGGGTTTCTTGTCAATTGCAGACAAATGTCTGTTTATGTTTGTGTAGTTTTTGTGTAGTGTTAAATTTGGTTTAGATTTATGTCTCTTTTGTCTGTTCTCTTTCCTCAATAGAAAAAACATTTGTAGATGTGGAAATAAATCTTGGTTTTACATAATATTTGAATTCACAGACAAATTTAGGACAAACAGGGTCTTAGGCAGGATAAATGCTTTTGGCCCCCATGCATAACTCAAAAGTCCCAAAAGTAGATGTTTATTATCTAACCCAGTAATATTTTTCTTGATATGTCTGGAACAAAAGTATGTACCTTGAAAACAGGAATACTGCATGGCTAATATCAGTTCAAATGTTTGATTGAACGCTACCTAAAGGCTAATACTAGTGTGGGGTAATTCATAGACAGTTCGTTAGTTGCATGTGGTTGTACACCTGAAGAATCACTACCTGTGAATACCGGAATATCACTGTTTATTGCCTAGATATTTGCAACTTCTTTCTGACTTCTGAACAGTCATTTATTTTCCCCATGGAAAAACAGAACAATTCCTTATCATGCATAAATCAATCTTATCGTATCGGCTTGAAAAAAAAAAAAAAAAAAAAAAAATATATATATATATATATATATAAATATATTAGGCCCTAACCAAGCAGGATTGCATTAAAAAATTACACTCATATGTTAATTGTCATTTGGGGTATTATGTCATGTGGACATGTAGTCTGGTCATATACCCCTTATCTTTAGCTACATAGTACAATCACAAACGGGTGACAATACCTAACTATTAGACTAAATGACTCCCTATGTTGTCAGGCTTTATTAATGTGTAAGTAATCTTAACCTTTCTATGCACTGGCAGTTACTATTCACTATTCTTGAAAGATTATTTGCAGCCTATTTTAGTAGTGCAGATGAGATGCATAAACATAACATAAAAAAAAACATAAGTGAAAGAAAAAATTCACCATAATCCAAACCTAAGGAACAATTTTACAAAATGACTGTTGTTATAAAAGCTTTCAGTCTCTTTAAGTTTGGCCAGTCAATATCTCTTGTTAGTGGCATTGTACAGAAACAGAACGCCAGGAATGAAGGTACTCTGCTAGGCTGAAAGGCATCAGTGTTATTTGCCCCTGCTTAAAATGGGACAAAATAGATAGAAATTAAAAAAAAATGTAAGATGTCAAATATTAGAACCTGGACTGTTTCCCATAATTGTACCAGTTTTCCCCACTTTTTTATACCTATGTATGTAAAAGATCACACTTTCCATACTCTAAGTCAGCGGTCGCCAACCTTTCGGACCTCAGGGACCATTACATTCATAATTTAAAATTCCCAGGGACTATTAATATTATTTTTTTTAAAAAGATAAATACATTTGTAAAATAATGATCTTTCTAATGGTGCCTGACGAGGACTGTGGAGGCTCTGATTCATTGATCAGCTCACAGTTAAGTGAAGTATTGCTATTGTTACTATTATCATTAGCTGCATTATCTTTGGCATTATTAAAGAAATGCAAAACATTTGTTTGCTTTTTCTCATTCATTATGGGTTTATTCCATTCACTGCTCTAAATTGTGTGTGGCGTGAAGATCTGTGTTGTGACTAAACCACGTTTCAAACCTCCACATAATCTAGCATCCCCATTTCCCCTGCATAACCAGTCGCTAGTGAAGTTATATTGTGTAATTTAAACACAATTGCTGATTTGGCATATGGTGCCATTTTATATAATTGTAAATGTGTAAAATAAGAAATAGGAACCTCCCTCATCCGCACGGATTAGATCAATTCCATATAAAGATTGTCAAAGAGAACGTGCAGTTTTAAGGAGCAGTGATCCCCCCACTGCTTTCTTTCTTACGTTTACACTTCTACTACATGTCATTATGTATTGCATTCATGTCTCCATTTCTGTGTATCCTGACAAGTGATTTATTGGACACCATGCTGAGCTCAGCCATGCATAAGGCCTCCCGATGTTTAGTCTATCACACATTACAACTGCACATATTTGGATTATCTAAAATGTGTAAAAAAAAAATATTACACCTTAATGCCAGCACCAGAGGATGTACTTTTAATATGTTTTCAAAACAGATAGAAGTCTACCAATTCTGATTTCATCCAAATGAACCAGAGAGGAATCCATTATGGTTAGTTTAACCTATGACCGTTACAAATTGTGTTACAAATTAGATCAACCTCTGAAATAAAACCAAGTGTCACAAACCAGTCTATTTAACCTAAATAAATAATTAATCTAATGTAATATAAAAAGTGCATGAATTAAAAACGCTAACACAGCAAAGTCAAGCAGCCATATTTATGAGTCACTGACCCATTTAATGTTAAATGCTATATTGGATTCTCTTATGGCCTAAAGCTGCCGTGCCATTTACTCAGGAACAGTAAATTAATTTTCCAATTATGGAAGACTGCTGCAGGCACCTGAAACATAAGTATTTGTATTCAAGTATTATCTAGATTTGAAAATTGCAGCTATCTAACAATTTAAAGTATAAGAGAGACCAACCAGGTTTTTTTTTTCTGCCATGTCAAAGAGGTATGGACAAGCACATATCCTTACCAATGGACATGCTTGGCGTAGTCAAGTTATCATGCATTTCAATAAAGCAGTGAATATGAGCAAAGGATAGAAATGAGTTATGTTTTACATCAAGTTACACATTGCTTTTCAAAAAATCATATATTTTTATTTCCAAATATCATACATGCAGAAAATGCAAATAACAAAGAGTTAAAGTTAAGATACAATAGCTTGAGTAATATAAAGAGGTACTAACGTAGTGTTAAACTTTTTTGGTATAGGCACAAGGGTGAATTGTGCTTTTTATTATATTAGGTGGAAGTTTAGCTAAACAAGTATTAGTGCACAGTGTCCTGACCACTATAGACATTCTTTAATAGGACACTGATGACAAAAATAAACGAGAATTAAGTAAACCTTTTTATAGTCTATATAATATATAACAGATGTCTTTACCATGTGCTTCAATGACCTACTCCACATCTTAATAAAATGCCATTCTGTCTAGGTAATAACAGCATATCACCTAGTGTAATATTGGTAAATTAAGGTTAATGTAATCTATACAGTGTAATCAATGGCACCTTATGCCATTATATATGTACAATATACTAGGGATGACCATTTTTTAATAAATTGTCCCATTGTCACCACGAAGTGTCATTGTTATCATGTTATCCCATGTCAATCAGTGAATACAGACAGAGTACACACAGAGTACACCTACCAACATTCATCCCCTTTAGGTGACAAACTCTCTACAAAAGAGGCACAATAGGCAACTTGTTTGTGAATTATCATTATTACTACCCATACAGGTAATATACAGGAATAATAACATAATGACATATATGAAATAATTACATATATTGTGAAAATTTAATATGGGTAAATCAAAAAAATCCATAATATTTTTCAAATCTTAAATTAAGCTTTGCATATTTTACACATTTGTGTTCCTTACGTATAATTAACAAAGCCAAGTAGACCGTAACATTTTTCTTGTATACAAGTCTGTGACACCAAAAAAAATATATAATAATTTTAAATTGAATTTCTTTATTTACTTAAAGAGAAACATCTATTACATTTTAACTAACACTAAGACCAAATTATTTTCTTATAATCTTACCCTAAATTCTCCAACATGTTAAAAAAAGACAAGTTGCCATGCTGCCTCTAATTACTATTAGCAAGGAAGATTTAGGCTTGTGACAGTGTCTCTTTAAAGCAGATCTATACTCAACTGCTAAACTCTTGCATAATGGATACACTTTTCTGAGTACACTTTAGGAAATAATAAAAAATCCACCAAAAAGGTAATTTTCTTTCCAGTTTTGGTGTCACAGAAATATTCCAGTTTACAGGTTCCCCAGGAAGTAGCCCCATATACACAGTATACAACAAGGGAGACCAGGCTTTCCTTAGCACCCACACCCTGCCTATTGCTGACTCGCATTGTAGGACTGCCAATGATAGGTTGGTATGGTTTTACAGTGACAGGAACTACGCTCTGACACCACCACTAGTATTATATTTATGGGCTAATCATTAGAGCTACTTAGTTATGCTTTTAAAGTTTACAGACAAACAGGACTATATCCTCTAAAGCAATCATTGCACAAATATAAAAATGTGGAATGCCACTGTCAGTATCTCCCAAACAAACATGCAGATGTGAAAAGTCAAAGAGAAGTCCTTCTCTGTACAAACAATTTAGATAATTAACTCAAAAGTACCGAAACAGAAATATACAAATGATATTCAGGAAACTAAGAGTTTCCAAAGACATTGACAAGGTCAATGTACTATGGACTATGATACATTTTTAATGTTGTTTATTATAATCTTACTATTGTTTTATTATTATACTTATATATGGTACTTTAAAATCTAATAAAATGTTTGCACTACATATCCTTTAAAATCCATGAAGTTGTGCACTGAGAAGCTTGCATTGTGCTTACATCCAAAAACTATTTTTAATGTCTTTTGGGGCGAACATTTTACAGAGGACAGGGGCCAGTACTGTCACCTGGTCCAGAAAAAAATTCTGTTACATTGTGTTAGGCTGGGTGAGCTGTCAGAATAAGATAAATGGAGCTGAGCTGTGCCATTAACCTGTGACATTTCTGACAGTTCAAGGCTGTGTTCTTTGGGAAAAGCAGAATATTTACTCCCTGACTTTGCTTCTCTATTCAGTGTGAAGGAGGAAAGGGAGACCACACAAAATGCCATTATACGAGCTATACAACTTATTTGCTGGGAACAACCATACAGTGCATTTTAATGAAAATAAAGTAAATTTATAATAAAATTCCTAACCTTCCATAAATCAGTACGTACTATATTAGAAATAAAACATGACAATCCCATCAGTCAGCCATTGATTTATGATCTTGTCATATTAGGTTTAAGTAACTGGCAAGAGATTGTACCCTGAGCAATTGTTATTGGCAGGCACACTGGCTGCAATATATAAGAAATTGTTTTTAATTGCATTAATGGTGTAGAAATACAAAACTCTAGTAGCTTTTCCCACATACCCCTAATCCAAATGATTACATTAAAATAATGCTTGTTTCATTTATATTTGCCAAATATAAAAAAATTGCCAATATACTATCAAAACAGTTGTGTTGATGCGTACACCTCATAGGTAAATCAGGTTGATATCTGGATAGCAGTTTTACTAAAACTAAAAAGTTCTATCCAAACTTTTTTTTTTTAGTTAAAATGTGGAAAGAACACAATCTTGGATTTTATTGCTGACTGTGTCCCCCCTGTTTATATTCTCTCTCTCTTTGATTTGATGACCATTACAACCAGGAATGAAAATAAGTCCAGATGTAACCCCTGCACTGCTGTGTGTGCCAAGCTGTAAGCTATACTATATATAATGTACTTTAAAATGGAAACAAAAAGCCACCAGGAGCCAGGGAGGTATTTGACAAATGAAACATTGCATGGTGATGCATTGTACCAGAGGGGTCACAGAATGATGAAGATATACAGTTTAAAGTATATCAGCCATTGATACAATAAAATAATACAAAAATACTAAATATTCATTGACTACAAATAACACTTTTATACTAATATACATAAAGTATTCCTACTTCCTGATTTACAGACTACAAAGATTTATGTACCAGTAAATCAGCAGTCAGTACTGCCATAAATACAAATATTGTTTTTATAACCATAATGTCACCCAACAGTCATTTCCTGGTAATATTCCACAGATTTCACTCATATGTTAATGATCATCATTTTTTTTGATCATTATGGTTTACTGTTACCTTTTTTTATTTTTAAATTAGATTTAAAAAACAGAGTCCAACTGGTTGTGGTCGACAGCTGGAAATGTTTTCTATCATCAATTTGGCCATATTGCTTAATATGAGAAAGTATTGCAATTTCCCAATTGATATATTTGTAAGTGGCAGGTAAAAAATGAATAAAAATGCAAGCACTTTATAAAGCAGCTTGATAGGCTAGAATTAACATGACATGCCTGATTTAATGCTGGTTTGATATTATGAAGAAATATAGCAGGGGATTAAGTCAGATGATTAGGCACAAGAATGACAGAAAAAAAACTAATAATGATCTTAATTCTCTCTTGATACAGATTTCTTGGTGGTGCGTAAATGAACAAGCCAGAAGTAAACCCTATAGTAACTGCAAAGAAACTCTCCAGCCAACCAATCATTTCTACCGAGACATACTTCAGGAGAGCAATTAGGTAACCAATTTATTTTTTAATGCCATAGAATATTTTAAGGCATGGCTGCTGACTTCTTTTAAAGCTGCTGGGATGAAAGATTTGAAAAAAAATCTGAAATTTAAAGCATATTGGATGCTTGCAAAGAACTGTATATTCAACAAGGGACTTATAACCTTCACTGGCAAAAAATACTAATCTAAACTTTAGAATTAAGTGCATTCATTGCAGATATAATAGCCAAGACCCTGACATATGGATGGCAGAGTAAATAATATATTTCTGAAAAATGTTAGTTTCCTTAACAATATATTGATGCAATTAACATATGGGATGGTGATACAACATTTCAATGCAATGCCTTGAGGATTGATCTTTTAGATAGAACACTGCAGCCACAGGACTAAAAGAGCTTGTGTAGCTGCAGTACAGAGTGGCATGTATGTGGCAAGACGACTAATAAAAACCCTAGCAATTTTTCTATAGCCTTCTTTGGCTGAATATATGGTGTGGGGTGTCTCACACCATGTTTGGTGTCTGATCACAAAACGTGATACACTTACAGCTAAAATCCAGGCATATACAGCATTAGAAAAACACCAACTAATTTAGTTATGCGTGCATTTGAAAATCAATGTCTTGTAATCTCCACTATAGCACAATTCAGTGGAAGGGGAAGCAGGGTAAGTGTAACTTTGATGGTCTGTGGCTCTGGCTGGTGTGTCCCCCCAGCAGGGTCAGAAAAATGGAGGCCCAGGGCTGTGGGCAGGTTGTGTCTCTGGACAGCCCCTGAGTGACACATGGCTCCCCGTGCATGCGCGGTCTGGAGTCCATAAATTTAGTGGTCCATGAGGTCCAAAAGCTTGATGACCACTGCTGTAAGTCATTTAAGTATGATGCAATGCCTTTGTTCTAAAAAGTAATATACTGAAGAGCAAGCAGAGTAAGTAGATGATCTAATCATTTTTCTGGATCTCCTGTCCTCTCCAATCACAGACTGGGGGCAGGTAAAATGCCCAGTTGTATTAATTAACTGCAGTAGAAAAAAGTTTCCAGGGTGGCTGAGCTGTTTACTGGGGCCTTTAAATAATGTTTAAATCTCAATAATGAATAGAGAGAAATACAAACCATTTGGCAAAAAAAAACAGAACATATATGTATAAATTAATGTGTCATAACTGTGTATTTAGCGGTAAGTTTGAGTTCAGCTTTAGAAAAGGGGTTGCAGTGTGCTTAGTTGTTACAGCAGATATTTGCACTGATATTTCTGTTTCCTATATCCTGTTTATTGGTAGGCTTCTTAAGGTGCGTACACACTTCCAATTTTTATCGTTCCAATCGAACGACGAACGATCGATTGGGCAAAAAATCGTTCGTAAAAAAGTAACCAACGACGCCGACGAACGAGGAAAGTCGCTGGAAACGAACGACCGGACCGACGGATCGGATTGGACGACGATCGTTGAACATCGTTCGTGTGTACGGTCGTTCGTTGATCGTCCATGTTGAGAGCATGCGTGATGAACGAACGTCCGTTCACTTTCCTGTCGTGCACATAGTTCCTCTATCGCTCAAACGATCGTATCTATTGTGTGTACAATATCTACGAACGATCGTGTCGTTAACTCTATGTGCAGAATCGTTGCTATACGATCGTTCATATATATCGTGCATGAACGTTCGTCGTTCGTTTTCCAACGATAATAATTGGAAGTGTGTACGTAGCTTTATAAGTATCACTTTGTCTGTGGTTGAACCCCAAGGATAATAAGGTGGTTCAAACAGACCTTTGATTACTGTTTATTGTATTAAGTAATCATATGACTTCAATGATTATACCTGACCACTAGTTGTGTACAGTTGTATTTTTTTAATGTACAAACCCTATTACAAATTTTGTTAATGTATGTTGAATACATCGTTTGTGCCGAAAAACCCTGCTTAAATCTCTGTCTTTGTTGTTTCTTATAAGTATCATCAAGAATGGAGTCACCGACAGCCCCAACAAAAAGCAATGGTCCTAATCCCTCAGACAGAATACAGCTGCACTTTCTCTCACCTGCATGTTACCACCATCTAATTTTGGTAAGAACAGCCAGCTAATGGTAATTGCTTAGCATACAAAAAATGGTTTATATGCAAAAGTCTTGATGGCCCAATGCCAGATTGTCATTTCTAGCACACTGACAAACAGAATGTATTGTATGTGATAAAACAGAAAATATTAGAATTTAAAAACATCAGACCTCCTTGGTGTCTGGATTCAACATCCTCCCAAAACTAAATTTCATAGGAATGCATGTGCATTGAGATCTCATATAATAAGGAATTTGTCCTATATTTAAACTTCAGTTTGAATTAGAAAAGTGCAGTATCATTGTAATATGTTTTTCAATTACAGGTAGGAAAAAATTAAATGTATGATGTTGGCTTTATATAGAACGATCCACACTCACATCTAGGTATAATGTGAGCCTAATTTTTAGTTTATAATGCTTTATTGATAATAATTGATGAGCCTTACACCTAGTATTACATTCTAAAGAACTGCAGAGTTTGCAAATGCAGGATTTTACCTCTGAAATTCTTACATGCATAGTGTTAGAATATGATATCTCTTTTGCAGTTCAGGTGGAATATTCAAATCAAAGTATATATATATAGTTTTCCGCCCTGGTTGGTACACATTTTTAGCTGTGTTGCTTTGAACTGGGTTTTACTGGTTCTCAGTTATGCTAAATAATTACATTACACATGGTTGTATTTTATCCTAGATCATGCATATGGTTCTGGTTTATATGGTTCCCTTTAGATTTGCATTTATTTTGGATATGCAGCTGTGAGTTTTACAAAAGATATCCTTGGCCTACACTAAATCCAAATGCCTCAGGATGTTGGCCTTCACTGTCACTTGTCAGTGGTAGCACCATATGCTGTACTGATTAGATACATTCCACAGCCAATAGAGAAGAGGGCCATCTGCAATATTAATCTGAATTTCCAATCAGCAATGAAAGCTTAGTGTCACACCTTAAATTAGAAACCAATTTATTCATCGGTTTTATTTTAGACGCATTACTGAAAAGTATGTCATTTATTAGTGCTCTGCCAACAGTGTACATGAACAAATCACATTAAGTATTTTACCCATTCTCTTAAATTATAAGCCCTATAAATATATTTCAATCTTCAAAAGAAATTTGTGATTTAATGTGCGTCTGTAAAACTAGACATTGGTTTTGAAATGCACTGAGTTACCAAGGCAAGGCTTTGCATGTCTGAGAAATTCCGGGAGGCCCAGGAAATCATCTAAATACACATATGAAATACATATATGTGAACTACTTTAGCTATATCTATGTGATCCATCCAACCTGTAAAAATGTTTACAATCTTAGGCTGAGAGCAGTGCTGACCCTCCTTTTCCATTTTGAATGATGCGATAGAGAGGACGATTGGAATGGAGTCTGGTGCTTACATGAGTTGCATTGAATATTACATGCAGTTAATATGTTTAATATGTCAATAACTAGACTAAACATTATTTGTGTACTTACTTGGTGTGTACCTTTAATGCACAATGCAAATAGCACCTACTCCACATAAACTATTCAATCTCTCCCTTTCTACTGGTACATACCCCTCAGCTTTTAAACATGCCATAATTCTCCCTATCCTAAAGAAACCAATTTATTCATCGGTTTTATTTTAGACGCATTACTGAAAAGTATGTCATTTATTAGTGCTCTGCCAACAGTGTACATGAACAAATCACATTATGTATTTTACCCATTCTCTTAAATTATAAGCCCTATAAATATATTTCAATCTTCAAAAGAAAGTTGTGATTTAATGTGCGTCTGTAAAACTAGACATTGGTTTTGAAGTGCACTGAGTTACCAAGGCAAGGCTTTGCATGTCTGAGAAACTCCGGGAGGCCCAGGAAAACATCTAAATACACATATGAAATACATATATGTGAACTACTTTAGCTATATCTATGTGATCCATCCAACCTGTACAAATGTTTACAATCTTAGACTGAGAGCAGTGCTGACCCTCCTTTTCCATTTTGAATGATCCGATAGAGAGGACTATTGGAATGGAGTCTGGTGCTTACATGAGTTGCATTGAATATTACATGCAGTTACCGTATCGGACCATAAGACGCACCGGACTATAAGACGCACCAGGTTTTCAGAGAAGGGAAAACAAGAAAAAAATATTCTGAACCAAATTGTACCAGTGTAAGAAAAAAAAATGCCCCTGTACCTCTGCATTCGGACCATAAGACGCACCCTGATTTTCCCCCCACTTTAGGAGGAAAAAAAGTGCGTCTTATGGTCCGAAAAATACGGTAATATGTTTAATATGTCAATAACTAGACTAAACATTATTTGTGTACTTAGTTGATGTGTACCTTTAATGCACAATGCAAATAGCACTTACTCCACATATTTACTGAATACCTAAACTCCCATAGGCTATAGCATTTTAGAAATTTAACAACGAAATTTGCAATACAAGAACATTTTCTGATTAGTTACTGCAGTTTACACTTCTTTTTTTATAATTAGGTGCAAGGGAGGCTAGGCATATATATATTTAGCAAATCCCAAGATAAATGCCAATATGTAGCCAAAAACCTAAACTATACACCTAACCCTTTTATAACCCAATTGTATTTTTAAACCTTTAGCAGCACCATATTAAATCAGTTATTTGACTATATCTCAATAGGAACTAGTCATAAAGCAGTGAATCTGATAATCAGCAACATTCCCTGGTGAATTATCAGTCACTGCCTTTAAACACATAGGGAACTGGAACATTCTCCACCAGGTAATGCTGCTGAATATCAGATTCATTACTTTATAAATATACCCCTATGAACAATTTGCCTCATTTAATCAAGCAATGTTACTTAATAATTCTTTTTTTCCTCCCTAATAAACACAATAAAATTTTGTGAGAGAAGCACTGGAAAGGCCAGTTCACCTATGAAAGGTAGGTCATTATCAGACCTATTTAGAATACTGCTCTGGTTATCCTTTAAAAAGGAAACATGCCCACACTAACACCTACAGAGATAACCACTGTGCAACATATTATGAAGGGCCATACAATGTACTTCTTATCATTTCCATTCTTTAATAGGCGTTAGAAACTGCAAGTACATACAGGCAGGCCCTGAGTTACGAACGAATATCTCTAGGTTTGGTCTTAAGTTGAATTTTTATGAAAGTTGGAACAGTTTTTTTTATTAAATGGTTGGAGTTTTTCCTTAACATATGGTTTATTTTTATTTTTCTGTACATTCTTACTTTCTGTAAATGAATAAACAGCATTACAATCTTACACAATTATGGTAGAAGAGGGTGGACTTGTTGGAAAGGATGGGACTGGTATTAGTGAGTCAGGGTCTGTCATAGGCCTTCAGTAATTGTACAGTAATTTTTGGTTAACCTCTCTGTATCAGGATTTTGGTCCTCTAACTTTGCCATTCATGCTTCAATGAGACAAAAAGCATTAGTAAACCTTTTCATGGAAAAATTGTTAAATATGAGAGTTTCTGGGTCCTTGTTTTCTTCCCTAAATGCTAATTTCATTGCTCTAGCCCCACAAAGTCTTTATTGATTAGATATTTACCATAGGGGTTGAGAAACTCTTTGATATAATTTTCACTGATGTCTGACTGCAGTTGATCAAAGCAAACACACCTTGCCTGGCTTCGGCGATTTCATTTTCTGTAAACAGCAGAAATTCTTGTGTGAATTGGGGGCATATTTATGTTATAATTCCTCCAGTACTCCCTTAAGGTCATCCATATATTTTGGGTAGCGCTGACAGCTTTTGAGAATGTCTTCTGTAAATAATAGGCCTTAAAGGAGGCTATGATTCCCTGATCCGTTGGCTGAAGTAGTGAAGTATTGTTGGGGGGTAAAATTACCATCTTTGGGGTGCTTGTCTTCTAAAGTAGTTGACGGGGGCAATTGTCAAGGAGAAGGAGAATTTTGAAAGCAATGTTCATGTCCAAGCAATAACATTCAACAGCAGGAAAAAAATAGTTCAAAAACCATTGTTGAAAGACGGTAACTGTATCCCAAGCCTTTGTATGTCTTAGTGACACTAGTTAGTATCCTCAGATTTAGGCAGTGACGCACTAGCAAAGGCTTATTAATATTTCTACTTGTCTTTTCTGTGCTGATGTTTTTTGTTTTTTTTACTGGATTACCAGCACCAGATTTGTGTTTCAGAGACAATGTTGCAGGATGAAACATGAACTGTATTTACAGGGTTTACGAAAGCAACAAGAGCTTACTTTGATGACTTGACTGGTTAATAATATAGCAAGACCCCAATTCCTGTAATGTATAGTACAGTGGTCTCTGTCAATGCATGTACCCCTTGTCGGCAGGGCTTTACCAGGAGCAGCAGATTTTCTGACAAACACATACTGTACGGAATCCTGTGCGGTATGCTTTGGCTGCAGCCCAGTGATCCCTTGCTGTACAGCCTTTGTATGTAAGCATGAGTTGTATGTACGTTGGATGTATGTAACTTGGAGCTTGCCTATACAATATACACCTTAAGGTCATTTTAATCAGAAACCAGGTAACCTACCTAAGGTCACAATGCAAGCCACTCATCTCACATTGTATCCTGATTATCTGCCCTGCAGATTTTTATTTAGATTTTTTCTCTACTATTGATTCAATTTTTTTCATATCAAAGTAAATGTAAACCATAACTATATGATATTTAGTTTACCAAAACCAACTGTAATGTTTAATTATATAGAATACTGGATGGCAGGACTGCACGACTGGGAGGCAAATATCAAACTACACAAGAACTTTATTTATGAAACAGGAAATCAGACATTCCCTTGTGGTGATCTTCCAGGCCCATTTGTTTCAACAGCAGTAATTGATTTACACCAGGAAATGTTTGAGGGAATGTCAAATTTCTTGAAATTTACCACAAAATTAGACCTTGAAAAGTCCTTTTAATATTCCAATATTTAGATAGATTAGCACTTAGATATGTGGTATCACTTTTAAACAATTCATATTTACAATTCTTTTTCAAAAGTTGTATAATGTGCTATTTATGAAACTGGGGTTTCCTTGATCCAGATATGAGGTAAATATTTTAAATATTTGGGACAGCAGTTGCCGGCTTATTGAAGGAAATGTCTGAAACTGGACCTATAAGACAGAAGCACCATATATTCTTTTCATGAACTATATTAAAACATCTGAAATTACAATAATGTATTATTTTTTTTAGCTGAATTTTAGTTGAATTCTTTTTGTAGATTTTAGTTATATACCACTCCCTTAAGGTCATCCATATATTTTGGGTAGCGCTGACAGCTTTTGAGAATGTCTTCTGTAAATAATAGGCCTTAAAGGAGGCTATGATTCCCTGATCCGTTGGCTGAAGTAGTGAAGTATTGTTGGGGGGTAAAATTACCATCTTTGGGGTGCTTGTCTTCTAAAGTAGTTGACGGGGGCAATTGTCAAGGAGAAGGAGAATTTTGAAAGCAATGTTCATGTCCAAGCAATAACATTCAACAGCAGGAAAAAAATAGTTCAAAAACCATTATTGAAAGACGGTAACTGTATCCCAAGCCTTTGTATGTCTTAGTGACACTAGTTAGTATCCTCAGATTTAGGCAGTGACGCACTAGCAAAGGCTTATTAATATTTCTACTTGTCTTTTCTGTGCTGATGTTTTTTGTTTTTTTTACTGGATTACCAGCACCAGATTTGTGTTTCAGAGACAATGTTGCAGGATGAAACATGAACTGTATTTACAGGGTTTACGAAAGCAACAAGAGCTTACTTTGATGACTTGACTGGTTAATAATATAGCAAGACCCCAATTCCTGTAATGTATAGTACAGTGGTCTCTGTCAATGCATGTACCCCTTGTCGGCAGGGCTTTACCAGGAGCAGCAGATTTTCTGACAAACACATACTGTACGGAATCCTGTGCGGTATGCTTTGGCTGCAGCCCAGTGATCCCTTGCTGTACAGCCTTTGTATGTAAGCATGAGTTGTATGTACGTTGGATGTATGTAACTTGGAGCTTGCCTATACAATATACACCTTAAGGTCATTTTAATCAGAAACCAGGTAACCTACCTAAGGTCACAATGCAAGCCACTCATCTCACATTGTATCCTGATTATCTGCCCTGCAGATTTTTATTTAGATTTTTTCTCTACTATTGATTCAATTTTTTTCATATCAAAGTAAATGTAAACCATAACTATATGATATTTAGTTTACCAAAACCAACTGTAATGTTTAATTATATAGAATACTGGATGGCAGGACTGCACGACTGGGAGGCAAATATCAAACTACACAAGAACTTTATTTATGAAACAGGAAATCAGACATTCCCTTGTGGTGATCTTCCAGGCCCATTTGTTTCAACAGCAGTAATTGATTTACACCAGGAAATGTTTGAGGGAATGTCAAATTTCTTGAAATTTACCACAAAATTAGACCTTGAAAAGTCCTTTTAATATTCCAATATTTAGATAGATTAGCACTTAGATATGTGGTATCACTTTTAAACAATTCATATTTACAATTCTTTTTCAAAAGTTGTATAATGTGCTATTTATGAAACTGGGGTTTCCTTGATCCAGATATGAGGTAAATATTTTAAATATTTGGGACAGCAGTTGCCGGCTTATTGAAGGAAATGTCTGAAACTGGACCTATAAGACAGAAGCACCATATATTCTTTTCATGAACTATATTAAAACATCTGAAATTACAATAATGTATTATTTTTTTTAGCTGAATTTTAGTTGAATTCTTTTTGTAGATTTTAGTTATATACCTTTTATAACTAATATACTTATATAACTAATACTATTATAGAGTATTTAAAAGTACAGAAATATGTCTTTTTGATCAACCCAGCCAATCAGATAGAGCAGATTTCAGAGCAAGTAAGCCTTACAAACGCAGAGTGCCAGACATGTTCATGAATTGAAATGCCCTGTTGAGGAGGAGACAGAAAAGTTGACCTGCCCTTGGTTATACTATTATAAATTCTCTTTATAAAACAGGGAATCTGACATTCCCCCAAACATTCCCTGGTGGAAATCAATTACTGCCATTAAAACATATTGACCTTGTAGATTCCCACAAAGAAATGTCAGATTCACTTTTTTTTATAAATAAAGCCTTTAATGTACTGGTTTTTCATGGTATATTTTAAGTTCTGACAAAAAAACGTATTTTAATGGCCTTGAAATATGCACAATCCTACATCCATACTGTAAATATTAGAGTGATTCTTTCAAATAAATATATACTGCTAACAGCCATATGTACCTTTTGTCAAGCGGGCAAGATCACATTAGAAATTATTACACATTGAGGATTTAATTAGAGTTTGAAGCCCATCCGTACTAGAAGTATAGGATTACATCAATATGAATGTCAAGCTGTTGACAGAAAGTCAATGTGTTTGGTATGTCCAGAGGGTGATACTGTCTGCTAACGTTTGCTGGACCCTCTGTGCTGTTTGCCTTAGGTGTCTTTGGAGTACACAGCTAACTTTAAAGAAAAGAAATAAAAATAAAGGATGAGAGGAAGTACACACAGAGAAGAAAAGGGAAAAATATATGCAGTTGTACAGACCCCCCTGGTAGAGTATATTGTTTGTAAGTCTAACACAAGCAGTATGTTTACTGTTTAGCAGGTTACCGAAAATCTTTTCATTGACTTTAAAAAAAGGAGTTCAGAACACTTTTTAGGGGGTATGTCAGGACATCTTGTAGCCAAATAATTACTGAAAGCCAGACAGCTAAATTCAGAATATTGTGTTTAGTCTGTATGTTCCCTGTATGCCCACTCAGGGGTTTTAAAGCATTGTACTAGCTGCAACAGAACAAGGTGAACTATCAAGATCAAATAACTAGCATTTTTAGATTTGACCTACATAATACAATAACACACCGTAAATCACAGCTCAAAGAAAGCTAGAGCTTAAAAGTTTAAAACAATGATCAGATGTGGCAAGACAAAAGGGAAGGGATGCTGCAGGACAATACTTGAAATGATACCATAGTCACAGTAGCTTCAATAAAAAGACTGTTCACAGAAAAATAAACAAGTACAAACACAAAGTAATATATCATTAAAGAAAATTTGCAGCCTTTACCATGTTGTTTTCAAACAATGAAGATGATAATAAAGAATGTAGCTATTTAGATATATGAGATGAATTACAAGCCAAAGATCTCTTTGTAACATTTTGTTAGTTTCATCTTTGGAATGTGGACAGATGTTTCTACAAACTTGAATATGTTTAATTGTTGTAAAGGTCTATTATTATTTAAATCAACCACAACATTCAGTCTAAACAGACTAACTTCAGGTACAAATGTGGTATTGAAAAATCAGAAAAGATGTGCTAGTCATATAGCCAGTTTCTGTAGAAGGCAGACAAGCATGCTCCTATGTTGCCAAGTGGAACTGTTGCTTCCTGCGTCAAAGCAGTGGTCTTTCTACAGAGGTCCAACATGTCCCTGGTGTGCTAGAGCTCTGAGGAAGCACAGGCTTTGCTGATTGCAAAGCAATAAGTTTGACT